>NC_090922.1:1540430068-1540742924 GCF_040938575.1 Ambystoma mexicanum
ACAGAATCCGGGCCGGAAATGTGAGTAATTCCCGAATTACTTCCTGGATTCTGTCAATGCAAGGCTTTCCTGTGGAGGTCAGATATGGCCAAAACAAGAAGAGTGCCCTCGCGCAAGGTCTGGCTGACTTGCATGATTGTGCCAGAGAAAACTGTCTCGAGGACGAAAGTCTAAAAATAAAGGACAACACGGAGGCATACCTTAATTCCCCACACAAAGTCTTTGAAGAGGACAAGTGTGAGGGAATGCCCACTGTCTATGTGGATGGATGCTCTTACCATGTTGACAACGACGGGGAGAAAGAACTGGTGGCCGGCGTAGGGAATGCATGGGTGAATGAGTCCCCAGAACCCTCTGCTGGATACAAAATTGGTCCCCGAAGTAGTCAGGTGGCAGAATTGATGGCTGTGCATCAAGCCATCCTCACTGCTGTCCAGCATCAACTCCACGAACTGGTCATAATCACAGATTCGGATTATGTACGGAACGGGTTCGTGGAGCACCTGGTTAATTGGAAAACCAGAGGCATGTTATGTGCTAACAACAAACCCTTGAAACATGGGAAGTTGATCCAAAACATTGATGATCTGGTCACCTCGAATGAGATGACCATCTATTGGAAAAAGATCAAGGGTCATTCCAAAGTAGAGGGACCAGACAAAACTGGAAATGACTTAGCTGATCAGCTGGCCAAAACCGGAGCCATCCAAGGGGATCTAATTGAGATTGAGTCCCTGTTGGGGGAAATCCAGGTCACTGCTATCACTAGGTCCCAGACAAATGCTCACAACGACCTTTCAATTGCACAATGGAGTAAGGAGACCCCTGATGCTGATTTGATTACAGCTCAGAAGGGGGATCCAATAATTGGTAAATTTTACCAGCACCTTGAGGACCCTGAGAACTTTCCCCTGACGGATACCGATTACATTGGGAAAGAGGACCTAAGAGTGTTGATGAAATGTCCAAAAATGTTCCGGATCCAAGACGGTTTGTTGGTAAGGAAATCCAAAGCTGGCCATGACCAGTGGGTGGTTCCTACCTCATTCCGAAGCCTGATGTTAAGTCACGCCCATGATGCGGCTACTGCCGGTCATAGGGGGTTTCACACAACATTGGAAATCTTAAGAGAGGTTGCATACTGGCCACACATGGGGCAGGACCTCGACCAATACTTGAAGGGGTGTCTTGTGTGTGCACAATTTCAGCCATCATCCCTCACACACCGTGCGCCTCTCCAAAAGCGGGGGATGACACTGCCATGGTCAGATTTACAAATCGACTTTGTAGGCCCCGTGATTCGCTCTGCTAGGGGGAATAAGTACATGTTGACCGTCACATGCTTGTTCACCAAGTGGGTGGAATGTCTCCCAGCCCCAAATTGCAAGGCAGAAACCGCAGCTGCCTTGATGATTAACCACATCTTTTCTCGTTTTGGTCTACCTCAAAGGATTGAGTTAGACAGGGGTAGCCACTTCACCAGTGAAGTAATGACAAAGATGTGGGAGATACTGGGGGTCAAAAGGAAGTTGCATATTGCTTACAGGCCAGCTTCTTCTGGGGCAGTAGAGAGATATAACCGGACAATTGTGAGCATATTAAAAAAGTTTGTGGCAGATTCTGGGCCAAGTTGGGATATCCGATTACCTCTGGTCCTAATGGCCATCAGATCTACCCCTTCATCTGCAACCAAAATGTCACCATTTGAGTTGATGACTGGGCGCAAGATGGTGCTTCCTCAGCATTTGCTCTACAGGACCCAAGAGCAGACACTGATAAATGCCTCCACAACTCATGAGTATGTGGAGAATTTAAGGAAACACCTTCAACATGCTTTTGCTTATGCTCAGCGGAATCTAGAAAGATCAGCTGAGAGCATGAAGACCCACTATGACCTGAAAACTTCCAGGAAGGAATATCAGGTGGGGGACCGGGTCTATCTATACAACTTCCAAAGGAACCAGGCAAAACAGCGAAAATTCTTGCCTACATGGAAGGGACCCTTTGAGATTATAGACAAAATCTCCCCTGTGGCCTACAAAATCCACATCCCCAAAGGTCCTTTGGCAGCGGGGGAAGACAAGTGGGTCCACATAAACCAGTTGAAATGTTGCCATCCCAGGCACACTCTGCAACAACTGGCGGAATCCTCTGGAATCCTAGCGGGTACTGTCTCAGACTAATTCAGTTCCAACCATAAAACATACCACATCTAGTCTCTAAAATATTGTGATTTGCATGAAACTGTCTCTTAGTTATACTGTTCTTTTTTCAAAATAAGAATGTAATGTTTCGTTATGATGAAATGCATATGCTGCCCCACTATCTCAACAGTGGTGGAAATGTCCATGAATAGGTATTGCCGCTCTTCCTTTGTCGTCCTAGGAGAAAGAAAACCTGGAGACGGGACAAGGACGACGATCCGGAGACCGGGAGCAGAGACGCGACGGGCCCAGAGTACCGCCCAATATTCCCATCAGGACCGGCGAGGAGAACCGATCGATCCGACCGGATGAAGGAAAAGATGCTGAACTGTGCCATCTATTGGAAGAAGATGAGGAAACATCCCAGATCTTGCGAGTCCCATCAGTGAAACCGAATGGCCATCGCAAGAGGGGGGCTTGTGGGATGTATTTACCCATGCATCCGAGCCCTACCTCAAAACTGTGCAGTACTGACATGGAAAACATCATGATGGCCAGAGCTTCCCAGAAAATGCCCAGGGAAGTGCATGAAGAATAGGCGGCCACCCATTTTTGCCGATGTTATGGGCACAGAAGGACACTGCCTAAAACCACCATTGGACTACCCACACAGTAGTCTGAAGCCATTGGGAATGGCAATGCTGATTGCCAAAAGCAAACCCATAACTGTGGAGAATTCATTTTCTTAAATCCCAAAAAGGGGTGCAGTACCAGTACTCACCACTATCCAAAAGCCGGCGTTTTAAAACCACCAGATTTTGTAGAAAACTGAATAAATGAACCCAAAACAGGCCAAAGAAAGACTTACTGAGAGGTGGATACAATCTAAAGTCATATTCTGAAGTGACTTGAAGGTTTATAACAAGACTGGCTGAGCTGTGGATTTCAGCAATTTTAAGTAAATTTGGACTGAAAGACACTACAAATCTAAATGTTTAAAAGAAATGAGTGACCTACTTTGAGTGTCACATAGGTTGCAATTGTTTAAATGTCATAGTTTTAAACTTAGAATCAGCATCCTAGCTGCATATGTAAAAAAATGTCTTGACTTAAACTGGGGAACAAAAATGACATGTAGCTAAAAACTGGCTTAAAGAGATTCCAATTTTGCCTGGCAACTATCCCCCATCAGGAGTGAAACTTGAGTCACAGCTGTGTTCCCAGGCCTATCTGCCTTTTGCTGGCCACACTAAGGATATGCCATCTCTCTGATAATTGAATTAAGGGGAGCCCCACAGAATACAGGAGCTCTGAACAAAGCCCTCTCCTGACTCAGGCAGATGGTTTATTGCAGATGTCGTAAAAGTAGCTTCCTCCTGAAGCAAAGGGGAGGGGCACTGCCTGTGAGAGCAAGCTGGCTTGGCAGAACTGGAAAAACCAGAAATTCAACCTTGTGCTGGAGGAAAACCACACCCCTTTGGGGCCAGAACATAACTCTAAAAAGATGAATAACTCATAGAGCAGACATGTGAAAATATTATAAATGATTCTTGTGATTTTTCTGCCCACATTTTAAGAGGTTTTTAGAACCGGTGGCATGTTCAGGGGGGTTTTAGCGGAAAAGAGGATATTACTCAAAATGTGTGCATGTGAAAAATCTGACACTTCATCAACTAATGTCCATACTCCTTGCGCACATGTGTGTAAATTTGGGGTAATGTCCGGTATTGCAAACCAGTTAAAAAGTGCAAAATATTGCCATTTCTGAATGCAAGCTCCCAGGAAGAGCAGAGTTTGAACAGGGTATACCTCCTGTAATGCATGATGGGTGCATATGATTTTAAAACAACATGTACCTCTGCAAATATGTATTTGGTTCAAATCTAGATTTGTGTGTAAGTTGACAGGAGGAGTGGACTTTCTGCAGGCTGTAAAATGACATCACTCTGACACAACTTAGCTCCCCCAATCAGGGGAGGAATGAAAGCTTGGCCAATGATAAGTGGAGAGGGGTAGGGGCTAGTGATGCTGCTCACACACACCCATTTTCAAAACACATAAAAGCAGAGAGACAGGACAGATAGGGACTTTCAAATCCATTTGTAGCTGGAAGCTCTGCCGGGAAAATCCATACTTCAAATCCATCAACCTCCAGAGAGCTAACATAGAGACTTCAATCTATCAACCTTCAGAGACCCAGACCAGCAGAGTAGAGCTGACCTGTTAGCAGAACCAGAGAGAGCTGACCCAGATCACTGTGAAGTGCAGAGACCAGAGTCCAGTCCTAAACCTGACCAGATCCGTGGCAAGGCATATTTCTAAATATATTGTGAGTACATAGCAAAACTGTGCAGAACCAATCTCTTAGTTAAAATAATATAATTCAATCTATTTAATCTAAGTAGAACTGCCTCCTAATTGTCACCTGTCATTTGTAAAGCTGTCACTGTCATTTTCTAGTTGCTAGCTGCACTTGTCTTTTTGAACTTTAAAATTTCAAATCTGAAAAACGACCTTTATTTAATCGCTCATATCTCCGCGACCATTTGTGCTAGAGACTTGCAGTAACTTTCATCTGGAAGCTGAGATCCTAGGCTTTCCTAGGACCCCAAAACGATAGTGATAGTCCTTGTAGTTCCTCTGTAATCGCGCTCGGCGCATTCGCAAATTTAGCCGCGATTTGACATTTTACCGCGATTTGCAAATTTCTCCACGTGTGAAAACAGAAGCTGCTTGCCTTCCATTTGCCAGAAATTCGTTTAACCTGCTAATTATCCCTGAATCATTGCTAGTGTGAGCCTGGACTAATAATAACTTGATTGCACTCACCCTGAACCTCCTAGAGGGAATTAAAAGCATTTAAGCATATTTTTTTCTACATTGCCAGCACATTTAAAAGCATTTGGGCCTGTGTTTTCAACTTCTGTAGTCTAAGCTTGCTGGGGTGAACTGAATTACATTTGAATTGCATTTTTGAGAATTGTGTGCCTTCCTTCCATTTCCTTGCATTGCATAAAAGGGGGGGGGGGGTGAATTGTCCAGGAAAGTGATTACATTGTCTTTTGCTGAAATCCTATCAAGTTATTTTCTTTACTGCATTTCATTCCACATTGCATCCATTTGAAACTATAAGAGTATTGTTGCTATCTTATCCATTTCATGTCAACTCCTTAGTGATTATCAAGAAGTGTGCTAGTGCCAGATTCTCCGTTGTTAATCTTTATCATACCAGATTAAGTGTGATATCCAATTATTAATTTATTATAAAGCGTGATATATATATATATATTGTTTAATTTATCAAATAAATCTTTTAAATTTGCAAAACAGAACTACTTCTTGGCTCAGTGGGGTCAGGGGGATTCTGAGAGAGGGGTGTTATATAGGGGTAGTCATCCAGAACGCATGAACTGGACATAAAGATATATCAATAAGGGTTTTCATTCAGTATTATAGACTAGGCGTTGACTTAGCTGTAGTGTTGAATTGAATCCTCTTACACGGTAGTGGTAACCCGTGGCATTCCGGTTGCCGGGGTGCTTAGCACGGGCAGGGCGGCTACGAGATGGTCCAGGAAGGCGAAAAGACGGGCAAACTGGTTATCCCCACCAGTCAAAGGAAGAAGACTCTCCGGACTGGAGATTTCCTCTGTCGTCGGGAAAAGTGGTGAGGCGGTTCCGCAGGGCTCCACCGGTGGTGTCGTCGTTGCAGGTCGGCTCGGCTTCTCCCTCCTCAGATTCTTTAGGTCCTGTGGCGACTTCTGAAGTTCCAGTCCCCAAAGCCCTGCTTTTATGCAGAAAACCCCCATTCATTCAGCCTAGCTGTCACTCAAACATGCTAAGTGGTGAGCAAAGAGTGCGACTTGAGTTGCTGAGGCAACTCAGTCCAGGGTGCCTAAACCCCCTCCCACACCCCCTGTGGTACCCAGACAGAGTGGCACCACTTTTGGAGGCTTCTGTGGAGAAGCCCGCCAAAAATGGGAACAAAGGGCTCGACTTGGGTTGGAGTCACAGAAGCAAACACAAATGCCATTTTGGAACCAAGTTTCGGCAAAAAATACCAACCGGTGAATTTATATTAATTTAATAAACCGGCGGTATGTTCGAGGCTATTTTTAAAAAAGTGGTAGCTTCGAACAATGGGAAAATCCCATAGGAATATATTTGTGGTTGAATATAAAAAGTAGTATCCACTGCGACCAGCCAAAACTCGGACGGGGGGAACTGGACAGTGTCCCCTCGAACAACAGACCCCGGGGCAATCGAATTGCCCCGACCACTACGTCCACAATAGGATGGTTTGTACTGGTTCTGTTCACAATTTGAGACTAGTAAAGCCAATGGTGACTTTACATGCCCTGGGAGACAGCAGTCAGACCCAGGGTATGGAGTCTATGTTTGGGGGTTGCTACGACACCCCTGGGTTACGGCACGGAGGGTGCTGTGTAACCCATATACCAAAACCACATGAAGCCCTATGGGGTAAAGGACCCCATAGCCCACAAAACACATACAAAGTCAAAGGAACACCTCAAATCATGTCTAAGAGTGGGAGGAAAAGAGTCTCACTCTTAGCAGGAGAAAACAATAAACCCCAAAAATCCAGCAAAGCTGCTGGGGGACTCACTAGGTTTGGGAAATTAGCCTTTACAGAGAATTCTCCCTAACAGTAGAGTGGGTGGGACTGCATTGGGAGGAGGTAGAGTTGGTGTATGAGGACATAGAGAAAGGAAGTAAAATAGGTGGGGATACAATGAATGTAAGACAAGTGGATAGTGGAAGTAATATTGTGTGTAGAATGAGTGTTCACACTGTCAAAGGGTATGCCTCTTCCCTTGGCCCTGTCCGATAGCACAGCGAGTAGAGCGCTCGCTTTGACATCTGTGCAAAGCCTGTTAATGCAGGTTCGAATCCTGGCAGCGCCAAACTCAGCCTTTCAACCTTCCGAGGTCGATAAATGAGCACCACACACCGTGGGTAATAATAAGCAGCGCTCAGATACCTGAGGGTTCATAGCGCTATGTAAATGCTACATTATTATTATTATAAAGTCACCAGTATCCCAAGAGGATGATTTTCTCCTCTTGGCCCCTCTAGGTTCTCACAGCTCTAGGGGGAATGACTCCCTTCCCCTGGTTTTCATAACACTGTTCACAGTTCCCAGACTCGCACTGCACCTGGTTTACTCTCCTGCTGGCTTTTACAAATGTATTCAGGCAACCACATGGGCATGTGTCCTTCCTTGGTTCCTTTCTGGCAACTTCACAAATTGGGGGCAGGTCCCAGACTCACACTTATCAGCAGGCATCAGCCTTCTCCATTCTTTCTGAATTACTTTTCTCATATACTAGGTTAGCGACCCTTTTCCATGCAGTTGCCTTTCTTCTTTAAACCTCCCTGGGTTTACAGCCCCCTTAATTATGACAGTAGGGGTGGATTGGGGACTAGACTTTGACCCGACTTGCGCAGCACTTGAGACTTTTCTAGGGTGCTAAGTGTTTAGTTGAGCTCTGAGAGGGTCGATAGTTGAGGTGTTGCCCACATCTTGTATAGTCTGAGTATTTATTTGGGATATTAAATTAAGTACATGTATATATGTATGGTGCCCCGAGTTGAGTGGTGTGCTTCCAGTACACGAGGTATCAAGGCAAGACAGGGCACAAGCTGCCCAAAGCTGGACAATGAACAGAAATGGTAAATTCTACTAGATGAAATCTGTTAGACAGTAGAAGTGACTGAATATCTATTATGTTATCACAATATAAACCATCAAGACTGTTACCCATACAGAAAACTTATGCACAAAATGTAAAACGACCCAAATACTATTGAAGAATGATGAGAAATGGGTCTCTTTCGCTTAGAAGCACTTGTGTCCTTTTTAGCCGTGCATATAATGCATTATTGTATTAACGTCTCTTCTCTTCGCTTGCACTTCCGGTCATTTTTTGGGTCGAGTAGATCACCACTGCGCATGCTTCAGGGAACTCTGCAGTGCGCATGCTCTCTTGTACCCGTAGGGGAACTCTGAAATGCGCATGCTCCATCTTGTCTCCTTTGTTGAAGTGCGATCTTTCTTGTGTCTCCATTGTGCGCATGCGCACGCTCTGCCCTCTCTCTCTCGCTCTCTCGCTCTCTCGCGCAGGCTCACTTTAGCATCTTTGATCTATGCATGCTCGGGTAATCCGTGATCTTCAGTCACTCTGCAAGGCTCTGAGCGGGGCGTGTGTCCCTGGGGTCCCCCAGTCCACCCTCCCCCCTCTTCCTCTCCTACAGCTCAGGATCTAGGATGAAAACGCGGCATCTGCGAGGAAGCAGTGATGATGCCATAATGTGCTGCAGATGAGTGATGGAGGCCAGTCTACACCCCTGGGGTGAGAAGAGGTCTATAGGAGGCATCTTGCCTTGTCTCTTCTTTCCCTTCTCAAGCCTTTCCCCTGTCAGTGCTATGGGGGGGGGGATAGTCTACATCCCTGGGGTGAGAAGAGTCTATAGGAGGCATCTCGCCTTGCCTCTGCTTTCCCTTCTCAGGCCTTTCTCCTCTCTGTGCTATTGGTGTGGGGGGTTAGTCTACACCCCTGTGGTGAGAAGAGTCTATAGGAGGCATCTCGCCTTGTCTCTGCTTTCCCTTCTCAGGCCTTTCTCCTGTCTGTGCTATGGAGGGGTAGTCTACACCCCTGGGGTGAGAATAGTCTCTAGGAGGCATCTCGCCTTGCCTCTGCTTTCCCTTCTCAAGCCTTTCTCCAGTCTGTGCTATGGGGGGGGGAGGGTAGTCTACACCCCTGTGGTGAGAAGAGTCTATAGGAGGCATCTCGCCTTGCCTCTGCTGTCCCTTCTCTAACCTTTCTCCTGTCTGTGCTATGCAGGGGGTTAGTCTACACCCCTGGGGTGAGAATAGTCTCTAGGAGGCATCTCGCCTTGCCTCTGCTTTCCCTTCTCAAGCCTTTCTCCAGTCTGTGCTATGGGGGGGGAGGGTAGTCTACACCCCTGTGGTGAGAAGAGTCTATAGGAGGCATCTCGCCTTGCCTCTGCTGTCCCTTCTCTAACCTTTCTCCTGTCTGTGCTATGCAGGGGGGGTAGTCTACACCCCTGTGGTGAGAAGAGTCTATAGGAGGCATCTTGCCTTGCCTCTGTTTTCCCTTCTCAAACCTTTCTCCTGTCTGTGCTATGATGGGGAGCGGGTAGTCTACACCCCTGTGGTGAGAAGAGTCTCTAGGAGACATCTCGTCTGCCTCTGCTTTCCCTTCTCAAGCCTTTCTCCAGTCTGTGCTATGGGGGGGGGGAGTATACGCCCCTGTGGTGAGAAGAGTCTCTAGGAGGCATCTTGCCTTGTCTCTGCTTTCCCTTCTCAGGCCTTTCTCCTGTCTGTGCTATGGGGGGGGGTAGGGGTAGTCTACACCCCTGGGGTGATAATAGTCTATAGGAGGCATCTTGCCTTGTCTCTTCTTTCTCTTCTCAGGCCTTTCTCCCGTCTGTGCTATGGGGGGATGGGTACTCTACACCCCTGGGGTGAGAAGAGTCTATAGGAGGCATCTTGCCTTGTCTCTTCTTTCTCTTCTCAAGCCTTTCTCCTGTCTGTGCTATGGGCAGGGTAGTCTACACCCCTGCGGTGAGAAGAGTCTATAGGAGGCATCTCTCGCCTTGCCTCTGCTTTCCCTTCTCAAGCATTTCTCCTGTCTGTGCTATGGGGGGATGGGTACTCTACACCCCTGGGGTGAGAAGAGTCTATAGGAGGCATCTTGTCTTGTCTCTCCTTTCCCTTCTCAAGCCTTTCTCCTGTCTGTGCTATGGGGGGCGTAGTCTACACCCCTGTGGTGAGAAGAGGCTATAGGAGGTATCTTGCCTTGCCTCTGCTGAGGGACGGAGGGTGATATACTGGGAGGAGGGGGATGATAGAATGGGTTTAAGGGGGGTGCCTCTGCTTTCCCTTCTGAATTCTTTCTCCTGTCTGTGCTATGGGGGGGTAGTCTACACCCCTGGGGTGAGAAGAGTCTATAGGAGGCATCTTGTCTTGACTCTGCTTTCCCTTCTCAGGCCTTTCTCCTGTCTGTGCTATGGGGGGGATGGGTACTCTACACCCCTGGGGTGAGAAGAGTCTATAGGAGGCATCTTGCCTTGAGTCTGCTTTCCCTTCTCAGGCCTTTCTCCTGTTTGTGATATGGGGGGAGTCTACACCCTTGCCTATCCTGATGGACCTGCACAACTAACATTTACCTTGGCTGCACTCCGCATTGCTAAGCCTTCCGATATTACATTCAAATTCAGCTTTGTTACACTATGCATTGTATTACCTTGTTGTGCCTCCACTCAAACTTAGGCGTGCTGCTTTGTGTACTGTTTTGCCCTGAGTGTGCCCACATTTGACTCTAGCCGTGCTGCATTGCACTGTATTACTCTGTGTGCCTTCCTCAAAGATAGCCGCGCTGCATTTTGTACTGCTTGCGCCCACATTTGAATCTAGCCGTGCTGCATTTGAAACTAGCCTTGCTGCATTTGAATCTAGCCGTGCTGCATTTGAATCTAGCCGTGCTGCATTTGAAACTAGCCTTGCTGCATTTGAAACTAGCCTTGCTGCATTTGAATCTAGCCGTGCTGCATTTTGCACTGTTTTACCCTGTTGTGCCCACATTCGAATCTAGCCTTGCTGCATTTGAATCTAGCCTGCTGCATTTTGCACTGTTCTACCCTGTTGTGCCCACATTCGAATCTAGCCTTTCTGCATTTTGCACTGTTTTACCCTGGTGTGCCCACATTCGAATCTAGCCTTGCTGCATTTTGCACTGTTTTACCCTGTTGTGCCCACATTCGAATCTAGCCTTGCTGCATTTTGCACTGTTCTACCCTGTTGTGCCCACATTCGAATCTAGCCTTGCTGCATTTTCACTGTTTTACCCTGTTGTGCCCACATTCAATTCTAGCCTTGCTGCTTTTTGCATTGTACTACTCTGTTGTGCCTTCCTCAAGCTTGCATTCTTCACTGTTCCTTAGCCTGTTGAGCTGTGCTCTTGTTTTTAGCCTTGCTATTGTGCACTGCTCTAGTATTCTGCATTGCTGAGCCTCTCAACTAACATCAACCTTGGTGCAGTCTGCATTGCTTCCTAGGCATATTCATAATTGATCCCAGCACTGGTGTACTCTACTCTGCCCGACACTAGTCTTGAGCGTTAGGCACTTTTGCACTGTGTAGCCTGTAGAGACCGTCTACTTTAGCCTTGTTGTATTTGCATATCTATCCAGTGACCGCTATATCGTAACATCGGTCTGGTGCCCTATCCACACTCTATTCTAGTATCATGTTGCCACACCTACCCATCCAAAACCCTCTCCTCCCACTATTACTTTTCGTACTGTGGGCCTCGACTTGCACGCTCCTTATACCATCCCCAACACAGTGACACCTACCACTCTGCACACTGCAACTATGGCCCCTACCTGCAGACCTGCTGACACCTGCCCTAGCACTGTCCCCTAGTACCCTAACATCTACCTCAATGCTCCGGCCTTATGGCTCGACCACTTCACTCAAAAACCTACACCTAATCAACCTTGCACTACAGCCCTAAGAAACCTAAGACTAGGCTCTAGACTTATGGGCAAGAAGGGTCACCCCATGTACCCTAGTGTATCTCTGAAAACCCTGAAGCCTAGCTTGTCCCTGCAAACCCCAACCACATTCATGCCCCAAAGCCTTCAGACCAACCTTGCCACCACAGACAACACCAGACTGATTAAGGCAAGGCAAACCCTGACCTCACCCGTGCCCCAAGGCCCTGAGACCTTCCTTGCCGCTTCTGGCAACACCAGTCTGATTAAGGCAAGGCCAAGCAACACTGGCCTGATCAAGGCCGCCATGATTAATGCACGGTCCCTTGCAGCTCATGCCCCGGACATTGCTGACCTCATCAAGACTCAGGAGCTTGACTTCATCGCCATTTCCGAGATCTGGCTGCACCCCGCTTCCGGCCCGGCGCTCTCACTGGCTATCCCACCAAACTATTCCATCACTAGATGCGACCGTACCTCCAGAGGTGGAGGTATCGCATTCATATACAAAAACTCACTAGGACTCAGAACCCTACCGAGCACTAAGATGGAATCCGCAGAGCTACTCTCTGCCAAACTCACATTATCGGCCAACCAAACGGCCACTATCCATTTAATATACAGACATCCAGGTCCCCCCACTTCCTTTGTGGATGACATCACCACTCTAGTACTAGACAAAGCAAAAACCAACTCGCAAACTATTATGTGATCTTAATTTAGGTCACCAAGATCCCAATGACCCTGCGGCCCTTGATCTTGCCAATACCTTAACAGATCTAGGTTTTTCTCACCACATACAAGCCCCCACTCACATCAAAGGACGAGCCTTAGACTGGCTCAGCGACACCAACTGCAACATCCGCTTACTCTCAAACGACCCTTGCACTTGGTCGGATCACCACATTATCACTTTCAGCATTGAAGCAGCCTTACCACCAACGCCGCCTGTCGCCCCAGCTACCCTCATCAGAAACAAAAAGAACATAACTGCTGAAAAGTTACTCCCCCTCATCCTCCCCACCCTCCACAATGCCACTGACTCCTGCTCGGACCCCACTATCTTAGCAAACATTTACAACCAGTCAGTTCTTACAGCCATAAACTCCATCGCCCCACTCAAACTTAGAACACCCAAACAACATGCGCACCTTAACGCGTGGTTCACACCACAGCTCAGAGTGCTTCGCAAAGAGAAATGTAGTGCGGAGGCACGCTAGAAAAGTCACCCTCTGACACCCATAAGGACAGTCTCCTATTAGCCACCCTTAACTATAAAGAAGCTCTACTCCAGGCCAAAAAAGATTCTTACAACAACCGCATCACGTCAGCACAATCAAATGCGAAGGAATTATTCAAAATTCTCAAGGAACTTGAGACTCCCGCAGCCCCCCCTGATTCCTGTCCTAAAGACAGCAACTGGTGCACGAATATTCAGACAGCACTCCTAGGCAAAATCGCCACTGTCCAAACCAAAATCAAAGATAAACAAAAGTCTTTACAGTCGAACCAGCCATTGCCCACTTCCACACATAGCACCCAACACCAAACCAACCCCGCCGTTAAACCATTCGCCTTCTCCCCTCTTACCATCCTTGAGTAGAAGGAATCATAAACAACCTCAAACCATCTAACTGCCAAGGTGACCCTTGCCCGGCTCCTATCATCAAGGAAGCCTCACACCACCTTGCCCCTTTCATCACATCCTTTATAAACGCCTCCTTCAAAACGGGTACAGTCCCTGACAACCTCAAGGAAGCGTGGGTAATCCCACTACTCAAAAAACCGTCCCTTGACCCCAACATCCCCACTAACTTCAGACCAATTACTACGGTCCCATTCCTGCTCAAGATTCTTGATCGCGCAGTTTACCTGCAGATCCAATACTACCTTGAGTCCAACAAACTCCTGGGGCCAAGACAATCGGGCTTCCGTCTTAAACACGGCACCGAATCAGCCCTGATTGATCTGAAAACCCAGATGGAGACATTAAAGGACAATGGGAAGCTAGCGCTACTCCTTCTCCTCGATCTCTCTGCGGCATTCGATTTGGTCAACCACCAAATACTCTGCCAACATCTCAAATCCGCTGCCTACTTCACTGACTCTGCCAATGCCTGGATCCACTCGTTCCTCAGTAACAGATCTATGCGGGTCTTCTCACCCTCAGCATCGGCAGACCCCTCTCCCATTCTATGCGGCGACCCTCATGGCTCTTGTGTATCACCTACATTGTACAATGTATTCACCAAGCCACTTTTCGATGTGCTTGACTATCTGGTATCTGGTAATTGTATCTTATACTAATTACGCGGATGACACCCAGATACTCATTCCCATAACTGGTGATTACATAGTCGATACCAAAGCCTTGAATGATGTCTACTTGGTCATCCAGGCCTGGATGGCGCAACACAAGCTTTGCCTCAATGACGATAAGACAGAGCTCTTACTACTAGGATCCACCTATCGTCTCAACAAACTTGACCAATCTTATAAGGCCTTCACCATTGACGGCAACGTCATCAAGGTCTCCAAAGACACCAAAACCTTAAGCGTTTATCTGGACTCCACCCTTTCCCTGAACAGACAAACAAATGCTGTTAGGTCAGCCTCAGCATATACATGCAAACTCATCACCGCCTGCAGTCCTTTCCTGAACCCTCCCAACTGCGCTACTTTGGCTAGAACACTCATCATGTCCAAAATAGATTACTGCAGTGCCCTCTACCTAGGGACCAGTCAGTTTAACCTCAATAAACTTCAAACCATTCAAAATAATGCCATAAGGGCAGCCCTCAATATCCCTAGACGGTCCCATATCTCCAACATCAGATCTGACTTACGCTGGCTCCCGGTAAAACAAAGAATTGCCCTGAAAACGTTAGCTTTGACTCACAAATGCCTAAACAACAATGCCCCTCCTTACCTCTCTTCACGCCTCACAGTTCATTGCTCTTCCTGTCCCACCAAATCAGCCCAAACTCATAGCCTATCCCTACCCAAATTTAAACTCCAAAAAGCGGGTGGTGTGAGCTTCCCTGTCCTAGCTTCCAAACTGTGGAACAGTCTGCCAACCCACTTAAGAATTGAACCTTCGTTCCTAACGTTCAAGAACAACGCCAAAGCTTGGCTGTTCACCCAGCAAGCATGAGGTTTCTTCACGCTAGCCTAGCTCTCTACTTGCAACATATCCGACTTGTGTACATATGCAACACTGTTTCGATCATAACTTTTAAATGCTGTATTTGTATATAACCTGTAAATTTGTACTTGTGTATAACTTGTAAATTTGTACTTGCGTATAACTTGTAAATTTTGTATTCTTGTATACTTTTGTTGTAACCTTTACCTACGATTATGCGCCCGGTTGTCCACGGGCCTGGTGCGCTTTACAAATAAACTAAACTTCAAACTTCAAAACTGTGGTGAGAAGAGTCCCTAGGAGGCATCTTGCTTTGACTCTGCTTTCCCTTCTCAAGCCTTTCTCCTGTCTGTGCTATGGGGGGAGGGGAGTAGTCTACACCCCTGGGGTGAGAAGAGTCTATAGGAGGCATTTCGCCTTGCCTCTGCTTTCCCTTCTCAAGCCTTTCTCCTGTCTGTGCTATGAGGGGGTGGGGGTAGTCTACACCCCTGGGGTGAGAGGAATCTATAGGAGGAATCTCTCGCCTTGCCTCTGCTTTCCCTTCTCAGGCCTTTCTCCTGTCTGTGCTATGGGGGGGAGGGGTAGTCTGCACCCCTGGTGTGAGAGGGGTGAGAAGAGTCTATAGGAGGCATCTCTCGCCTTACCTCTGCTTTCCCTTCTCAAGCCATTCTCCTGTCTGTGCTATGGGGGTATGGGGGTAGTCTACACCCTTGGGGTGAGAAGAGTCTATAGGAGGCATTTCGCCTTGCCTCTGCTTTCCCTTCTCAAGCCTTTCTCCTGTCTGTGCTATGGGGGGGAGGGGTAGTCTACACCCCTGGTGTGAGAGGGGTGAGAAGAGTCCATAGGAGGCATCTTGCCTTGACTCTGCTTTCCCTTCTCAAGCCTTTCTCCTGTCTGTGCTATGGGGGGAGGGGGTAGTCTACACCCCTGGGGTGAGAAGAGTCTATAGGAGGCATTTCGCCTTGCCTCTGCTTTCCCTTCTCAAGCCTTTCTCCTGTCTGTGCTATGAGGGGGTGGGGGTAGTGTACACCCCTGGGGTGAGAAGAGTATAGGAGGCATCTGTGCTATGGGTGGGGGGTAGTCTACACCCCTGTGGTGAGAGGAATCTATAGGAGGAATCTCTCGCCTTGCCTCTGCTTTCCCATCTCAGGCCTTTCTCCTGTCTGTGCTATGGGGGGGAGGGGTAGTCTACACCCCTGGTGTGAGAGGGGTGAGAAGAGTCTATAGGAGGCATCTTGCCTTGTCTCTGCTTTCCCTTCTCAAGCCTTTCTCCTGTCTGTGCTGGGGGGGTAGTCTGCCTCTGCTTTCCCTTCTCAAGCCTTTCTCCTGTCTGTGCTATGGGGGGTAGTCTACACCCCTGTGGTGAGAGGAATCTATAGGAGGCATCTTGCCTTGTCTCTGCTTTCCCTTCTCAGGCCTTTCTCCTGTCTGTGCTATGGGGTGGGGGGTAGTCTACATCCCTCGGGTGAGAAGAGTCTATTGGAGGCATCTTGCCTTGACTCTGCTTTCCCTTCTCAGGCCTTTCTCCTGTCTGTGCTATGGGGGGGAGGGGTAGTCTACACCCCTTGGGTGAGAGGGGTGAGAAGAGTCTATAGGAGGCATCTCTCGCCTTACCCCTGGGGTGAGAAGAGTCTATAGGAGGCATCTTGCCTTGTCTCTGCTTTTCCTTCTCAAGCCTTTCACCTGTCTGTGCTATGGGGGGGTGGTATTCTACACCCCTGGGGTGAGAAGAGTCTATAGGAGGCATCTCGCCTCTGCTTTCCCTTCTCAAGCCATTCTCATGTCTGTGCTATGGGAATATGGGGGTAGTCCACACCCCTGGGGTGAGAAGTCTATAGGAGGCATCATGCCTTGTCTCTGCTTTTCCTTCTCAAGCCTTTCACCTGTCTGTGCTATGGGGGGGTAGTCTACACCCTCCTCTATAGGAGGCATTTTGCCTTGCCTCTGCTTTCCCTTCTCAAGCCTTTCTCCTGTCTGTGCTATGGGGGGGGGGGTGGGTAGTCTACACCCCTGGGGTGAGAAGAGTCTATAAGAGGCATTTCGCCTTGCCTCTGCTTTCCATTCTCAAGCCTTCCTCCTGTATATGCTATGGGAGTGGAGGGGGGGGTTGTCTACACCCCTGGGGTGAGAAGTCTACAGGAGGCATCTTGCCTTGCCTCTGCTTTCCCTTCTCAAGCCTTTCTCCTGTCGGTGCTATGAGGGGGTGGGGGTAGTCTGCACCCCTGGGGTGAGAAGAGTATAGGAGGCATCTGTGCTATGGGTGGGGGGTAGTCTACACCCCTGTGGTGAGAGGAATCAATAGGAGGAATCTCTCGCCTTGCATCTGCTTTCCCTTCTCAGGCCTTTCTCCTGTCTGTGCTATGGGGGGGGGAGGGGTAGTCTACACCCCTGTGGTAAGAGGGGTGAGAAGAGTCTATAGGAGGCATCTCTCGCCTTACCTCTGCTTTCCCTTCTCAAGCCTTTCTCCTGTCTGTGCTGGGGGGGGGTAGTCTGCCTCTGCTTTCCCTTCTCAAGCCTTTCTCCTGTCTGTGCTATGGGGGGGTAGTCTACACCCCTGGGGTGAGAGGAATCTATAGGAGGCATCTCGCCTTGTCTCTGCTTTGCCTTCTCAGGCCTTTTTCCTGTCTGTGCTATGGGGGGGTAGTCTACACCCCTGGGGTGAGAAGAGTCTATAGGAGGCATCTTGCCTTGTCTCTGCTTTCCCTTCTCAAGCCTTTCTCCTGTCTCTGCTATGGGGGGTGGTCTACACCCCTGGGGCAAGCAGAGTCTATAGGAGGCATCTTGCCTTGTCTCTGCTTTCCCTTCTCAGGCCTTTCTTCTGTCTCTGCTATGGGTGGGGCAGGGGGTAGTCTACACCCCTGTGGTGAGAAGAGTCTATAGGAGGCATCTGTGCTATGGGGGGTAGTCTACACCCTTGGGGTGAGAAGAGTCTATAAGAGGCATTTTGCCTTGCCTCTGCTTTCCCTTCTCAAGCCTTTCTCCTGTCTGTGCTATGAGGGGGTGGGGGGTAGTCTGCACCCCTGTGTTGAGAAGAGTATAGGAGGCATCTGTGCTATGGGTGGGGGGTAGTCTACACCCCTGTGGTGAGAGGAATCTATAGGAGGAATCTCTCGCCTTGCCTCTGCTTTCCCTTCTCAGGCCTTTCTCCTGTCTGTGCTATGGGGGGAGGGGTAGTCTACACCCCTGGGGTAAGAGGGGTGAGAAGAGTCTATAGGAGGCATCTCTCGCCTTACCTCTGCTTTCCCTTCTCAAGCCTTTCTCCTGTCTGTAGCCTACACCCCTGGGGTGAGAATAGTCTATAGGAGGTATCTTGCACTGTCCCTGCTTTCCCTTCTCAAGCCTTTCTCCTGTCTGTGCTATGGGGGGATGGGTACTCTACACCCCTGTGGTGAGAAGAGTCTATAGGAGGCATCTTGCCTTGCCTCTGCTTCCCCTTCTAAAGCCTTTCTCCTGTCTGTGCTATGGAGGCATGGGGGGTAGGCTACACCCCTAGGGTGAGAAGAGTCTATAGTAGGCATCTCGCCTTGCCTCTGCTTCCCCTTCTCAAGCCTTTCTCCTGTCTGTGCTATAGGGGTGGGGGGGGGTAGTCTACACCCCCGTGGTGAGAAGAATCTATAGGCGGCATCTTGCCTTGTCTCTGCTTTCCCTTCTCAAGCCTTTCTCCTGTCTGTGCTCGGGGTGGGGATGTCTGCCTCTGCTTTCCCTTCTCAAGCCTTTCTCCTGTCTGTGCTATGGGGGGCTGGGGGAGTAGTCTACACCCCTCGGGTGAGAAGAGTCTATAGGAGGCATCTCGCCTTGCCTCTGCTTTCCCTTCTCAAGCCTTTCTCCTGTCTGTGCTATGGGTGGGGGGTAGTCTACACCCCTGGGGTGAGAAGAGTCTACAGGAGGCATCTTGCCTTGCTTCTGCTTTCCCTTCTCAAGCCTTTCTCCTGTTCCTGTCTGTGCTATGGGGGGGTAGTCTACACCCCTGGGGTGAGAAGAGTCTATCGGAGGCATATTGCCTTGCTTTTGCTTTCCCTTCTCAAGCCTTTCTCCTGTATATGCTATGGGGGGGGGGGGTTGTATACACCCCTGTGGTGAGAAGAGTCTATAGGAGGCATCTCGCCTTGTCTCTGCTCTCCCTTCTCAGGCCCCTCTCCTGTCTGTGCTGGGTGGGGGTAGTCTACACCCTTGGGGTGAGAAGAGTCTATAGGAGGCATATTGCCTTGCTTCTGCTTTCCCTTCTCAAGCCTTTCTCCTGTCTGTGCTATGGGGGGGTAGTCTACACCCCTGTGGTGAGAAGAATCTATAGGAGGCATCTTGCCTTGTCTCTGCTTTCCCTTCTCAAGCCTTTCTCCTGTCTGTGCTATGGGGGGGATGGGTACTCTACACCCCTGTGGTGAGAAGAGTCTATAGGAGGCATCTTGCCTTGCCTCTGCTTTCCCTTCTCAATACTTTCTCCTGTCTGTGCTATGGAGGGGACCTGAGGGGGTAGTCTACACCCCTGGGGTGAGAAAAGAGTCTATAGGAGGCATCTCGCCTTGCCTCTGCTTTCCCTTCTCAAGCCTTTCTCCTGTCTGTGATATGGGGGGGGTAGTCTACACCCCTGTGGTGAGAAGAATATATAGGAGGCATCTTGCCTTGTCTCTGCCTTCCCTTCTCAGGCCTTTCTCCTGTCTGTGCTATGGAGGGGGGGGTAGTCTACACCCCTGGGGTGAGAGGAGTCTATAGGAGGCATCTCACCTTGTCTCTGCTGTCCCTTTTCAAGCCTTTCTCCAGTCTGTGCTATGGGGGGTTGGGGGAGTAGTCTACACCCCTCGGGTGAGAAGAGTCTATAGGAGGCATCTTGCCTTGTCTCTGCTTTCCCTTCTCAAGCCTTTCTCCTGTCTGTGCTATGGGGGGGGTAGCCTACACCCCTGGGGTGAGAATAGTCTATAGAAGGTATCTTGCATTGTCCCTGCTTTCCCTTCTCAAGCCTTTCTCCTGTCTGTGCTATGGGGGGATGGGTACTCTACACCCCCGTGGTGAGAAGAATCTATAGGAGGCATCTTGCCTTGTCTCTGCTTTCCCTTCTCAAGCCTTTCTCCTGTCTGTGCTCGGGGTGGGGATGTCTGCCTCTGCTTTCCCTTCTCAAGCCTTTCTCCTGTCTGTGCTATGGGGGTCTGGGGGAGTAGTCTACACCCCTCGGGTGAGAAGAGTCTATAGGAGCCATCTTGCCTTGCCTCTGCTTTCCCTTCTCAAGCATTTCTCCTGTCTGTGCTATGGGGGAGGTAGTCTACACCCCTGGGGTGAGAAGAGTCTATAGGAGGCATCTCGCCTTGCCTCTGCTTTCCCTTCTCAAGCCTTTCTCCTGTCTGTGCTATGGGGGTCTGGGGGAGTAGTCTACACCCCTCGGGTGAGAAGAGTCTATAGGAGGCATCCCGCCTTGCCTCTGCTTTCCCTTCTCAAGCCTTTCTCCTGTCTGTGCTATGGGTGGGGGGTAATCTACACCCCTGGGGTGAGAAGAGTCTACAGGAGGCATCTTGCCTCGTCTCTGCTTTCCCTTCTCAGGCCTTTCTCCTGTTCCTGTCTGTGCTATGGGGGGGGGTAGTCTACACCCCTGGGGTGAGAAGAGTCTATAGGAGGCATATTGCCTTGCTTCTGCTTTCCCTTCTCAAGCCTTTCTCCTGTCTGTGCTATGTGGGGGGGGGGTAGCCTACACCCCTGGGGTGAGAATAGTGTATAGGAGGTATCTTGCACTGTCCCTGCTTTCCCTTCTAAAGCCTTTCTCCTGTCTGTGCTATGGGGGGGATGGGTACTCTACACCCCTGTGGTGAGAAGAGTCTATAGGAGGCATCTTGCCTTGCCTCTGCTTTCCCTTCTCAATACTTTCTCCTGTCTGTGCTATGGGGGGGGGGTAGCCTACACCCCTGTGGTGAGAAGAGTCTATAGGAGGCATCTTGCCTTGCCTCTGCTTTCCCTTCTCAATACTTTCTCCTGTATATGCTATGGGGGGGGGGGGGTAGTCTACACCCCTGTGGTGAGAAGAATCTATAGGAGGCATCTTGCCTTGTCTCTGCTTTCCCTTCTCAAGCCTTTCTCCTGTCTGTGCTATGGGGGGGTAGCCTACACCCCTGGGGTGAGAATAGTCTATAGGAGGTATCTTGCACTGTCCCTGCTTTCCCTTCTAAAGCCTTTCTCCTGTCAGTGCTATGGGGGGGATGGGCACTCTACACCCCTGTGGTGAGAAGAGTCTATAGGAGGCATCTTGCCTTGCCTCTGCTTTCCCTTCTCAATACTTTCTCCTGTCTGTGCTATGGAGGAGACCTGAGGGGGTAGTCTACACCCCTGGGGTGAGAAAAGAGTCTATAGGAGGCATCTCGCCTTGCCTCTGCTTTCCATTCTCAAGCCTTTCTCCTGACTGTGATATGGGGGGGGTAGTCTACACCCCTGTGGTGAGAAGAATCTATAGGAGGCATCTTGCCTTGTCTCTGCCTTCCCTTCTCAGGCCTTTCTCCTGTCTGTGCTATGGAGGGGGGTAGTCTACACCCATGGGGTGAGAAGAGTCTATAGGAGGCATCTCGCCTTGTCTCTGCTGTCCCTTTTCAAGCCTTTCTCCTGTCTGTGCTATGGGGGGTTGGGGGAGTAGTCTACACCCCTCGGGTGAGAAGAGTCTATAGGAGGCATCTTGCCTCGTCTCTGCTTTCCCTTCTCAAGCCTTTCTCCTGTCTGTGCTATGGGGGGGGGGTAGCCTACACCCCTGTGGTGAGAATAGTCTATAGGAGGTATCTTGCACTGTCCCTGCTTTCCCTTCTCAAGCCTTTCTCCTGTCTGTGCTATGGGGGGATGTGTACTCTACACCCCTGTGGTGAGAAGAGTATAGGAGGCATCTTGCCTTGTCTCTGCTGTCCCTTTTCAGGCCTTTCTCCTTTCTGTGCTATGGGGGGAGGTAGTTTACACCCCTAGGGTGAGAAGAATCTATAGGAGGCATCTTGCCTTGTCTCTGCTTTCCCTTCTCAGGCCTTTCCCCTGTCTGTGCTGGGGGGGGCGGGGGTTAGTATACACCCCTGGGGTGAGAAGAGTCTATACGAGGCATCTGTGCTACGGGGGGGGGGGTAGTCTACACCCCTGTGGTGAGAAGAGTCTATAGGAGGCATCTCTCGCCTTGCCTCTGCTTTCGCTTCTCAGGCCTTTCTCCTGTCTGTGCTATGAGGGTAGGGGTAGTATACATCCCTGGGGTGAGAAGAGTCTATGGGAGGCATCTTGCCTTGTCTCTGCTTTCCCTTCTCAGGCCTTTCTCCCGTCTGTGGTATGGGAGGAGGGAGGGGTAGTCTACACCCCTGGGGTGAGAAAAGAGTGTATAGGAGGCATATCGCCTTGCCTCTGGTTTCCCTTCTCAAGCCTTTCTCCTGTCTGTGCTATGGGTGGGGGGTAGTCTACACCCCTGGGGTGAGAAGAGTCCATAGGAGGCATCGTGCCTTGACTCTACTTTCCATTCTCAAGCCTTTCTCCTGTATATGCTATGGGGGGGTGGGGGGTAGTCTACACCCCTGTGGTGAGAAGAGTCCATAGGAGGCATCGTGCCTTGCCTCTGCTTTCCCTTCTCAAGCCTTTCTCCTGTCTGTGCTGGGGGGGGGGATTAGTCTACACCCCTGGGGAAGAGTCTATAGGGGGCATCTCTCGCCTTGGCTCTGCTTTCCCTTCTCAAGCCTTTCTTCTGTCTGTGCTAGGGGCGGGGGGGTAGTCTGCCTCTGCTTTCCCTTCTCAAGCCTTTCTCCTGTCTGTGCTTTGGGGGGCGGGGGGAGTAGTCTACACCCCTGGGGTGAGAATAGTCTATAGGAGGCATCTTGCCTGGTCTCTGCTTTCCCTTCTCAAGCCTTTCTCCTGTATATGCTATGGGGGGGTAGTCTACACCCCTGTGGTGAGAATAGTCCATAGGAGGCATCGTGCCTTGACTCTGCTTTCCCTTCTCAAGCCTTTCTCCTGTATATGCTATGGGGGGGGGGTTTGTCTACACCCCTGTGGTGAGAAGAGTCTATAGGAGGCATCTCGCCTTGCCTCTGCTTTCCCTTCTCAGGCCTCTCTCCTGTCTGTGCTGGGTGGGGGTAGTCTACACCCCTGGGGTGAGAAGAGTCTATAGGAGGCATATTGCCTTGCTTCTGCTTTCCCTTCTCAAGCCTTTCTCCTGTCTGTGCTATGGGGGGGATGGGTACTCTACACCCCTATGGTGAGAAGAGTCTATAGGAGGCATCTTGCCTTGCCTCTGCTTTCCCTTCTCAATACTTTCTCCTGTCTGTGCTATGGGGGGGACCTGAGGGGGTAGTCTACATCCCTGGGGTGAGAAAAGAGTCTATAGGAGGCATCTCGCCTTGCCTCTGCTTTCCCTTCTCAAGCCTTTCTCCTGTCTGTGATATGGGGGGGGTCGTCTACACCCCTGTGGTGAGAAGAATCTATAGGAGGCATCTTGCCTTGTCTCTGCCTTCCCTTCTCAGGCCTTTCTCCTGTCTGTGCTATGGAGGGGGGGTAGTCTACACCCCTGGGGTGAGAAGAGTCTATAGGAGGCATCTCTCGCCTTGCCTCTGCTTTCCCTTCTCAGGCCTTTCTCCTGTCTGTGCTATGGAGGGTAGGGGTAGTCTACATCCCTGGGGTGAGAAGAGTCTATGGGAGGCATCTCGCCTTGCCTCTGCTTTCCCTTCCCAAGCCTTTCTCCTGTCTGTGCTAGGGGGGGGGAGGGGTAGTCTGCCTCTGCTTTCCCTTCTCAAGCCTTTCTCCTGTCTGTGCTATGGGGGGCTGGGGGAGTAGTCTACACCCCTGGGGTGAGAATAGTCTATAGGAGGCATCTTGCCTTGTCTCTGCTTTCCCTTCTCAAGCCTTTCTCCTTTATATGCTATGGGGGGGGGGGTAGTCTACACCCCTGTGGTGAGAAGAGTCCATAGGAGGCATCGTGCCTTGACTCTGCTTTCCATTCTCAAGCCTTTATCCTGTATATGCTATGGGGGGGTAGGGGGTAGTCTACACCCCTGTGGTGAGAAGAGTCCATAGGAGGCATCTCGCCTTGCCTCTGCTTTCCCTTCTCAGGCCTCTCTCCTGTCTGTGCTGGGGGGGTGTAGTCTACACCCCTAGGGTGAGAAGAATCTATAGGAGGCATCTTGCCTTGTCTCTGCTTTTCCTTCTCAGGTCTTTATCCGGTCTGTGCTATGGGGTCGAGTAGTCTACACCCCTGGGGTGAGAATAGTCTGTAGGAGGCATCTCACCTGATCTCTGCTTTCCCTTCTCAAGCCGTTCTCCTGTCTGTGCTATGCGGGGGCTGGGGGAGTAGTCTACACCCCTGGGGTGAGAAGAGTCTACAGGAGGCATCTTGCCTTCTCTCTGCTGTCCCTTCTCAGGTCTTTCTCCTGTCTGTGCTATGGGGGGGGGTAGTCTACACCCATGGGGTGAGAAGAGTCTATAGGAGGCATCTCGCCTTGCCTCTGCTTTCCCTTCTCAGGCCTCTCTCCTGTCTGTGCTAGGGGGGGGTAGTCTACACCCCTGGGGTGAGAAGAGTCTATAGGAGGCATCTTGCCTTGCTTCTTCTTTCCCTTCTCAAGCCTTTCTCCTGTCTGTGCTATTGGGGGGGGTTAGTCTACACCCCTGGGGTGAGTCTATAGGAGGCATCTCTCGCCTTGCCTCTGTTTTCCCTTCTCAAGCCTTTCTCCTGTCTGTGCTGGGGGGAGGGGTAGTCTGCCTCTGCTTTCCCTTCTCAAGCCTTTCTCCTGTCTGTGCTGAGGGGGCGGGGGTTAGTATACACCCCTGGGGTGAGAAGAGTCTATACGAGGCATCTGTGCTACGGGGGGGGTAGTCTACACCCCTGTGGTGAGAAGAGTCTATAGGAGGCATCTCTCGCCTTGCCTCTGCTTTCCCTTCTCAGGCCTTTCTCCTGTCTGTGCTATGGAGGGTAGGGGTAGTCTACATCCCTGGGGTGAGAAAAGAGTCTATAGGAGGCATCTCGCCTTGCCTCTGCTTTCCCTTCTCAAGCCTTTCTCCTGTCTGTGCTATGGGTGGGGGTAGTCTACACCCTGGGGTGAGAAGAGTCCATTGGAGGCATCGTGCCTTGCCTCTGCTTTCCCTTCTCAAGCCTTTCTCCTGTCTGTGCTGGGGGGGGTTAGTCTACACCCCTGGGGAAGAGTCTATAGGGGGCATCTCTCGCCTTGGCTCTGCTCTCCCTTCTCAAGCCTTTCTCCTGTCTGTGCTGGGGGGGGTAGTCTGCCTCTGCTTTCCTTTCTCAAGCCTTTCTCCTGTCTGTGCTATGGGGGGCTGGGGGAGTAGTCTACACCCCTGGGGTGAGAATAGTCTATAGGAGGCATCTTGCCTTGTCTCTGCTTTCCCTTCTCAAGCCTTTCTCCTGTATATGCTATGGGGGGGGGTAGTCTGCGCCCCTGTGGTGAGAAGAGTCCATAGGAGGCATCGTGCCTTGACTCTTCTTTCCATTCTCAAGCCTTTATCCTGTATATGCTATGGGGGAGTAGGGGGTAGTCTACACCCCTGTGGTGTGAAGAGTCCATAGGAGGCATCTCGCCTTGCCTCTGCTTTCACTTCTCAAGCCTTTCTCCTGTCTGTGCTATAGGGGTGGGGGGGGGGTAGTCTACACCCCTCGGGTGAGAATAGTCTATAGGAGGCATCTTGCCTTGTCTCTGCTTTTCCTTCTCAGGTCTTTCTCCGGCCTGTGCTATGGGGGGGGGGTAGTCTACACCCCTGGGGTGAGAAGAGTCTATTGGAGGCATCTCGCCTTGCCTCTGCTTTCCCTTCTCAAGCCTTTCTCCTGTCTGTGCTCGGGGTGGGGATGTCTGCCTCTGCTTTCCCTTCTCAAGCCTATCTCCTGTCTGTGCTATGGGAATCTGGGGGAGTAGTCTACACCCCTCGGGTGAGAATAGTCTATAGGAGGCATCTTGCCTTGTCTCTGCTTTTCCTTCTCAGGTCTTTCTCCGGCCTGTGCTATGGGGGGGGGGTAGTCTACACCCCTGGGGTGAGAAGAGTCTATTGGAGGCATCTCGCCTTGCCTCTGCTTTCCCTTCTCAAGCCTTTCTCCTGTCTGTGCTATGGATGGGGGGTAGTCTACACCCCTGGGGTGAGAAGAGTCTACAGGAGGCATCTTGCCTCGTCTCTGATGTCCCTTCTCAGGCCTTTCTCCTGTTCCTGTCTGTGCTATGGGGGGGGGGGTAGTCTACACCCCTGGGGTGAGAAGAGTCTATAGGAGGCATATTGCCTTGCTTCTGCTTTCCCTTCTCAAGCCTTTCTCCTGTATATGCTATGGGGGGGGGGTTGTCTACACCCCTGTGGTGAGAAGAGTCTATAGGAGGCATCTCGCCTTGCCTCTGCTTTCCCTTCTCAGGCCTCTCTCCTGTCTGTGCTGGGTGGGGGTAGTCTACACCCTTGGGGTGAGAAGAGTCTATAGGAGGCATATTGCCTTGCTTCTGCTTTCCCTTCTCAAGCCTTTCTCCTGTCTGTGCTATGGGGGGGGGGTAGTCTACACCCCTGTGGTGAGAAGAATCTATAGGAGGCATCTTGCCTTGTCTCTGCTTTCCCTTCTCAAGCCTTTCTCCTGTCTGTGCTATGAGGGGGATGGGTATTGTACACCCCTGTGGTGAGAAGAGTCTATAGGAGGCATCTTGCCTTGCCTCTGCTTTCCCTTCTCAATACTTTCTCCTGTCTGTGCTATGGGAGGGGGTAGTCTACACCCCTGGGGTGAGAAGAGTCTACAGGAGGCATCTTGCCTCGTCTCTGCTGTCCCTTCTCAGGCCTTTCTCCTGTTCCTGTCTGTGCTATGGGGGGGGGTAGTCTACACCCCTGGGGTGAGAAGAGTCTATAGGAGGCATATTGCCTTGCTTCTGCTTTCCCTTCTCAAGCCTTTCTCCTGTATATGCTATGGGGGGGGTTGTCTACACCCCTATGGTGAGAAGAGTCTATAGGAGGCATCTCGCCTTGCCTCTGCTTTCCCTTCTCAGGCCTCTCTCCTGTCTGTGCTGGGTGGGGGTAGTCTACACCCTTGGGGTGAGAAGAGTCTATAGGAGGCATATTGCCTTGCTTCTTCTTTCCCTTCTCAAGCCTTTCTCCTGTCTGTGCTATGGCGGGGGGGTAGTCTACACCCCTGTGGTGAGAAGAATCTATTGGAGGCATCTTGCCTTGTCTCTGCTTTCCCTTCTCAAGCCTTTCTCCTGTCTGTGCTATGAGGGGGATGGGTACTGTACACCCCTGTGGTGAGAAGAGTCTATAGGAGGCCTCTTGCCTTGCCTCTGCTTTCCCTTCTCAATACTTTCTCCTGTCTGTGCTATGGGGGGGGGGCCTGATGGGGTAGTCTACACCCCTGGGGTGAGAAAAGAGTCTATAGGAGGCATCTCGCCTTGCCTCTGCTTTCCCTTCTCAAGCCTTTCTCCTGTCTGTGATATGGGGGGGGGGGTAGTCTACACCCCTGTGGTGAGAAAAATCTATAGGAGGCATCTTGCCTTGTCTCTGCCTTCCCTTCTCAGGCCTTTCTCCTGTCTGTGCTATGGAGGGGGGGTAGTCTACACCCCTGGGGTGAGAAGAGTCTATAAGAGGCATTTTGCCTTGCCTCTGCTTTCCCTTCTCAAGCCTTTCTCCTGTCTGTGCTATGAGGGGGTGGGGGGCAGTCTGCACCCCTGGGTTGAGAAGAGTATAGGAGTCATCTGTGCTATGGGTGGGGGGTAGTCTACACCCCTGTGGTGAGAGGGGTGAGAAGAGTCTATAGGAGGAATCTCTCGCCGTGCCTCTGCTTTCCCTTCTCAGGCCTTTCTCCTGTCTCTGCTATGGGGGGAGGGGTAGTCTACACCCCTGGGGTAAGAGGGGTGAGAAGAGTCTATAGGAGGCATCTCTCGCCTTACCTCTGCTTTCCCTTCTCAAGCCTTTCTCCTGTCTGTAGCCTACACCCCTGGGGTGAGAATAGTCTATAGGAGGTATCTTGCACTGTCCCTGCTTTCCCTTCTCAAGCCTTTCTCCAGTCTGTGCTATGGGGGGATGGGTACTCTACACCCCTGTGTTGAGAAGAGTCTATAGGAGGCATCTCGCCTTTTCTCTGCTGTCCCTTCTCAAGCCTTTCTACTGTCTGTGCTATGGCGGGCTGGGGGAGTAGTCTACAACCCTCGGGTGAGAAGAGTCTATAGGAGGCATCTCGTCTTGCTTCTGCATTCCCTTCTCAAGCCTTTCTCCTGCCTGTGCTATGGGGGGGGGTAGTCTACACCCCTGGGCTTAGAAGAGTCTATAGGAGGCATCTTGCCTTGCCTCTGCTTTCCCTTCTCAGGCCTTTCTCCTGTCTGTGTTATGGGGGGGTAGTCTACACCCCTGGGCTGGTAAGAGTCTATAGGAGGCATCTCACCTTGTCTCTGCTGTCCCTTCTCATGCCTTTCTCCTGTCTGTGCTATGGGGCCTGGGGGAGTAGTCTACACCCCTCGGGTGAGAAGAGTCTATAGGAGGCATCCTGCCTTGCCTCTGCTTTCCCTTCTCAGGCCTTTCTCCTGTCTGTGTTATGGGGGGTAGTCTACACCCCTGGGCTGAGAAGAGTCTATAGGAGGAATCTCACCTTGTCTCTGCTGTCCCTTCTCAAGCCTTTCTCCTGTCTGTGCTATGGGGGTTGGGGGAGTAGTCTACACCCCTCGGGTGAGAAGAGTCTATAGGAGGCATCTTGCCTTGTCTCTGCTTGCCTTTCTCCTGTCTGTGCTATGGGGGGGGGTAGCCTACACCCCTGGGGTGAGAATAGTCTATAGGAGGTATTTTGCACTGTCCTGCTTTCCCTTCTCAAGCCTTTCTCCTGTCTGTGTTATGGGGGAGGTAGGGTAGTAGTCTACACCCCTGGGGTGAGAAGAGTCTATAGGAAGCATCTCGCCTTGCCTCTGCTTTCCCTTCTCAAGCCTTTCTCCTGTCTGTGCTATGGGAGGGGGGGGTCTACAGCCCTGGGGTGAGAAGAGTCTATAGGAGGCATCTCACCTTGCCTCTACTTTCCATTCTCAAGCCTTTCTCCTGTCTGTGCTGGGGGGGAGGAGGGGTAGTCTACACCCCTGGGGAAGAGTCTATAGGAGGCATCTCTCACCTTGGCTCTGCTTTCCCTTCTCAAGGCTTTCTTCTGTCTGTGCTATGGGTGGGGGGTAGTCTACACGCCTAGGGTGAGAAGCCTTTTAAGAGGTCTTGCCTGGCCTCTGCTTTCCTTTCTCAAACCTTTCTCCTGTCTGTGCTATGGGGGGATGGGGGGGATAGTCTACACCCCTGGGGTGAGAAGAGTCTATAGGAGGCATCTTGCCTTGTCTCTTCTTTCCCTTCTCAAGCCTTTCTCCTGTCTGTGCTATGGGGGGGGTCTACACCCCTGGGGTGAGAAGAGTCTATAGGAGGCATATTGCCTTGCCTCTGCTTTCCCTTCTCAGGCCTTTCTCCTGTCTGTGCTATGGGGAGGTAGTCTACACCCCTGGGGTGAGAAGAGTCTATAGGAGGCATCTTGCCTTGCCTCAGCTTTCCCTTCTCAAGCCTTTCTCCTGTCTGTGCCATGGGGGGAGGGGTTGTAGTCTACACCTCTGGGGTCAGAAGAGTCTATAGGAAGCATCTTGCCTTGTCTCTGCTTTCCTTTCTCAAGCTTTCTCCAGTCTGTGCTATGGGGGGGATAGTCTCCACCCCTGGGGTGAGAAGCGTCTATAGGAGGCATCTCCCTGGCTTCTGCTTTCCCTTCTCAGGCCTTTCTCCTGTCTGTGCTATGGGGGGCGTAGTCTCCACCCCTGGGGTGAGAAGAGTCTATAGGAGGCATCTTGCCTTGTCTCTTCTTTCCCTTCTCAAGCCTTTCTCCTGTCTGTGCTATGGGCGGGGGGGGGGGAGTCTACACCCCTGGGGTGAGAAGAGTCTATAGGAGGCATCTTGCCTTGCTTCTTCTTTCCCTTCTCAAGCCTTTCTCCTGTCTGTGCTATGGGCGGGGGGGGGAGTCTACACCCCTGGGGTGAGAAGAGTCTATAGGAGGCATCTCCCTGGCTTCTGCTTTTCCTTCTCAAGCCTTTCTCCTGTCTATGCTATGGAAGGGGGGCCTGGGGGGAGGAGGGGGTGATATACTGGGAGGAGGGGGTGATATACTGGGAGGAGGGGGTGATATACTGGGAGGAAAGGGGTGATATACTGGGAGGAAAGGGGTGATATACTGGGAGGAAAGGGGTGATCTACTGGGAGGAAGGGGGTGATCTACTGGGAGGAAGGGGGTGATCTACTGGGAGGAAAGGGATGAGTTACTGGGTATACTCAGAGGAAGGGGGGTGATGTAGGACGCTCACTCTTCAATTAAATATGTAAATGTTTGCAGTATTTACTTGAGATCGTTCTTATTGTAGATGAATTAATCATATGATAATGTTTGCTTCCTCCAGACCTGAACACTCTACTGGTGTGACCTCGTGTTCATCAATAAGTAAGAAGCACAGACTACAAAAGGTAAGTAACTGCTGTGTCTCTGCACACATTGTGCTTTGCTTGTGAGGCAGCTTGCCTCCTGCCTCTCTGTGCCCCTCCCCCTGCCTTACCTCTTCCATTTCTCTACTCTTTTTCATCCCCTCGGACTAAGTGCTGAACCAAAAGTGGCCCTGGAGAATGTTTTCCAAGTGGCCCCATGTTGCACTGAGGAGAGAAGCATAACAAGCAACCCCAACCCTCAACGGAGAGTTTGAATGGGGGCAAAAGTGTGCATTTCAATGCACATTATATCCAAAACCTCTGTTCCCTGCCACCTTTGCCCCTTTCATAACTCATAGCTTGAAACGCTGAACTGGCAGTGATCAAAACCAGCTCCCTTGAAGTCTCTCCCATCCATGCTGGACACAGTCCTGAATTCTCCTCTGAACAAGAGTACCAACAGCATCCCCAGACACGCGTTTCGGACGTGGACCCCTTGCTCACTAGTCTTAGAGAGTCACAGCTATACCCTACTGATGAAGTACAACCAGACCAAAACACGTGCCTGGGGTTTCTGTTGGTACTCTTGTTCAGAGGAGAATTGCCTAGCATTTCGGTGCTGGACGGCCCGTGTGGGCGGGACAAAGACTGATATGTTTGGGATATTTCTTCTCTGTGAAAGATAGTGAGCTAAAGACTCTGGGTAAGTCTCTCGTAACCAGGACTAATGTCTGGCAGAGGGACTCCCAGGACCCCCCTTGTTAAGTTGGACTGTATCTGTACCCATACAGCCCCCCCCTTTTCTCTGTTTCTGCACTTGTCTGACTAACCCAGTCTGCTGCCATAAACACAGCACATGCTACTTGCTGGCTGCACTTTCTTTTTTTTTTTATTTATTATTTATCTTCTCTGCACTTCCACTCTTCCCCTCCATGCACTTTTCCCTTTCCCATGCACTTGCGCATTCTCAATGTCACTGGGCCTAGTAAGATCATTGTTGTTTTTTGTGTTCCCCCCTGTTCCCATCCCTTGCCTCGTCACGCTCTGACACACTTGTGTACGAGCGCGATACAAATAAAATATCATATCATATCATCCCTAATGACATAATAGGCTGGTCAAACGAGGTTGTGGAGTTGGTGATAAAACTGAGTACCTAGTGGGAGCTTTCATGTACATTACTGAAGAAATAAAATGGTAGAAAAATATATACATAGTCCTTGTGATTAAAATGTCCACATGAAATGTTTTCTTCACCTAGGGTGTTTGTTTTTTTTACCTTCTTTTGGATACTAAATGGTTCTATATAAAAATGATTCACATATCCCCTCTATTACATTATATTTGATCATTCGAGAACCACTATTCTGACAGCTATTAGAGTGCCTTTCCCCAATAGATGGCACTTCAACGTCTCAATAGTTACGATGTGAGTAATCAAGTAATGCACATACCTTCTACTGAGAGCCAGGCATTGTTAAGTGTGGGTGTAAGCCCCCTTTTACATAGCTGTGTAAAAATGTCCTTTTCCTACGTAACATACATCGCCTCCTTAGAAGCCAAATTAGTGGTGAAATGCATGTCAGGGATTATTGAGGATAAGAACTTTTGAAAAACAAATGTAAAGAGGATGAGGATTATTAAAGACTAAACTAAAAAGAAAGAAACCTTATTCTTTTGAAAAGAATATGTAAGAAGGACCAATTGTGGATTAAGAAATAAGCAACATTGATGCATTTGAAAACAAGAGGATGACTGTGAACATTGAATTTTATGTAAGCACTGCAATATTTGGAAATTGATACCATTTAATAAACAGTGGAAGTGATAACTAAACATCTGAAATTTACTGTTATTAAACAAAAGGGAATATTTGCACTAGAATACCCACACTTGTCAATGCCTAAATCACAATTTGGAAATGAGAGCAGTTTATTTTTAGTGGATTTCTAAGCAGAAACAGGCCAATACAGAAAGGTAATAATGTTCTATTTGTGTACTTCAAGTATTATATAACTGCTCCTTAGTATATTGTAACTGCTGGGAACCAGTCTGCCTGTTAGTGATGCCTGCGACTGTGAACATGCTGAAACTAATAATGTGTTTATCCTTTTTCTTCTATAGGTGATTCATGTAGCAAAAAACAAGATTGGTTGTTAAATTCTCTGGACTAATGATGTGCCAACCTTCATTGATACAATATGCAATTTCCTAACATCTTAGAAGCAGACACTTTTGTGGACCGAATTTCATTTCAGATTATTCAGGAATTGAGATTGAGAAGCTATAGAATACAGGATGGGTTTCATTCATTCAACACACTTGTAGCATCCAGCAGCACAGAGCTACAATACATATCTAGCATTACAGAGCAATGATAGCAACAGTAAGACTAGACTTTTTCTTGTGCCTATTCCCGAGAGAACACAAGTGAGTGCTATTTTATATACGTTCTGAATGTGATGCTAGTTTACGAGATTTTGACAAACACCTGTAAATGGTCGAACAGTATCCATGCACTGAATAGTTTAAAATCTTCAGCCAGAAGAAACATATTTCTGCTACTAGAAAAGACCTACACATGGGAAAGCTCATCTGCACTGAGAATCTGGGAAAAGGTTCAGTGGAACGAATCAACCTGACAGAATAAACTGGTGATTAACTTTACCAACGAACAGAATGTCTGACAAGGGGTCACCTAATGAATATACTCATTACCCACGTGAGAACATCGATGAAAAACCGTATCAGTGCACTGAATTTGGGAATACAGATATGCTTATTTCCTCCCAGAGGACACATACAAGTGAGAAACCTCATGAGTGCACTGAATGTGGGAAAGCTTTCAGTCACAAGGGAAGTCTTATTTATCATCAGTTCTCGCATACAGGAGAGAAACCTCATCAGTGCACTGACTGTGGTAAGCGTTTCATTAAGAAGGGAAGTCTTATTGGCCACCAGAGAACGCATACAGGCGAGAAACCTTATCACTGCCCAGAATGTGGGAAATGGTTTGCTCAGACGGGGCATCTTACTCGGCACAAGAGAACACATACTGGTGAGAAACCTTATCAATGCCCTGAATGTGGGAAATGGTTTGGTATGAAGGGGTATCTTACTCGGCACCAAAGAGCACATACAGGTGAGAATCCTCATGCGTGCACTGAATGTGGGAAAGGATTTGCTGAGAAGAGAGAGCTTACTATCCACCAGCGAACACATACAGGCGAGAAACCTCATGAGTGCACTGAATGTGGGAAATGGTTTGCTCAGAAGGTGCACCTTACTCGGCACCATAGAACACATTCAGGTGAGAAACCTCATGAGTGCACTGAATGTGGGAAATGGTTTGCTCAGAAGGGGCATCTTTCTCAGCACCAGAGTATGCATACAGGTCAGAAACCTCATGAGTGCACTGAATGTGGGAAAGGATTTGCCGAGAAGAGAGACCTTACTATCCACCGGCGAATACATACAGGTGAGAAACCTCATGAGTGCACTGAATGTGGGAAATGGTTTGCTCAGATGGGGCATCTTACTCAGCACCAGAGAACGCATACAGGTGAGAAACCTTTTCAATGCACTGAATGTAGGAAAGCTTTCAGAAACAAGGGAGATCTTATTTACCATCAGTCCTCTCATACAGGTGATAAACCTCATGAGTGTACTGAATGTAGGAAGAGCTTCTTTTTGAAGGGACATCTTACTCGCCACCAGAGGACGCATACAGGTGAGAAACCTTTTCAATGCACTGAATGTGGGAAAGCTTTTAGCCAAAAGGAAGGTCTTATTTACCATCAGTTCTCACATACAGGTGAGAAACCTCATCAGTGTACGGAATGCGGGAAGAGCTTTATCCTGAAGGGATCTCTTACTTGCCACCTGCGAATACACACAGAGGAGAAACCTCATGAGTGTACTGAATGTGGTAAGAGTTTCATTAAGAAGGAAAGTCTTATTCGTCACCAGAGAACACATACAGGCGAGAAACCTTATCAATGCACTGAATGTGGGAAAGCTTTCAGTCAAAAGGGAGGTCTTATTTCCCATCAGTTCTTGCATACAGGTGAGAAACCTCATAAGTGCACTGAATGTGGTAAGAGTTTCATTCTGAACAGGGACCTTATTCATCACCAAATAACACATACAGGTGGGAAACCTGATCAGTCAGATCAATAACCTAAATGGGCACCAGACAAAACATGCATGCGAGGATTTATTTCTGGGTAGTGAATGTGGGAACTACTTCACTGCGCAGGATCTTTCTGCCATGATAGAAGTTTTAATGTCAACTTCAAAACATATGGGGTAACATTTTCCAAATTCAAATGAGCTGGTGCCCTCCTTAATACAATTGGAGAAATATGTATTCTCACATGGCTAATTGGACTAAGCTTGGCACAATACACGTGGAAAGGCAATGTTCAGAAGGGGGAAACCTGGAATCTCCAACATTACTCCTGAAGTCAGAATGTGCAAGACATGCATGCCCCACCTGGATGCCCTTCTAGCCGAACACTGCCTGGAATCTCCAACATTAGTCCGGAAGTCAGAATGCGCACAACATGCATGGCCCACCTGGAATGCCCTTCTAGGGGAACACTGCAGTGTTTCTCCTTTTGCAGCAAATTGCAGGGTCCCAACTAGTGCCCAACACTATTGCCTGTCTTTATTACAGCGCTTAAGATTAGTGTATTGTACCTCCTTGTGCCGACCGAGGCCAGGGAACTATTTCATAAGGTAGGATGTATGTCCACTTTAAAAGAACTACTTTTTAAGAAATTGGATTGGTGTGAAGGTTGCGTGGAGAAGGTGTGAAGTGTTGCATTAAATGATATGGAAATTATTTTCAAACGTGACCTTTGTGTATAGAGTAGTAAGCGCAAATGAAGTAGAAATCTTCGCTGAGCTGGGAGTCAATATAATGTGTAAATATGAAAATGAAATGGAAAATTTGTGCCTTAAATGAAAGGCTTTTAGACAAACTGGGCCTCATTACAAGTCTGGCGGTAACCTGCCGGTGCTACCAGTGGATTTATTTCGGACCAACACTGGTTCCAGCACCTGATATCGGATACTACAACTGTGCCTGCCGGTGCCATGCGCAACGGCACCGGCAGGCACAGTAGTCTGCCAGTCTGGACCGGCAGACATGTAACTAGGCCTATCAATATCATAGCCATTCTCTCTAAATTCCAAGAAGGAATAGTGAACAAAAAGGTTAACCAAATGAAATTGATCCTGGATAAGCTGACATATCAAAATTAAACTGTACCGAACTAAGTTCATAAACTGAATGAGAAGCTGATTATAAGAATGTTGAGCTGTAGACAAATTGTCATTATGTATTACAATTAAAAATAAATGCTAGTACCTCCATTTGTATGTTAAATTGCTTTATTTGTTCTGGCTTCACTTTTGTATAAACTGGTTCCTGGATCTGAGGTGATTTATTTGTTTTAATTAGTGGGGAGACCATATCCATTTCAGTTTTATTTAATGTATTATTGTGTATATGGTTCATAAAAAACCTTTATTTTATTTATTGGATTTTTGTAAGGACTATAAAACAAATTGAGTTTCAAACATACACATTATTATTTTATGTTTCAAGGTCTTGACATCTACTTCACATAAAATCACAGTGGAACATTACAAAACCTTATATACATTAAAATAGCAAAACTAAAATCTCACCATCACATTAGAACCCTTAAGCAGCCTCAATCTCCCCAATAACTTTAATATTCACAAATACGACTTACCCAAAAGTCCAGCTCGACCCATTGCTCATATATTCATTTAATAAAGTCCACTAGTGCAAAAATTAATTTTTGCTAATTGTCTATTACCAACCATTTTCAAAATTCATTTGACATCACAAATTCATTCACCATCACCAGGACATATTCTAAAACAAAACATGAGAAAAATGTGTAAACCAAATTTCTTGTATAGTCACACTCTGTTATTACATGTTTCCAAGATGCCTTGGATATTACAGAAGCAACACCATTCTCTTAAACCTTTTTTCGGCCCCAAAATTACGTTGTATGCAATTGATTGACTCTGAATCTCATGAATATAAACCGATACTTGTGATTCGGGAAATGTTTGAAATATTCCAGCAAAGTATTGTATTTCCTTACTGTACCTAATGTATTCAAGGAAGTAGGTGTTTAATTTTCTTGCACTGTTTAACCAAGTCAGAGTTACGTACATTTTGCTTAACTCTGGGATTTTCATTCATTTCTAAAACTAATAAACCATAGGGTTCTCTTTAGAGAATATCTTTTAGGGATACATAAAGGGAACCCGTTGGTAGGTCTAGTATTTCATTATGCAGCGTCACCTTCCTAGTACATACGAGTGATATGACTGCAGCCCCAATTCCAAAAGAATGACCCTTCCTATAGAGACCTTCCAAAATATCGAGATCCTTATCATTTAGTGTAGCTACTCTCACTATCCCATAGAGTAAGGAGGGTAACACTTTTTGTTTGCCTATAAAACTGTACAAATGGAATCAGGGTGAACATGAAAAACCTAGAATTTTTTTTTTCTTTGTTTTTGATTTGTTTAAACCTTTACACAATCTTACTAACATATCAATAAAACATCTTTAAATACAATAAACACAGTTTATACAACTTCTTAAAACTAAGTTCATTATCCTTAAATCATTAGTGCAAAGGCTACTTTAAATCTATGTACAATCAATTTATATTCTGTTCAATATTAAAACATTTGTTTCAAACAATTACTTCAGTCATTTGCATCAATCCCATTAATCTAAAGTAAAGTACAGATATTTTAAAAAAAATTCATTCACTCTTATTTTCAGTGCAACAGAATTTCCATGGAGCATTTCATTCCATAATTTATTATTGTTAACATATGAAATATCGTTAACAAATTGCGAAAAATATTCGATTCTTTGCAGCATCTAATTCGGGCATTTCAATAACAGATGAAGCAATGACTCATTCACTCCAGGTATTCGACAATACCGACAATATTTTAGGCCATCAGAGTCTTGTGCTCGGATATTTATAATCTCCTGCGTGTTTAATACATTAAATCTAAATCTCATAGTACCATTCCTAAAGAGCTGTGATGCATATTTGACTATGTATTTTTCCGGGATTGGAATCCACTTCCAGAACGAGATGATTTGAGAATGCAATTTAGAATTTAAAATGACTGCATTATTTTCTACCCAATCAAAAGCTTTTGCAAGTTCTTTTACCTTTGCCGGGTTTTTAATAAGAATATCTGTTGAGAGCCCCAAGTTCCTTAATATTTCTGCTTCCTTTTTGAGCGAGCTCATAAATTGCCCTTTTTTTCATTACCTAATTGATAATACATGGAATACGATTCACTTAATATACATTTTCTCAGCAAGAATAGCTTTTTACAATACATACAGCTTTTTAGTGATTGCAGTCCAAGTTCATAACGGATCGCTTCAATAGGAATGCATTTGGGAAGAAAAAACAAAACACTTCACCAGACTGTTGCTTCAATGGACTTCAAATATGGTGATAAAACTTCAGGAAAGAACTCTAGGCCATGAGAGAGTCGAGGAATAACCTTCATACGATAGTATTGAATGCAAGGAACCAACGTGAATCTTCCATATTTCCTTTCAATCACTTTGATTAGATGCCTCAATAGCTTTCATCCTTAAGCTCTTTTTAATAAAGGTGAGCGATCGAGAGCTTGTGAATGTGTAGCCTAGGTAACGTAGACCTTGTTGATTTTTGATGGTCAACCCACCACAACACAAGGTGTGCTTTGATATTCTATTGGTACTAGCACCTGTATGAAATACTGTTTTTAGAGGTTTTATTAACTGTTTCCTCTCAACAATAAAGTTCTCAAAGGTGGTAATGAGTCTTTGAAGACCGATCTTGGTACAATCAAAAAGCAAAAAGTTGGCGGCATATGCGACCCACTTTATCTTCTTTCCACAAAACCTCAGGGCAATTAGTCCACTCTTATTTAAAGTTTTACCTGCTAGTGATACATACAGATTAAAAAAGGTAGCCACAAGTGTGCACCCTTGCTTGAGTCCATTGTAAGTTAGAATTTCATTAGACATTGAACCCTTATTATTTAGTCTGACTCGCAACACAGTATCTGAGTACAGATGTATTAAGAGTTCGAGTAGACCTTTGTCTATCCCAAGTTGGTATAGTGTTCTCCATAGGGTAGGTCTATCAGCTTTGTCAAACGCCATCGTAAGGTCCATCGAAGCAATGTAAAGAGGCGGTTCATCTTTTACCTTGGAGATACTCTGTAATTGTGTCACCAGTAGCCTACCTACATCTGTTCCCATCTCCTTCCCGAATCCAATCTGTCTGTAATCTAAAATGCTTATCCCCTCGATCCAGGTATTCAAGTTTTCTAATAGTATTGCAGCAAAGGTCGTTGCCCTTTTTAAAAATTAGCAGAAAAATAGGACATCCTCCATGATGGTGGAATACTCTTTGTGGAAAGAAAATGTAATAACCATGACCACATAAATGAGTTCTGTTTCTGAGTTAGAAATGATAGATTATTTGGCCCCAGAGTAGTTGTTGATTTAGCCTTTCTAATATGACTTATGATATTACTTACAGAAATATCCAATTGCCATGACAAATTCTACCCTGGTTTGGCATCCGTTTCTAAACTAGGTCTCATATAACTTCTCAAAATACTCTGTCCACACTTTAGCATCTATAGGGTTCGTGGTTAGTTGGATTTGGGAGATTTCTTAACTGTTTATTGTAGTCCAAAAATGACGAGAGTTATGGCCTTTCATGGCATTTAGCATCCCTTGCCCATCTTTGTGTTGCAAAGCAGATTGATGCATGATAAACCAATGTTTGTCTGTGTGCCTTCAATGTTTGACTTTAGTTCTTATTACACATTCTTCCTCATTTCATTTTTTCATAACACAAATTTCTTTATAAAGCTGAGCTTTTCGTAGTTTGATCTCTAAATCAAATACATGTTTATAACTTTTTTCCTGACATAGTTGAAATGAATTTGAAATGAAACAAAAATCTAGCAAATGCTGCAAATAAACAAAACGCATCCCATCCTCACCTGGACTAGAATCCCGTCGCCCCCTAAGTGTAGCCCACAGCTCAATCAAAGTGAACGAGATGGCCATACAGGGGGCCTCATTACGAGTTGGCGGTAAGAGATTACTGGCACTGGTAAGGGCACCGGTGCTGGTAATCCCTTACCGCTCTACTACGAGTTCCCTTTGCGGGTCCTCCCTTAATGCCTGGTTTTTCCAGGCGTTAAGGGCAGGACCCGCAAAGGGACTCTAGAGCTAATAACGGTACCGCAATTTGCGGTACCATTATTAGCGCCTTCCCCATTCTCATTGAGCCCTATGGGGGCTCAAATGGGAATGGGGAAGGGCCTTGGTGAATGGGGAATAACCGGCCCCGCCAACCTTGGAATGGATCGGTAATTGCTCCATTCACCTGGGCGGAGTCGGTAAGGTTTTGGAGGCAGCCATGGTGCTAATAGCGCCATGGTTACCTCCAACCTCGTAATGAGGCCCAGGGCGTTCAATTGTCCACGGCATTCAGCACACCCTGATTAACAGCCACAAATTCGGATATTGTTGTCTGGACACCAGAGAATAATTTTATATGCTGTGCACACCTGCTAAATACACACCCAGTGCCTCCGCTTTACCACCATCATCCACCATATCACACCCCATAACAGTAATCACTGGAATCCGAGATCCACCCCTTGCCTATCCGGACATACACCAAAACCTCGCCCACACCCACGACAAACAAGTGTCACCAGAGAAAGTACCACAACCATTCCCCCAAGAAATCCGCTTATGTTGCTGAATAACCCTCTGCACCAGTGCCTTACCCTTTTCACAAACTATAATGTCTGCACCACTTTAGAACGCATGGCCTTCCGCCGCTCTCTCTTCCTATCCAGAACAGCCACTGTACAGTCCGATGACCACCACTGGACCTCAGGTTTCCGGAAGAGCTTACTTCGAGCAGGGGCTATGATCTGCCACTACACTCTGAAAGATGCCTACTATAGCCAAATCCAACTCATCCACAGTAGTCGGCACCTCCACCACCTGGGCACCACCCACCCCCATCACTCCCATCAACCTGCTACACCCCTCCCCCTACTTCACCCAATCCAAATTACAGAGTTTAAAACCCCTCGGGGCAGGACTCGCCAACTTCAGCAACCTGACATCTACTTCCACAGATATAGACACATGATCAATCCCCATCTCCCCATCCTTCCTCAATTTCCACACACACTTAGAGACCAAAGAAGCTGATACCCTTGTCAAATACTGGCAAGACCCATACCCATATGAACATCAGTCCTAGTATGCCCTGGCAAGCTAAATAAAACAAGCCCGCAATCATGAGCCAGCACCTCAAGACTAGCCCCATTTACATCTGTCGCAGGACTATTCCACAGCATATTGTGACAATTAAAGTCACCACAAAAAATATATCTGCCACTCTGCACCAAGGCACGCTGCAGTGCCCCCACATCAAGAGGCCTACACAGATTATAAAAATTCAAAACAACCAACATACCATCACCCACAAACAACCTCACACCAATCATCTCCAACTCCCCACCAAACTCAAGGACAGAACATTGAATACCAGTCTTCATAACAATGCAGAACCCTCCCCCACGACCCGCCATTCTATCCTTCCTAAACAACTCATACCCCGGAATGCGGAAATTAGTACCCTCTCTCAACCACATCTCCTGAACACACACATCAACATTAGCCACCCTCAACAACTCCTTCAACTCCTGCCCATTTGCCAACAGACTCTTTGCATGCCATTGCTACAACCTCAGACCCCTGAGCCCCAAATGCACAAGCTGTGGCCCCTCAAACCCCCTAAACCAAATAGCCACAGTCGTAGAAGTAATGCCCCCATCAGGGACTTTCCTACCCAAATGCCACACCTCCAAAACCCCCAACTCCTGCAAAGAACTCACAATATCCTCATCAGGCACACAGAGAGATACCCCATAAATCACCACCTTACACACAGCATCACCCTGTTCTGACACAGAACAGGGTGTCTCCCAAGACTACCCAAATCCAGTGTCTTGTTCGTGGTCACCTCATCCACACCAACAATCGCCCCCCACTGATCACCTGGACAGACTGCACAGCTCCAATCCCTTTACGGACCCACTCTGACACCACAAAAGGGCTACCTCCACCAAGATCCTGATCTGGCTTTGCTGACTTTATAGCCAACCCAACTCTGCCTCCATGGCTCAACCCCAGACTCACACCCACCCACCCACACACTGCTGCCCACCACCAAACCCCCCACCGCCCTCAACCCGCCGATCCACAGGGGATCTACTACGGAGCAGCTCCACACTGTCATCACCATGTAACCCCCTTCCTTCCCCCACCATCAACACCATCTCCTGCCAAACCCTCTGCCAGAGACTGGCAATCACCATCCGCACCCAATTTCCCTTTCCCATCATCACCCTTGTAACCTTTGTTCCCACTTCTCCCCCTCCAGTCCTTAGGGCTCCCTTGTCGGGCACACCACCACCAACTACTGCCGCCCCAAAGGTACCCTTGCTGCTCAAAGCATCATCCCGCCCAGGAGCGGGCCTAACACCCACTGGCACCCCCACCCCCGTACCGCAGCCAACAGCTGCCTTCTCCAGAGCATTCCCCTTCCCACTCATACCGGCGGGCAAGGAAAACCACCACATAGGTATCGAAAAACCAACTGCTGTGTCACTTTCAACCCTCCGGCGCCAAACCCATGCAGCCCTCACCAGCATCAAGTCAGTCAATGCTGTGACTACAGTAAAGACAACTTCCTACTCTATCGATAGTGTTTCCTCGGGCTCAACTCCAAAAAGTCTATGGGCCTCATTACGACCCAGGCATTAAGGGGTTAACGGCACCGTAAAAGGTTGCGGCACTGTTAACCCCTTAACGTCTTACTATGAGGTCCCTTTGCGGCTCCCGACCTTAACGGCTGGTCTGTACCAGCCATTAAGGTAGCGACCCACAAAGGGACCTTGAAGGTAATTATGGTACCGCAATTTGCGGTACCGTAATTAGCGCCTTCCCCATTTCCATTGAGCCCTATGGGGCGAAAATGGGAATGGGGAAGGGCCAATGGTAAATGGGGAATTACAACCACGCCAACCTTGGAATGGGGTGGTAATTCCGCATTTCAGCATGGCGGATTCGGTAAGTTACCGGTGTTAACCATGGCGCTAATAGCGCCATTGGTTAACGCCAGGGTCGTAATGAGGCCCTATGTCCGCAAAACGGTACCTTTCCAGACCTCAAAGCATGTAGACATCCTACGTGCAAATGTCACCTTTTTTTTGTTTGTCCCCCACTTTCCATTTTATGGGAGCGGGGGACACCCCCTGCAATCCCCAAGGCCCATAATGTCGATCAAGAGGAGCGGGTGACACCCCTGTGACTCCCACTCCCTTGGTTCGATTTATTTTTTGATTTTTTTTTTCGTTTTTTTTTCCTCACACCGTTTTTGGCGGGTTCTCACTTTCAGATTTTTTTTCTCTAATATTTGTACAGATTCCACTGATAATGACTAGCGAATCAATAAACAAAGATTTTAATGAATGTTTCTTTTCCAAAATCATACAAGGGTGTGCATATTTTGAAAGCTTCATTTTCCTGAGCGAACTGTGTCAACCGGCGTTAATAAAGCTGTTGCTTTAATTGCATTTGGCGTACTTCATTTTTTTAAATCATCCCTTTTTTATTTTCCATTCGATTTCCTTTTTTTTTAATTAATTGGCTGAAAACTGAGGGTGATGTGATGCTGCCCCTTTAAGGATTTCAGCATGCGGCGGAGTGACGTTGCACTCCTTCAGCGTGCTTTTAAATAAAGGGGGCGTTTCCCGGCCGGCAGAGCGACCGGGGAGCCCGCATGATACAGACGTGTCTGGAGTGAGTCTGTGGAGGGAGGGGGCTCACAGAACATCGCAGGCCTCAGTTCCCCACAACAGTGGCGACGAGACCGGAGCCACGCCCGGGGCCCGGCTGTGATGTTGAAAATAATTTTTCACTTCGAACAAGATGTTGGAACATCTCGTTCTATGCCACGGAGAGGGTGTGGAACACGTGGCTGGTGGCCATTTTGATGATTAAGGGCTAGGAAGGTCGAGGCACTCCAGGAGGGTTCCTACAGGCCATCCAGTCCTAATTATTCGAAATATTAACAGCGGACAGCTGTTGCTGCAGACAGAGCAAATCAAATGTGGACATTTTCGATTTTGATGGGCATTTTCGTCGAGTCGAGTTGAGGTGAGGCGCTGGGGGTGGCCTGCTCTTTCTCTGTTGGTCCCCTAGGCCTCCCTAGCTCAATTTTTGGACACTTCCTATTTTTGCCTGTGATCTCTACTGCTTCATACTGGCTGTGTGTTTGGGACTGGTATATGGGCTTACCCTGAACTATGTTTGGACTGGTGGTGAATTAGAAGATCAAGATGCTTACAACTATTTTTCATCTGGTGACAGACTGTCTGGGTGAGTTGCGGGTCCATAATCATCCAAGGTGGGGTGCTTGTGCGCTTGACCCCTGAGTAATCAGCCTGATCAAGCCAGGGTCCAGCCGGTTGCCCAGCCACTGCCCCAGGTCAAGACTACACCTGTGCCCCTACCTGTGCCTCAAGCTATGGCCCAGATGAGACCACCGGGGGTGCTGCAGCCAATCCCTGAGTTTGATGTGTCAGGTCCCCTGTCTAGCCTAGGGCCTAGGTGGAAGCAGTGGATTGATCGCCTCGACATGTACTTCAGGGCCACCATGGAGACCAATGAGGACAGCAAACTGACGACCCTACTGTACTCTGCGGGGCCTGCGGTCCATGACATTTTTGAGTCTCTTCAACCAACAGATGGTTCCTACGGAGCAGCGAAAATGGCTCTTCATGACTACTTCCTGCCTTTGGCGAATGCAAACTATGAACGCTTTGTGATGCTTTCCACCCGTCAGAAAGACGATGAAACGCTTGACACCTTCTATGGCCATCTCCGGCGGCTGTCGGTGGCATTTGCCTGGGACAATACCGATGCAATGGTCAGAAATCAGCTGATCCAAGGATGCTCGTCAGGGACGCTGCGCAGACAGGTGCTGCGTGAGCCTGGGATCACCTTGCCTCTTATCCTTGAACTGGGTCGGGGCCGAGAGGTGTCTGAGGTGCGAACGTCCAAGATGGAGACAGGAGTGCGCCCAGCCAAGGCGCAAGAGGTCTGTGCTGTGGGCCAGGGTGGCAGGGGTGCCAGGAGACCGGCAGGCAATTGTCGTGACAGGGGCGGAAAGCCAGGGGAGGTGTGCCTAAAGTGCGGGTATGACCTGCCCCACCCTGCTGAGTGCCCTGCGGCGGTAAGCGTGTGGTCGATGTAGTCTAGCTGACCACTACGCCTGAATGTGCAGGGCATGCCCACCGGTGATAGTGCCGAGGGGTCCTGTTCGGTCTGGCTATTTCCGGCAATCACGCCCGCTCAATGTCGCCCAGGTCAACCATGGTGATGAAGGTGCACAACTAGAAGAGTAGGAAGAGGATAACATTTTCTTTGTATCCAGAGTTGAGGCCCTCAAATCGAAGAACAGACAGCAATCATGGTGCATTGTCACAGTGAACGAATCAGCGGTCCCGGTGCTAGTGGACACTGGGGCCTCTGTCAACGTGATGGCTAGAGGACACTACGATGCCATGGAGTGCCCTCCACTACTGGCTGCTCCCAAAGCCAGCATCTTCACATTTGGGGGATCCCAGCTAATTCCCCTGGATGGTGCTTTTGTGGCAGACGTCGGGTATGGTGATTCAAAAATTAGGGCCTGCTTCTATGTGAAACCTGAAAGCACCAACACGTAGTTGAGCTGCGCAACGGCTGAAGCCATAGGGATTGTGAGTTTTGCGTACTCATTGTACGTGGAAGATATTCAAACATTGCTGGAAAAATACTCCCGTTTATTCCAAGGGATTGGGCAGATAGCAGGAGATCCGTTGACACTGCATATTGACGAATCAGTGCAACCCATCACTCTCAAACACCGCCAGGTGCCTTTCCACTTGCGGGAGTTGGTGGATAAAGAACTGGACAATCTCGTCAACCTTGTTATCATCGAGAAGGTTGAAGGCCCTACCCCGTGGGTGTCCCCCATTGTCGTGGCAAGAAAGCCGAAACAACTAGACTCTGTGAGGATCTGTGCTGACATGCGGCTCCCCAACAAGGCTATTAAGAGAGCAGCATTTAACACCTACCATAGATGACATTATCACTGAGCTGCAGGGAGCCCGGTTCTTTTCAAAATTGGACCTCAAGGTCAGATACCATCATGACCTTGAGGTATTACACCCGGAACCTTGATACATCACAACCTTCACCACTCACCAAGTGCTGTATCGATACAAGCGACTGAGTTGCAGGGTGTCCTCTGCAGCGGAGGTGTTTCACAACAATTTTCGTGGTGCCCTGGAAGACCTAGATGGCGTTTGGAACATAACCAACGACATCCTGGTGTTTGCAAAATCAGAACCAGAACATCTGCACAAGCTCGCCAAAACTTTTGAACGATTTCATTCCCTTGGCCTGATGCTACACCGTGAAAAATGTGAATTCCTGAAGCCTGCAATCGAATTCTTCGGGTTCATGTTCAAGGAGGGAGGTGTGTCACCTGACCCCTGCAAGGTCAAAAATATCAAGGAGGCTCGCCCACCACAGAAAGGGTCACAGGTGCAGAGTTTCTTGTGCATGGTGACGTACTGTGGTGGCTTCATATAGAACTTGGCCTCTCAGTCGGAGCCTTTGCGAGCCCTCACGAAGGAGACTGCGTGGCAGTGAGGGACGCTACAACAAGCCGCCTTTGAGGACATCAAAAGCGCCCTTGCAGCAGAGGACACCATGGCGTTCTTCGATCCCGCCCTCCTGTCAGAGATCGTAGTGGACGCCAGCCCTTTTGGTCCAGGGGCTGTGTTGACACAGGTCGGTGCAGATTCAAGTGTCAGGCCAGTGGCCTATGCCAGCAAGGTGCTGTCTGAGACTGAGCAAAGATACTCCCAGATTGTGCGAGAGGCCTTGGCTGTTCTATGGGGTTGCAGGCCCTTTCAACTGTATATTCTGGGTAGACCTGTGATGGTGGTGACTGACCACAAGCCTTTGCGGCCCATCTTGGCAGGCTCATCCTCAAAACCACCGGCGAGGAATGAACGGTGGATGCTGGCGCTTCTCGATTATGGTGTCTCGCTAGTCCAGGCACCAACAATGCGGCTGACTATCTGTCTCGCCACCCCAGAGGGGACCCTGAGGTCTGGGCGGTTGGCTGTGCAGAGGAAGCGGACACTCATCTTCGGTTGGTGGTGGAGGCGGCAAGCCCCAAATCCCTGCCCTTGGAGGACCTGGAGGTGTCTGCGGCCCAGGACAAGTGCTTTCGCGTCCTGAAATCAGCGATGCAGCAGGGATCCTGGAAGACGGTGCTGGAGTCCCTGGCAATGCGAACGCAGGAGGCGAAGGTTACACTCAAACAATTATGGAAGGTGAGGGATGAACTGTCATTTTCCGGGTCTGGACTCATACTCAGGGGTGACTGGATCGTAGTCCCTCAGGTGAAGGTCGAGGAGGTGCTTGTGTTGGCTCACCAAGGTCATCAAGGGGCTGCCAAGACGAAAGCCCGTCTGTGCCTGAAAGTGTGGTTCCCCGAGCTGGAGAAATGCGTGGAGGAGTTTGTGGCGTCGTGTGTATGGTGCCAGGTGGCGTCTCCCGCGCAGAGGGAGCCTACCATCGAAGCAATGCCCCGAGGCACGCAACCATGGGAAGTGGTATATGCAGACTTTGGCCCTACGACACAGGGCACCCACTGTCTAGTGGTGGTAGATGAATGGTCCAGGTACCCGGAGGTCGAATTCATTGAGTCAGTGGCCTTTGAGAGTGTGGTGGTGGCCATAGAAAAGATCTTTGCGGCTCATGGACTCCCCAATATTCTGTGCTCGGACAATGGGGCGCCATTTCAGGGCGTAAGGTTTGCGGCTCTGATGAAGGACTATGGGGTTCAGCACAGGAAGGCCCAGGGCGAACGGGGAGGCAGAGAGGCTGATGCGAACCCTCAACAAAGTATTCTGCATCGCACAGGGGCAAGGCCGGAGCCTGGAAAGGGCGCTGTACCAGTTTCTCCTTGTTTACCAAACCAATCCACAGGAGTGGCCCCAGCGGAAGCCCTATTCAAACGATGCCCGAGAGGACTGATCAGAGGTCGGGGAGAAGGAGCCTGCAGTCATTGATGATCAGGTGGAACGTGACCGCAGGGTAAGGACTGAACAGGAAAACCTGAGGAGAGGTCTCCGACCCCAGCAACTCGTACCTGGCGATGAGGTGCTTATCAGAAACAGGCACCCACACAGGAAGCTATCACTAATTTACGAGCCTGAGCCCTTGGAATTAGTGGCCGTCAAAGGGTCCATGGTAAGGCATCTGTCACCAGAAACATAAGTTTCTTTAAAAGACTGGGGGAAAAGACACAGACATCATGTAGGTTCCAGAAGAGGGCGTGGGTGTGGGCCCTCTTCCCTGTTCTCAGCGGCAGTCACACTGACCAGAGGGATCCCCTCTCCTGGAGGCGAACAGGAGGTACCCCCTGAGGACAGGGCGAGAGAAACATGTTCGCCTCAGTGACTATGGGCCTCATTCCGAGATTGGAGGCAGTCATGGCGCTATTAGCACCATGACTGCCTCCAATAACGGTACCGAGTCCGCCCTGGTTCAATAGGGACTTAACAGTCTAGTCCAACCTTTCCGGGTCCAGTAAGTCCCCATTGACAATGCCATTCCGCATTCTCATTTGAGCCCCCATAGGGCTCAATGGGAAGGGGGAAGGCGCTTATAACGGTACCGCAAATTGCGGTACCGTTATTAGCTCTAAAGTCCCTTAACGTGACCCGTCCATAACACCTGGTAAAACCAGGCGTTCATGAAGGGACCCGCTAAGGGTACTTGGAATAGGGCGCAAAGGGATTATCGGCACCGGTGTCCTTACCGGTGCCCGGTATCCCTTTGCGCCCAACTCGTAATGAGGCCCTATGTGTTGAACCCGTGAATCCGAGTGGCCCCGGTGGGGCCGATAGTGGTAAGGGGACCCGGAGGTCTGTCATTAAAAGGGTCAACTTGGAATCTAGTTTTCTGTCGTTGTTGTGTTTAGTATTAACATTGTTATATTGTTCATTGTTTGTCCTCATGAAAAAGGAAGAGTGTGGTGCTGCCCTTTTAAGGATTTCAGCACGCGGCGGAGTGATGTTGCACTCCGCCGCATTAAATTATTTATGTTTTTGTAATTCATGTCTAGCTTCCCGTCCCAACCCTGTTGCCCTGTGTGCGCTCTGAAACAGTTTTTGTTAATTGTATAAGTGCCTAACAAATAACATAGCTCTCAACTCACCCGCTTTTGGCGGGTGTCACCAGCCTTGCAAAGGGCTGACTCACAGCCTCCTGCACGCCCATTCATTCCAATGGGCGTCTCGCCCGCCAAAAACAAAATCGGGTGATTTCACCCGCCTTTGCAAGACAAGTGGTTGAGAGCTATGCAAGTAAGCAATAAATAAATAAAATAAATATCTAGTATGTTATCACAATGTAAAACATCACGACTGAATGTAACCCATAATGTTAATGTTAAAGGACATTTATACCGCACATTATCACCACCAGAGTGGTCCCCTGGCGCTCTTAAAAATATGCACAAAATGTAAAACTACCTAAATAATCTTGAAGTATTTTCTTGCCAGCACTTGTTTTCTTTTTTACATTTTTGTATTAGTGTCTCTTCCCTTGCACTTTCTGTCATTTTTTGAGTTTAGAACCACTACGTATGTTTCTTCCCAATTTCTCGCTACTGCGCATGCTTCAGTAGCGTTGACTCTAAGATTCGGATGCTCTCTCTATTCCTGGTCCCACATCTCCACTGTGCGCATGCTTTGCGCAACACCGGATCACTGTGCTTGGTTTCTTTAGTCCCGCTTTTCTGCGCATGCTGAAGTGATCAGTGTCTCTGTGCTACACACGCTCACTCTAGTATCACCGAAGTGCGCATGCTTCAGTGATCAGTATCTCTGCACTGCACATGTTCTGAGGATCAGTAGCTCTGCGGTGCGCATGCTCTTTGCTCTTCTGCCGATTGCGATATCTTGGCCACCTTCAGTCACTCTGAGTGGTGGGTGTGTCCCTGGGGCCCCCAGCCCCCCCTTCTTCTTCCACAGCTCAGGATCTAGGGTGAAAACGCTGCAGCAGCGAGGAAGCAGTGATTATGGCATAAGTTACTGCAGATGAGTGATGGGGGCCAGTCTACACCCCTGAGGTGAGAAAAGAGTCTTTATAGGAGACATCCTGTCTGGCCTCTGCTGAGGGACGGAGGGTGATCTACTGGGAGGAAGGGGGTCATATACTGGGAGGAAGGGGATGATATACTGAGAGAAAGGGGGTGAAATACTGGGAGGAAGGGGGTGATATAGGCCACATTTGGATATATGGAAATGCTTGTAGAATTTACTTTAGATCATTCTTATTTTAGATGAATTAATCATATGATAATGTTTGCTTTCTACAGACCTGAAAACTATCTTGGTGTGACGTCGTGTTCATCAATAAGTAAGAAGCACAGACTACAAAAGGTAAATAACTACTGTCTCTCTGCACACATTGTGCTTTGCTTGTGAGGCAGCTAGCCTCCTGCCTCTCTGTGCCCCTCCCCCTTACTTCTTCCATTTCTCTACTCTTCTTCCTCCCCTGGGACCAAGTGCTGAACCAGAAGTGCCCCTGGAGAATGTTTTCAAAGTGGCCCCATGTTGCACTGAGGAGAGAGGCATAACAAGCAACCCCAACCCTCAACAGAGAGTTTGAATGGGGGCAAAAGTGTGCATTTCAATGCACATTATATCCAAAACCTCTTTTCCCCCCACCACCTTTGCCCCTTTCATAACTCGTAGCTTGATAAGCTGACTTGACAGCGATCAAAACCAGCTCTGTTGAAGACCCCCCCCCCCCGCCGCCCCCGCCCTCCACACACCCTGTCCATGCTGGACACAATAATGAATAGATGTCTTTTCAAGGGCAACATCAGCATTGCACAGTGATGGTATTTGTGTTCTAGAATAGGCGCAAGGCCTGATCTAATAATAGCAGGCACGAGGCTGGTTTACTACCTTTAGTACAGATGCAGAACACAGAGCAGGCAAATCTACCCCAGCATAGGCTCAAGGCCTGATCTAATAAAAGCAGGCAACAGGCGGGCTTACTACCTTTAGTACAGATGCAGGTACATAATAGCAGGCATGAGGCTGGTTTAGTACCTTTAGTATAGATGCAGGACACAGAGGCGGTACATCTACCCCAGCATAGTCTCAAGGCCTGATCTAATAATAGCAGGCACGAGGCTGGCTTACTACCTTTATTATAGATGCAGGACACAGAGGCGGTACATCTACCCCAGCATAGGCTCAAGGCCTGATCTAATAATAGCAGGCACGAGGCTGGTTTACTACCTTTAGTATAGATGCAGGGCACAGGCCAGGTACATCTACCCCAGCATAGGCTCATGGCCTGATCTAATAATAGCAGGCACGAGGCTGGTTTTCTACCTTTAGTATAGATGTAGGTCACAGAGCAGGTACATCTATCCCAGGATAGGCACAGGGCCCCTTCTCAGCACTGAGTATGTCTGTTTACCAGCTCTGTAGTCCGGCTTCGCTGGTGAAGATGCAGCTCGTGTATCTTCAGTCACTCTGCGAAGTTCTGAGTGGTGGTTGCGTTCCTGAGGCTTCTTGCCCTCTCTCTTACTCATTTACACCACAAATGCTGTATGGTGAATATGCAGCACAAATGAAGCAGTATGGCTAGTCCACACCCTTGTAGTGATAAGGGATTTTTCTTTAGACGAAAAATTGCCTTTCTCTGCTTTTCGTACGCAAACCTTCCATTATTCATTTCTCCTGTGTATGTGATGGAGGGTGGGTTATGAGTGTGCGGGATGAGATATGCCGCTCTTTCTTTGGACATTTTGATTATATATTTTCTCCATAATATAAATGCTTGCATATCTGGTTAATCCATTAACAATCAAAGCATCGTGAGCCATACCATCGAATTATATGCAACGAAATTACATTCCATCGAATAGCCATTTCATTGTATATAATTTAATGGATCCATCGAAATTAGTGGGGTTAGGGTTGGGGCTAGGGTTAGGTTAGGGTTAGGGTAGGGGCTAGGGTGGGTTAGATTAAGGATTACATTAGGGTTAGGTTTGGGGGGTTAGGGTTGGGGGCTAGGTTTAGATTAAGGGTTACATTGGGGTTGGGGTTGGGGCTAGGGTTAGGGTTGGGGCTAGGGTTATATTAAGGGTTACTTTAGGGTTAGGGTTGGGGGTGGACATGGGGTTTGGGGGATCTGGGGGTTCCCCCAAACATTAAAACGTTACAAGGAGCTGGCCAGTGCTGAAATTTCATCACTGGACAGCTCCATGTAACGTTTTAAAGTTACAAAAAAAGGATTGAAATGCTATCTTTTACATGTAAAAGTGCATTTCCATTGAAACCAGTCCATTTATATTTTCGATGAACTCGTTTAGATGGAAAGTCACTTTTACATGTAAAAGATAGCCTGTCCATGGTTTGGCATTCAATCCTTTTTATTAGATGCTTTGGTTTGTCATTGTTTTTTTTCTCAATGTAATCACTATAAACCATGCTTGCAGTATGTAGACAAATTTATCAAATGTTAATTTTTGCTCTCCACAGGGTTGAATACATTATTGGTGTGTTGTGTTTGGCAAAAGTAAGAAGCACAAACTATAAAAGGTAAATAGCTGCTGTGATATTTGTATGTCTCTCTTCACACATTACTCTTTGCTTATGAGGCAGCTTGTCTCCTGCCCTGCCTGCCCGTGCCCTCCCTGTTACCTCTTCCATTCATCTACTCTTCTTCCTCCCCTCGTGCCAATCGCTTTACTAAGAACCATTAATGGCCCTGAATTTTATTTTCAAAATGGCCCCATGTCGCACAGAATATAGAAGCATAAGAAGCAATCCAGCCGCTTAGCAAGACTTTAAATGGGGTTAAAAATGTGCACTTCAAAGCACATTATCCATATACAGTGATTAAAATGTAATTTTGAAAAAACATTTTTTAGAGCTGCTACAGACAAATGTGCCTTACCATCCAGGCCAAAGAAATATAGCTATCCAATAATCTCTGGCCCTCTTCGCCTCTGTCACAACCCATAGCTTGATCAGCTCACCTGGTTTTCTAATCAAAAACTAGCTCTCTCCAAGTCCCCCTCATCTATGCTGGACACAGAATAATATACAGATTACTTTTCAAGCACAATATAAGCATTGCACAATGAGAGTATTTGTGTTCTAGCATAGGTACCGGATCCGTTCTATTGATAGGTACGCAGCAGGTGTACGGCTTGTAGTATAGATGTAGGACTCGGAGCAGGTACATCTACCCCAGCATAGACATAGAACACAGATTAGTAGCCTCATGGAATGTGTAAGTGCCCAAGCATGGGTACAGTAGCCAGAGAGAGCAATCCACATGCAAGATCCAAATGCCATAGCATAAAAACAGGAAATGGCAGCAAAATGGGAGATACACATACCATAGCAAAAAATATGGTTAGCAATTATCATAAAGGTGGACATTCCTGAAAATAAATTGATTGAAAACCATGGCCCTTTTCTAAGTGCAACCAACCAGCTTTATTTTGGTCTCCCATTATACAGGACTCTCAGACCTAGGTGTGTTTATCTCCGGTATTTAAACTACATTGTGAAAGATGTTCTGTCTTTGGTTTTGCCTTCTTAGCAAAGCGTTCATCATTTTGTTCAATTGTCTACTATTGTCTCGTCTCTCCTTGTCTCGTCTGCATGCACCCTTCCCTGTGGCCTTCCCTAGTGTTCTCCAAACCCCCTTCCTCTTCTCTCCTCTCCCTACCGACTCTATGGTGCTCTCTGTCTCTCCTATCTTTTCTAACTGCTTCTCTATCGACTATCCTGCTCTACTCACTAAATCTGGTAGGAAGAAGTTTAAAAAGGACACCCTCGTCTCCAACCCAGGCCTCCCTATCACCGACGCCCAGTGCTTCCTCCAGGCAAACCCTCACTGACATCCTCTTTGTTGTTCCCTCGCCAGACCTATGGACTCTTCCTATGGTCTCTGTACTTTCTCCTTTCTCTTCTCCCATTAATGGTGGCACCTAGTGGGAGGCACTCCTGGCCTCCTTCCGCTCCTCTAAGGTCGTCATTAATATTTATCTGAATGGTACTGTCTTGGTCCAAGGTCCACAGGCCAACCTTCTCCTCTTTGATAGACGCTTGCCGTGCCTCATCAATTTCCTTTTTTCTCCTGCTGTCCCCTCCTTGGCTACTTTGCCCTCTCCTCCTTCCTCTTCTGCCCCCCCTCGGGCTTCTTCGACACCTCAGCAGGGTGTACCTCCTGATTTGTACCACTCCCCGGAAGTCTTACAAGGACGGCAACCTTCTCCACATTGCCACTCTAAACTCTCGCTCATCTGTCAAACACTCCTCTGCCATCTGCCGCCTCCTTGAAGAACTTGACCTTGATGTCCTTAGTCTCACCAAGACATGGTCCACGGCCATCTCTGTCACAAGCTTTGACACTCTCCTCCCTGACGGCTACAAGATCCTCTCCGTGCCCAGGACCAATCGTTCCGGAGGGGGTGTAGCCCTGATCGTCCCTGAGTATATTGCTGCCTGTGTCATTCCTACGCAGGCCTACTCCTCTTTCGAATGCCTCATCTGCAGGATCTTGCTATTTCCTAGCCATTCCCTTACTGTGGATCCCATCTATTGGCCACCTGGTCAGATCTCCTCCTTCCTCTCAGTGGGCGGACCTCTCCTCTTACCTCCTGGTCTCGACCATTCAACTCCTCCTTCTTGGAGACTTTAACATCCACCTGGATGCTTCCTGTCCTTCCTCTGGACTCTTTCAAGCCCTCTGCAACTCTCTCTCACTCTCTATTCTCCCCTCTGGCCTGACACACTCTGCAGGTCACACTCTGGATGTTCTGATCTCTACAGACCTTCCCCTTTCTATCCCTCTCACCACTCCTCTCTCCTTGAGTGATCACTTTCTCCTTTCCTCCCAGCTCAATCTCTCCACCCCTCCGGCCAAGCCAACTCCAGCACTGCTACCTACCTTCTCGGTTATCCGACCCATGAAGCATGTGTCAGTTTACGTTTTCGCCGTCACTTTCTCAACCCCATCCCCTTTGGCTGACTCACACCATGATACAGCCCTTTCTATGCTCCACTTTGCTATATCTGATACTCTCGATGTTCTTGCCCCTGTCATGAGGATCTGCTTGACGCCCAAAGCCAAGTGCAACTCCTGGTACGAATCAGACCTCATCAGCCTTAAACGCAAGTGCAGGGTGGCTGAGAGGAAATGGTGTGCTTCCTGTACAACCTCTGACAAACTGGCCTGCTGCCTGCTCCATAGGCAATAACCGGCTCTCTATCTGCATCAAGGAGAGAGCCCTCAACCAAGCCTGCGTCTATGCGGCATCCAACAACTCGGCCTAACTCTTTAAAATCTGCAAGGAGCTGGCAAATCCTGCTGCAGTCTCTACATCTTCTGTCCCCTCCCAGGCCCTCTGCACTTCCCTGGCTTCTCATTTGATCTCTAAAACTTAGGACATCCTGTCCTCTCTCTCTTCCTCTCCTCCTCCTCCCTCTACTTCCCACTTTTCCCCTGGCCCTTCTGTGGCCACCCCTCCTTCCTCCTTCTCTGCCTTTCCCCTGTTCTCCCCAGACAAGGTTTCTAGACAAGACTGACCTATGAAAGACATGTCAAAACAGGTTCTGCCCTGTTCCTCTAAAACCATCAAGGACCACATTAACACTCTGGCTCCTGCTTTAGCTGACTTCTGCAACCACTCCTTCGCCACGGAAGTCTTCCAATCCCCCCTGAATCACTCCCTTGGGCACTCGCTTCTTAAAAAACCCTCATCTGGCCCCTCCTGCCCTGCTAACTACAGCCCAATCTCCATCACTACTTTCCTGGGCAAACACCTGGAAAAGCTGGCCATCTCCCAGCTTAATCGTCACACTGAATCGGTTGGTTGTCTCCATGACCATCAGTCTGGCTTCAGAGCTGTCAGAAGCACAGAAACTACTCTCCTGAACATCCTTGAAGAACTGCTATTAAACCTTGACTCCAATATCCCCTGTGTCGTCATCTTACTTGATGTTTCTTCTGTCTTTGACACGGTCAACCATGCCATCCTGCTCAACCGTCTTTGATAACCTGGGTATCACCGATCAGGCCCTGGCTTGGCTGACCTCTTTCCTCTCTGATCGACTCTCCCAGGTCCAACTTGTTTCCTTCCTCTCCTCTAGCTCTACCATTGGTGTTCCCCAGGGGTCTAACCTCTCTCCCTGGCTGTTCAACCAATACCTGGCACTTCTTGCCCACCGCATTGCCGCTCTCTGCCCCAACTTTCAGTGCAATGCGGATGACACTCAGCTCATTTTCGGGCTCCCTTCTGCCACCTCTTCTCCTTCTCTCATCTTTGACTGTCTGTCCGCTATCCAGGTGTGGTGTGCCGCCATTAATATCTGCCTTAGTGCCATTAAGACTGAGATTCTCCAAATCGGCACACCTTCTCCGTCCTTTCCTATCGCTCTCTGGCCGGCCCCTCTTGGCCCTCTTCCTGTGTGGCTAAAAACCTCGGCGTCATCTTTGACTCCACACTCTCCTTCTCTCCTCACATCGCTGACGTTTCTAAGAAGTCACACTATCAGCTGCACCTCCTCAGAGGTATTCTTCCTTTCCTCTCCTTCCCCCAGAAGCTCACTATCTCCAGAGTTCTGGTTCTCTCTACTGAAATAGCCTCTTTCTAAATCTGCCTGCTTCTACTCTCCGCCCTCTGCAACTCATCCAGAACAGGACTGCAAAACTTGTCCTTGGCCTCAAGCCCAGGGATCGTATCTCTCCAGGACTGAAATCTCTGCTCTGGCTCCTAGTGGCTCGAGGATAAAGTTCAAAACCCTCTGCATTGTCCAAAGGCCTTCTGGGGCCTGGGGCCTCAATACCTTCAACTGTCTCTTCCTAAATATCTTCCTTCTCGAGTCCTTCGCTCATCCGCCTCTAACTCCCCCAGGGTCAGTCACTTCTCCAAGCAACGAGTTGGTGGTCGATCTTTCTTCGGCTAGGGCCTCCCTCTGGAACAGCCTCCCAGCCTCTCTGAAACTTGAGGAGTACCATCTCCGGTTCTCGAAGCACCTCAATACCTTCCTCTTTGCTTCTGCTTTCTCTCTTCCTCTCCCCTGCTGAACTCCTGGTTGAAAATGAAACTGCACCGATCACCTGGCTACCCTCTAATCTCGGGCCCAGGCCCCCACCCCCGCATTCTGCACACCTGCACTGCCTCCCAGGCAACCCCTGGACTTGGGGGCTGTTTCTGCATCCCTACCGTCCCCACCAGCTCTTGACACTTGATGTTTGCACTTAGCCCTGGACTTGCCACAAGCTGGCTGCACTTTTTACCTATTGTTTTTATTCATTCTATTTATTATTTATGTATTATTTTTGATCCTATGTACTACACTGCCCCTCCCCCCTCCCCCCTGCACTTTCCCTCTCTCCCTCCTCTCCCATGCACTTGCGCGATCTCAATTTCACCTGGCCTAGTAAGATCGTTGTCTCAGTCTTCCCTCTGTTCCCCCTCCCTTGCCTCATTGCGCCTTGCACCCCTTGTGTATAGGCGCGTTATGAATGCCATATCATATCATCAATATCATTAAACCACCTACAATCCATATACACATTAGAGGGACATGATTTTCAAGTGGTGTTGCCACGAGTGAGCGAAGACTTTGTGGTATGCAATATATGTGAGCTATTATATATGTAGCAACACTATTGCCAGTTTAACAACGCGGGTTCATTCTTGAAGAACATAGCCTGACAAATAAATCATTCTGTGGGACTACATGTCCCTGGGCACTGAGTAGCAACCCTAGGTGCGCTCTGCATAAAGAATAAGGTTGGTGTGGAGCTCTGCTGAGGGTAAGGGGAGTTATCAGGGTGGGGTGGAGGGTAGGACACACACCTTGCAGCTGTCATTGGGCGAAACATGTGCTGAGGTTTTGTTTTCAATAGTAGGTAAACTACTGCATGTGAGGAGATCCTCACACAGTGCACACACTCTGCTCTACTGCTGATTCTGCTGCAAGCACAGATCTCAGACCCGGCGGCATTCCTGCACCTACATGATCTAGTTCCTTACTTTATTAAGCAATGGCCCTGTAATGGAAAATCCAAAGCAAATCCTTCTCATGGCAATAGAAAGTAAATCCCTTTCTATAATCTGAAGTTCCAAAGCAGGAGGCTCAAGTAGACATGATTTTATCATCGCAAAGTCTTACCATTTTGCGGGTAAACTATTTAAGCGGTTGACTATTTCAGCATAACCTACAATCCACTACCGCCAGTAACCAACTATCCCTAAAAATGCTCACATTTTGTTTTTCTTTATTATGATGGTACTAGGTCCAGAAAAGAACATGGTGAGGGAAGCAGAAAAACAAGTGTGCAGTGAGGTAACACTAGAGGAGGGGAAGGAGGGCAATTCTTCAGCAAATTATCTACAAGCAACCATGGGAGGATACAGTGGGGCGTCAATCACCCAGTCTCGGGTAGAATGCGTAGTGGAGGGTGTGTGGTCCTAGGTGTCGGGGAGGAGGCATTTCTTTCAGAGGAGGGTATTTAGCTCCTTTGTGTGATAGTCTGAGGTTTAGGGATTTTATAAATGGCCTATTTTCGGGAGGGGGATATCAAGCGATAACCTTTCATTATATAATTCCCTGGATAATGAACTCTTTCTGGACACAATTGTAACTTCTGTTTGGATGCTTTATGCCCTCCCTCAGCCAGGGAAGTCATTGGTACCTTTGTGTCTTGCTTACAGGCTACATATGATGGTGACACCATGAACAAGTCATCGACGTACTGGATTAACAGTGACATGCCAGGTAATATTCTCATCTAAATGCTTCTTTAGCTGTTGTGAGAAGAGTGTGGGGGACTCTATATATCCTTTGGGTAATCCTGCCCAGGTGTGTTGGGCTCCTGTAAGCCAAAATGCAAAGCAATATTGACTATCTTTATGTATGGGGACAGAGAAGAATGCGGTACAAAGATCTAGTGGGTGGCATCGTTTGCATGGAAGAATAGTGGCGGGGTTTGGCACCACTGGGTATGAAGGGATAATATTATGGCATTAACGGCCCTCAAACCTTGAACAAAAGTGTAGGTGAACCTCCTGGGCTTTTTCATATGGAGTATTGGGATATTACACGGGTCACTAGTAGGGACAATATGGGGGAAATCTCTTAAATGGGTCGACTTTAATCCTAAGAGGTTCAGCTGTCTGAATGTCCCTCACCTCATTATCATGTGTGAACCTAAAGAAAACAGATTTAGTGGCAATAAGTGCTTCAAGTCATCCAGCCTCCCACTTCCCTTCTTTCTAAGTTACCCCCATGCCTACCTGGAGGGTAGCGAGAACTGCTATGGTATTTACAGAAGGCACTCTCAGGAACACGCCATCAGGCGTACAATATATAGCACATCTATGTTTACATAACCAATCCCGACCTAACGGATTTACTGGTGCCGTCCTGCTTAAGAGAAATGCCTGTCTGCCAGTTATGTGTCCAAAAGTGATTCTGGGAGGTTCTGTGGCTGGGTGTATGATACGAGTGTTGGATATACCGGCAACCTTCACCTTCTCTTTGGACACAGATGTCTGGAAGGGCGTATATTCCCAGGGTGCATCTCTTAGCCAATGTGTGGCTGGGTGTATGATACGAGTGTTGGATATACCGACAGCCTTCACCTTCTCTTTGGACACAGATGCCTGGAAGGGTGTATATTCCCAGGGTGCATCTCTTAGCCTCCATGTACTAAACGTGATACAGGCATTCCCTCTACATGACACTGGGCCTATGGAACATCTTGAACTACTGGGATTAAAGGGCTTTCCAGGACATCCTTCTCGTCTGGTAGTCAGAAAGGGTCCTGAGCAATTGGGTTAGTATTTAGTAGTACAGCAGTGCAAGTATTGGCATGTGGGTTGAGGAAAGGAGTTTGGGCTTCTATTGAAGTGTCTGGTTTTTGGGGTCATGCTCCCTGGTGGGGGAGCCTGGATGTCACCCTGCCCTGTGTTTCCCTGAAGATACAGTCTTTGTTGTTTATAGGGACACTTGTTCTAAAGTCCTCTTTGCTACAATAGTTTCAATCTAAGGGGCCTAGTGGGGGACCCCATGCTCCCTGGAGATGTGACCAGTCCCTGATCTACTGGACCCCCCTGTCTCAGCTAAGATAGTGGACCTCCATGCCTCTGCTGATCTGGTGGGCCCCACTGTTTCTGCTGAATTGCTTGTCTGGGGGGTAACCACCCATCAGCCTCCCTTGTAGAGCCTCTCCCATGGTTGGCCCTTCTCTGCTCCTGTTCAGAGGCTTGCCTCCCTTCTATGCCAGTGCCTGCACATTCTGCCTGTGTCCATGCACCCATTTCTTTAAGCTCTGCATCTGTAAATCACTTGATTCTCAAACCCTTCTTTCCTCTATTCCTGACACACACTGCAATGATTTGTAACTGCCGCTAACTCTGCTGAAGGTTTAGCCTTCCATCCAATGCACACATTGTTTTTTTTAAACTTTCTTTATTATATCACACAATTACATCAAGCCATATGAGTATGTCAATCATACCACTTATACATTGTTTAACTCGAAAGAAAAATAAAAGGGAAAAGGAAGAGGGAGATCCTCACGAATAACAACATTTCCTCTCTTTTGGCTTTATCAGCCAGGTATTGTTTGTATCTGGTCCATATGTTTTTAGGTCTCGTAGCTACTTGAAGTGAATCAATATTTATTTCTTCGTTGTCGTTCGACCATATCATGTCGCTGTCCCAGTCATTCTTAGTAAGGGGACTTTTGCTTTTCCATTTCAGTAATATCCCTCTCTTGGCAAGTAGTAAACTCATGTTCAATAATTTCCGCCAGGCTGGATTCATCTTCCCTATGGCCCCCAGTAGACATATCATTGGTGACCATTCAACAGGCTCCTCAGCCATGTACTCCAATGTTTTGCAGATCTCCTCCCAGTAGCCCCTCAATTGTGTGCATGACCAGAACATATGGTAAATGTCAGCCATCGCGCAGCCATATCTTGGACACAGATCTTCAGTAGTGGGATATATACGTTTCAGTTTAGCTGGGGTGTAATGCAGTCTATGTACAACCTTATAATGAATCAGTTTGTATCTAGCATTGCACGATCGAGATCTGGTTAAGGCGCATATTCGTGACCATTGGTTGTCAGTGATAACTTGTCCCAGGTCATGCTCCCACTTTTCTTTGGCACTATGTGTCAATGGTGGGTGGGTTTGAATGATGGTCTTATATAGTGTCAATGTCGATATCCTCCCCTTCCCAGCTGTAAACATAAATCCCAGGCCCAGGTTTATCATTGGTTCTGCTGGAAATTCTGACCATGTTTTTGCTATGGCAGACTTCATTCACATGTAGTGCAATTTATGTTTCGGTGTATCTCCCACTACATCTTTTAGGACTTCCCATGTCACAAAGCGCTTATCTCGGAACAATTGTCCCCATTGCATGATTCCTCTTGCGCCCCAATGTGCCGCTACTTCTTTGTCCATAGTTGGTGGTTTGTAGTGGTTGCCCCAGATTGGCATGCTTGGATGGAGTAATATTTCTGTGCCGTGTATGTCGACTATCCTTGCCCATACTGTGGACGTAACTTGTATGGGGTTAATAGTGTTATAGTGTTAAGAACGTCACGATGTGAGGTCATGGAGTAATGTAACTGACTTCGTTATTGGGCCTTTGTTCGTAGTTTCTTTAGGGTCATGAAAGTCTGTCGCCCATTGTGCCGCATAGTGTGCCTGCGCTGCCAAATAGTAGATCTCGAAATCTGGAGCTGGTAGGCCTCCTTGCAGGAATTGGTCTGTGAAGACCCTCCATCTCAGTCTAGAGCATCCGCCCCACACCAACGCGGTGCATGCGCCCCCCTTTTCTTTGCAAATAGTGCTCTCCCCGGCCACACCGGTCAGGTGGTAAATAAATAGAAGAGTTAAGGGAAGAATTATCATTTTTATTAGGGCGATTCTCCCCATCAGTGATATTGGCAGGGCGTTCCAGCGTGACATCTTGACACATAGGGCATCAGCGAGGGCGTTATAGTTCAGCGCACGCGATAGTTGTGCTGTCCTGGCCACTTACACCCCCATATATTTAATGTGTACCGGGCTCCAGACAAGGCATTGTAGATCTGGTGGTTCTACAGTTGCCTCTGTAAGGGGGAAGTCTTCTGATTTGGCCGAGTTTAGTTTCAGGCCCGAGTACTTGCCAAATGTTTTGACCACTGTTAGGACCCTGCCAAGGGTGTGTCCTGGGTTCTTTAAGTACAATAAAATATCGTCAGCGTACAGCGTAATGATCTCTAGTTTACCCTCACGCAGTATTCCGTATTTACTATATCGGGCGCTAAGTAAATCTGGAAGGGTTCAATCACTAGAGCAAATAAGAGGGGGGGACAGTGGACAGCCTTGACGGGTGCTCCTTAATAATTCCAGTAGCTCTGATAATGTGCTGTTTATACTTATTTTAGTATAGGGGCTTGTATAGAGTACCCTGACCCATTTAATAAAATGAGGGCCAAACCCATAATTATGTAGGACCCTGAACAGGAAGAGCCAGTATACCGTGTCGAAGGCCTTTTACATATCTAATGAGACGGCCACTGCTTGTAATTCTTCGGGTATCGCTGCTAGAATTTTGTGGCAGTGTCTAATATTCATTGCCATGGATCTGTCCGTTATGAACCCCGCTTAGTCCTCATGGACCATGTATGGCATTAGTGGCGATAGTCGTGTGGCCAGGATCTTCGCAAAAATCTTAGCGTCAGTATTTATTAATGATAGTGGCCTGTAAGAGCCGCAATCTTCGAGGGGCTTCCCTGGTTTAAGCAGTAGAGTAATGACTGCTTCTCTGGTAGTTTCCGGTAGCTCCCCTTTTTCTAGGGCTTTTGACCAGACGGCAAGTAGTTTGGGGACAAGGAGTTGTGCAAACTCTTTATAGAATTCTGCACCGAGGCCGTCAGTGCCTGGGGCTTTCCCGTTGGGCAGTGCTTTTATGGCTTCAACTATCTCTTTTTCAGTGATCTATCTCTTGTTCCGTGCCGATGCTCTGTGGTGAGTAGATATGTTTGTAGAAGTCAAAGAAGGCCCCCTTAATCTCTAATTGGTTTGTGGTCACCATCCCATCACTCCTTATTATGCATGGTATACCCATTGGGCCTCGTTCCCCCGTACCAGCCTAGCCAAAAGTCTACTGGGCGTTCTTGTTCACCATATCGCTGCGCTGCTGCAGGCCTATCAAAGTAGCGAATTTCGCGGTCAGCAGCTTCTCTAAATCTGTCTATCGTGGTTTTGATGTCAAACCCCAGTTGCGTGGATGGCGCTTGTGCGTACTGGTTTTGTATGTGGGCGATGTCTTTTTCCCATCAGGCTAGATCCCTGCGGATATCCCTCAGTTCACCGAACTCAGTTGACATTGCAGTGCCTCTGATGCATACCTTGAACACTTGCCACAGCACCGCTTGGCTGGACACTGAACCTTAGTTAATCTCAAAGTATTCTTGGATGTGCTGAGTTAGAGATGACTTGTAGACCAGGTCTTGTAGTGCTGCCGTTTTGAACCTCCACGGGGTATGTTTATTTTATTCTCCGGGATTTCCAATGTTATCTGAATGGGTGAGTAGTCTGAGTATGTCCTCTGGTAAATATGTGTGTTGGTGATCCAGCCTAATGCTTCGTGGGATAATAGCCATACATCGATCCTTGAGTGCATATCATGCACTGAGGAGTAGAATGTGTATGCTCGTTTGGTGCCATTTAACGAGCACCACACATCCCTGAGTCCCAGGTCGGCCATGTGGGTGAATGCACACATTGTTAAGTTGCATCTGAACTTTAGGTAACAGCTCACTAACAAAACAATAAGCTACATCTTCCTGTGCTGTCTCATATGGTTTGGTGATACTGGAATGCTGGGCGAATACCACTTCCAACCTATCCAAATAGATGGCCATGGATACTCCTTATTTTGTTTACAATTTTCTATTTAAGCCTAAACTATTTTCTGTGAACATATCTCTGGGATCGCAGTAATTCTCTAGCTTGAACCAATTGGCCCCCTGTCCCCAGATCCTGAGTAGGCCACGTGGTGCATTCTTCAAGCCTCTGCCTATCTTCAGGTGGCATAATTATCCTCATAATCTGGTGTATACTTGCTAAGAGTGGTTCTGTTAGAGGAGATTGCTTTCTAGTGTAAATTCTACACTCTGTGAGTAGCCCAGCACTTTTTCATGGAAACTTGGATTTCTTATGCTAATTCTCCGGGGTGGGTGGAACCCTTTTTCAATACAATAGTTCTCTCAACAATGCTGCATGTTGAACAGGAGTGCCATCATTTTCCCACCTTGCTAGTCCTAAGTGTACTGTAGAGGTGACATAAGATGAGTATGAGAAGATGTTCACTGCTTGGCCTTCGGACATGTTGAGTGCTTCAATTAGAGCCTCTAATTCAGCTGCTTGCGCATACTAATGATTTGGTAATCGTGTTGGTGAGTACACCGTTAACTCCTCCCCCTTTAGTACTCCCCTTCCATACCCCACTACTACACACACTGAGTGCTTTTGTCCAATGGTTGGATCAGTGCTGGAACTGTTGTCAATGAATATCATTGCGATGGAGGAAAAAAGCGTTATTGAAGTCACCCACTGTGAAAAAAAGTGCCTCTGCAGGAACGCTGCAAAAAATTGTTGCAGGGTTTGGAACCAATGTATATTCTTCCTTGATGTCATTCGGAGGGTGTAACTCCTGTACAAAACGCCACACCCCTCCCTTTTGATTTCTTAATCGGATAGATAGCAGTGTTGCAAGGTGCTGAAGTTACCTGTATTCTGCCTTGCTGCCATAGTGCATGCAATGTCTCACATATGTCCTCATCTGCTTCTCGTGATAAAGGGTATAGTTTTACTCATAGCAATAGTGCTCCTTTTATCTTAATGTGTTCTGCCCCTGCCCCTTGAAATATTCCTACATTATGGGGTCCTGTTGTCCACAAGCTTTTAGGCACTTTTTTCCAAATCACCCTCTTAATAGTGGGCTTTCTGTTTTGCTATCTGGCACTTGTTCCTGTCAGTGTAGGATTGTTGCATAATATGGATCACCATTCCATGTTGTTCTCATCAGTAGCAACCAGTATAATCATATCTTTCTGTTCTACTACTTCCTCCAAGTACAGTAGAGTGTGTGTGCCTGAGCTAACTGAGGAGGGACACTGAGGCCTGAACAAAAAGTCGTTAGACAGCCGGAACACCTTCCTCTCATTCCCATGCAACCATCCCAGCAAATGTGCATTCCATTTACAGAGATCGGTGTGTGTGGGTATCCCTCTCAGGCACTGTGTGCCTGAATCAGTACGGCCACCCGGGCTGGGTACATTCCTGGAGTGGAGTACACCATCCCAGCAACACGTGTGCTCCATATACAGCGATCTGTGTGTTTGAGTATTCCTCTCATTGCACTGTGAGCATGGTATGCCTGAATCAGTACGGCCACCCGGGCTGGGTACATTCCTGGTGTGAAGCACACCATCCCTTTTTCTGAAAAAGAAATCGGGGCGTTCAGTTTGCTCAGTAAATCCCTCCCCAGAATATTGATGGGAGTGTCTCTTGAATACAGCAAAGGTGCTACAATATGCTGGGTCCCTATCGTTAAGGGCAAATCTTTTGTCATTGCAACTTTCAAAATCGTCCTCAAAGCCTTGTGTCCATTTTGTTAGATCATGGAAATCCTTCTTCCTTGATGCACAATCTGGTTTCCCCAGTATCTATAAGAAAGGAAAATCCCCTCAGTTCTATCTGAACAGCTACCTCCGGTTCTTCCTAAGATTCTTTAATTACTGCTAGAACAGGACACACTCGCACTCCCCGTGGCCCTCCCTATTGGGGAAAAAGTGTTCGCAGATGATGCAAATTGGTTAGTATAAGGCTTGAAATGCATTGGAGGGACAGGGCCTCCATCCGCCACAGATCCAATATTTCTCGCCTACTGTGTAGCGATTTCCCCTTACGTTTAGCAGTCAGGTGTGTGGACATATGATCCAGGGCACACTTATTGAACAACCCCTCCTCTGGCCAGGAGTGGGGCAGTCCCTCCCCCTTTGTTTCTGTCACCCAGTGGGCATGGTATTTCTTTATTTTGCCGCTGTATAGAGGTATGTTCTTACATATGTGGGTTAGCGGCGTTTCCTTTCCCATTATTATTGTTTGTCTAAAGTGTGTCTCACCAAAGTGGCTGTGCAGTATTCTCCCATTCTTTCTATATCGTTGGGGCATACAGTGGCAGTCAGTTAACTTCCGTCACATATAAAACACAATAGTCGTGATACTGCCAAACCATTCAAACAATTGCTGTTATCCCTACAAAAAAACCATACACCTTTAAACTACCCCCCTTTTATAGAACCTTTATAGAGCTTTCCCACTCGCTCTCCCCACACCTTCCCTATACATTCTTCACTCACACAATACCGCCTCTCCTGGGCTTCCTCCGCATACAAATAGAGTACACTGAAAACAATAAACTAAAACAACAAGCTAAAACAATAACCACTACTTTTCCCCGAGTGCTCTAACTATATGGGGCTCCTAATTTTATTCTTATATTTCTTTTTCTACACTGGTCGAGACAGTGCACAGTGGCACCACCTTCCCCTCTCTTTCGAGAAGGGGCTCCCTTTCCTTCCTCTTCTTATAACTTAAAAAAGAACTAAATAAAAATCTCAACTACTAACCACTCTACGTTTTCACTTTCACTCATTGCCTGTTCCCTTCCATCATACTGCTCTATACCCAAGCCCAAGCATTGTTATTCCTTGCAAGCTATACTCATGTGTCCATGTTCTTCTGAGAGCCTCCATTCGTGGGCAATCCACAACAGGTCTGGGCCTCTCCCTGGGGCCGTACCCCGATCCAACGAGCAGGCGAGATTTCGGCACCACTTCTGCTGCGTACGTGTTGGGGGACTGGTCACTGTAGGTGGGCACAGCCCTTCCGGAGAGGCCCCTTGGATATCGCTGCAGGTACGGGGCTAAGGAATCGCATCACAGGGATCACCAAATGAAGGCATGCACCTCTGTACGATCACTCCAGAGTAAATACAACCCACTAGGGAATGAAGCCAAGAGATAGGTTGCAAGGATAACAGTATTTTACTTTTACAAAATACAAGTGCCAGAAAAGAACTCTGCTACTCGAGAGCGCTCTGGTCTTCTAATTTCAAACATGGGTTTCTTAACATAAAAAAACATCATTCGTATAAGTAACCTTTTGTTGCTCCTGACTGGTGGCACCCTTTACATAGGCCTGCTCCATAGGGGATGCCAGGCAGCAATTGGCTGGTTCTTCCCTGTCGATCTTGGGACACGTAGGTCAGCTGGGCTCATCCTTGTGGCGATGGTCAGGGCACACATAAATACAATGGGGTTCATTACAACCCCAGCAGTAGCTGTGCCTTTTTTCCGGTGCCTGGCAATGGGGAATCACCAGGGCATTAGAGCCCTGGCAGTCCGTGTAGCCAGGCGACAGAAAATATCCTTCTCCATTCCCATTCCAGTCCCATTGGACTCGATGGGAATGGGGAGGACAGATGCACCGGCACTGTGTGCAGCAGTGCCGATGTCAGTCAAAGTTTGCGGGCGGGTGCCATTCCGCCTGCCAGGTCAGACCTGGTGGGTGGGAGGGTACCCGTCCGCAGAACTCCGTGTGCCGGTCTGGTAACAACGGTGCCGGTAGCTTCCCAGCACCGTTGTTACTGGAACTGGCGCACTCCCAATGAGGCCCAATGTATCTAATCTAAGCAAAACAACTAAACCCGACTATTCATCCATTATGGCAGGCACCTGGACAACACAGGAAAGGAGTGCCAAGGAATAAGGATGATGAAATGCGCATACATTCAGGGCATTTGGGGCATCATTGATACCGCAGTTCCCGCGCCCAAGTCTCCCCTCCCCCTGGTGGATTGATCTAAGATTTACCGTTCCTGATACCTCATGTTACAGAAGACGGGTGTTGCTGTCTATGAGAGAGATACAGCCGTGTATCTTTAGATCTAAGGTGAGCACCTCATGGATGTGAGGACCTGGGTCGGATAGTTATCATTACATCAGAATATATTAGGGTTGGGTTGGTAGAGTGTGGCCGGCTCTGCCAGGCTGGGTGGGGGTCAGAGGCATGCTGGCAGGTTAGTGGAGATGGATGGGTACAGCGCAGAACCTGGTGCTGTCTCACGCTCGCCGCAGAGTGCATTCCTTGAGATGATAATAACTATTCGCAACACTGAAAGGGCGAGAGGGAAATGGACTTCCGTGGGAACAAGGCTCGTGCAGAGCCAGCATGGTGTGCAGCAATTGAGCTTTGGGATCCCTTGTGAACTCGATGTGAGCAGCGTGAGCCTGCAGCCTCTTGTTCTTTGGGCCAAATATAAAATGGAGTCACGGTTTATGGGCATTTCTAGTGCTGTGCATCTGCTTCTATGCGCTGCAGGGCCGTTTATGTGAAACCTGGTGTTGTGGGCCACACTCCCCTTGTATGTTATATTGCCTCGTATGGGGTTTGCTTTATTTGGAAGTGCCTAGGGGGGTTGGATGAACTCATTTCCATCCCAACAATATCACGCCAAATTGTTTGCAACATGTAATATTGATGGGTGGGATTATATGTGTGTTCAGTGTCATCATGTGTGTATAGCGGAGCATTACCACAGCATGTGTTCCGGTGTGTGCCCACTGGAACTCTGGAAACCTGGAAAGCATGCAGGTTGTGTGAAAAGCAATGAAGCTGTTTGAATAGTTATTGGCCAAATGCTATGTGTTAGTAGAGCCAGGCATATTCCGTACCCATAATCCCTTGCAGTCCAAGGATATGATACTGCCATGTTGCTCTCCACTTCTAAGGTAACATTAGCAATGCTAAAGTAGAAGAGGTTGAGCAGGATATTTACCCGCTCAAAATCCTCACATGGAAAAATAATATATGAGTTTAATAATGCGTTAGTTTGCAAGGGTACCACTTCAAAGCACCTGTGTGACATAAGTGCAAAGAAATGGAATCATGCTATGAGGTTACGCATCCAAGTAGCCGGCTACTAATTGACAATATTCGCTATTTGAGTTGGATTACATAGTGTGGGCAACGCTGTTGCTGAGCCAGTATTGGCCATAGACATTCTTGTACTTGAATTGCATTCATATTACAACCAACATAGAAATGCTGTGACTTGTGCTTTTTTTAGTTCTTGAGAAGGTGGGAATTGTCTTTCTGAGTGGCACCCAGAGGGAAGCTGGGCAAGCGCACATGCGCACACGCGCACACAGCTTAGAGGGAACATTGCTTGTAGGGCACATCCCGCTTGGGTAAAAAACACATCTTTGCAACTGTTAGGGAGAATTCTCAGAAATGTGCCAATTCCCTTCCACCTTGGAGACCCCCAGCACTTTTGCTGGACTTTAGGACTTTTAAGTTTGATCCTTGAGAGAGTGAGACCTTTTTGCCACTCTCATGTATTTTTCTTTGATCTGAACACTGTTTCTTTTGGTTTTGGAGTCTGACAAACTCCATAGGCATAATCTTTTTACATTGTGTCACGCACGCAGCACCTTCAGTGTAGTGGCACAGGGAAGTCCTTTACATTTCCCAAAGGTTTAAATACCTTCTCTTGGATAAACTATTGTTTCCCAGAGCAGTAAAGTGAAGTTGACTTTACTTAGAATTGTAACTTTCTAGACTCAGTACACACTATCTTACAATAGGTTGCTGGAGGGGTTACTTAGTATCCCCTTTGTCTAGTTTCTCATGTAACATTTTTATGTTACCCCTTTTACAATTAATGGCTGGTGGCAGTGGTTTACTTTTTCCTACAATGGTGTGTATTTTACTGCGTGCTACAATTGCCACCCCAGTAAAGCACCCCTGGGTGCCCATTTTGCCAAAATGGCCCGGTCTTCTTCTTTTTTAGCCATTTCTTGATGGAAAGGTCCTTCTTGAGATTTACTCTGCGCACCAAACCAAGTTTGGTCTCTTTGTTCGTTTGGCGGGTCCCGCGAGCTGACCTCATAATGAGGTGGTAGGGGGTTAACGGCGCCAGCAGCTCTACCGGTGCCGTTAACCCTGTAACCCGTTCCTCGTAATGAGACCCGAGGTCTTTTGCTTGGAAGGCGGAATCGACCACTGGACGAAGGAATCCAAAGAAGAACTTGGAAGAGACGCCTACTGCAACTCCTAGACCATTGGTTTGCCCGGTGAAGCCCTGCTGCTCTGCTGAAACTCTGAATTCGCCTCGACTAGAGAAGGCCTGCAAGGATGACCTCCCCTTGGGTTGGTGGGACCAATCAACCCCAAAGCGAATTTATGTGACATCCTCTCGGAGCTGGCTGTACTTCCATTGCTGCTGCTGGAACTGATTGCCAGGGAGAGGAACACCAGAATCGAGTGTCTCGTTTTTAAGTCGGACCCGAGCTCCAGGAAGATCCTCCGGACTCCCATGAAGCAGAATTGACCAAGCCTAAGCCACCTCAACAGAGTGTTGGACCCCAGATGCGAGGAAAGTCCATAAGGTATCCGAGAACTGCAGTGGTGCTAGTGGCAAGAAGCTGAAACCGCAAAGTGCTGCTGATCTGAAGTTTGCCCATTACTGCCACTGACCTTGAAATCGTAGTGCGGGAGATCCCAGACGTCCTTCCTCTTGTCTCCAGGACTGAGGCCCAGGAACAACAGGATCTGCCATACTACAACTGGAACAGAAGCCAGATGGAACCAATTTCTTCAAACCTAAGGTACTGTAAACTAACCTCTTGCTGTGTAGCCTTCTAGCTCTCAGTTGAGACTTGTCTTGGTTGCCTCTTGCCGAGTTGCTTGCAGCTTTGACCCTCACAAGCCTCCCAGGTTGTGGCCCTTCAGTGATTTCATTTCTACAAACAGTTCTAAAACATTGTGCAAGACTTTTACTTACCTGCAAGAAGAACTTCAGCTCCCCTAGACTTTGTTCAAGTGACATTGGCTGTCCTGGCTCCCTGTTAGACTCTTCTAACCTCTGTCCCTCCAAGAAGTCACACATACTATAACTTGTGTAGCAGGGAAAGGGTTAATTTACTTTGCATTGTGGGGTTCAAAAGTACTTACCTGCTTAAGAATATTTGTTAACCATTGTTCTCTCCCTTTAACTTTTTACCTTTTTACACCAATCTCAGTAAATCTCAGTATTGCTCTAAATGTGCCAGTGATAAATCAATGTCAACAGTGTTTTAGCTATTTAGGTCACCTGAGGGTGTAGGAAGTGTGTGTGTGCCATCCCCAATGGGTATCTACTGATTTAGTGAAACTGATAGCGTCTATTTATTGAAGTATATTTGTGGTGTTACATATTTGTTCCCTTCTAAAGAAGGCTTATTCAACCGACTGTTAAATAAATTAATACTTGTTTACTCAAGAAACCTTGAGTGTGTTTATTTGAATAACTGTCACTGTGAAACTCTGTGTTAGAACTCTACAGCTCACATTGACCCCTCTTGAGATAAGCCTGGCTGCTCAGTCACTCTACCATCTTGTGTAGTACAGATTTATACCAAAGGTTGGGTTAACTATTGCCAAGAGGACAAGGCTGCTGCAGTCTCCCACAGGCTATTGCATACAATCTTGCCTAACAGCTGGAACACTGTTTGAACAATGAATAGATCTTGTGGCGGTTGGGGTTGTGAGCTGTCCTCATGGGAGCTCGGGCATGGCTGGGGATTTCTGCGGTCTCGTGAATTTGGGCCTAGTGCATGCAATGTGCATTTACCGCACGTGCGTTCCCTTCTACCTATGATTACTCATTTCTATGGGCTATATTATATAGTTAGACTATAGTTGGTTATATTAAAATGGGGTCTTGTTAGGTGGGATGGCGTCCCTCTCGCTGTCCCACCTCCCCCTGCCCCATCACAGTGCCTCAAATGCATCCTGCCTCACTTGAAAGCGCCTAGGTGGGTGGAACCGGGCTTTCCCCTTCCCAACACCATAACCAAATATGCAAAGGCCCCAGAGAGGGGTGTAGTTCAAATATGAAACATGCCATTATAAGTTAAAGAGGATGGTGCTTAGATGAATGTATCCAATATGAAGTGTGGGAACGAAAGGGAATATGGTTACATTGCATAGGTTCAAACAATCATGTGTGGGGGTTGACTCTAACAAAAGCTTTGGGAGTGTGTTAATTGTTGCAAATTGTATAAAATGTGTGTTCTTTTTGTGGTTGGAGAGACAGGTTAGTTTGACTCTTTGATGTCATCTAACCCCTGCCAGCCGTTTGTACAATAAAGTTGCTTTTGCATTTTCGAACTCTTCAAGGATGGGCCTACTTTTGGTTACAGTGATCAAAAGGCCCAGTGTTGGGCAACGTTTGAATGCAGTACCCTCTGGGAACACTACTAGCAACTACAATCCGAGGTGTACACTCAAGGTTTCTTGGTTTAATACTTATTAATTTATTAACCAGTCAGTTATAAAACATTTCATTAGAAGGAGGCAATTATATAATCATACACAGATATACTTCAATACTATATCCTCACAATACTTTTCAAGAGGAGTAAAAGGCAAAGGTTATTAGAACAAGAAAGACTACAATAATTCTTTAGACAGTGCAAGTATTTTGAGTTCACCAGAAGAGTCAATTCAATTCCAGTGGGTGGACCAAACCTTTCTAAACTTCAGACCAAAATCATTAAATGGCTTAGGGAAAATGACCACTAACTAAGACTAGTGTCTCTGTCTTTCCCCTCCTCTGCACTACCCACTATCGTGCGTTGCAATAGTTATTACAAAGCCTCAACCTTTTGTAAATTATGTAATTTTTGTATTCATAATTCCTATTGTATGTATTCGCCTGTCACACAGTCCATTGACTGCATTGATTGATCTGAAAATGTGTTTCTACTACTATGGAACTGTGTAACCTTAGGCTGAAAGTAATCTTCCTGTTCCTCTGCGCCCTGATACCTCCGGGTCTGGTGCGCATTACAAATAAACAAACAAACAATAGGCTAGGCCAAAGTCAATTGGCTAAAGTCTTGGATAGGATAAAGCGGTTTGGGTAAGTAAACGGAAAAGTCTCTGCAAAAGTTCTCACAAGTAGTTTGTTGGAAGAAGAATCATGTGTTGGGTCACAAGCTGATTAGGCCTGTGAGTTGCAAAAGTTTCAAGCACTTTCACCGCGAGAGGTAAGTACTCTCAGTCTTAGTTTAAAGTACCTTACAAATTAAGAAAAAGAGACAGCTGATGACTTCTGTTCCTAGCAGTTCCTTAGATCTCGCTGTTGGTCCCACCAACTCAAGGGAGAAGTCATCCTTGCAGGTGCTTCTCTGTCGATTAGAACTTTGCAAGTAGGCACTGCAGCACAGCTTCATCGGGCAAACCAACGGTCCAGGAGTTGCAGCAGGTGTCCTCTTCAAGCACTTCTTCGGTTCCTTCGTCCAGAGGTCGACTCTGCCGTCCAAGCCAAGAGACTCACCTATTATTCAGTTCTCTCCCATTCATTCCAGCCTAGCTGTCACTCACCTAGCAGGTTGTCTGTCCTTGCCGGAGAGTCAGCGAGCCAATCACCAAAGAGAGCATTTGGGTCCCCTAGGAGACTAAGCACAGGGAGTTTCAGGCACCTCCCTCACTTACTGCCCACCCCAGACACTCGGGCGCCAGAGGCAGTCTTCACTCCTGAAGCCCGCCAAAGGCGAATAAACAAAGATACCAAACCTGATTTGGCGCGCAGAAAACACTTGAGAAGAACCTTTCCAATAAGAAATGGCGAAAAAAGAAGACCAGGACCTGTTTTAACACAGGAGGCTAAGGCACAATCTTGAAAAACATGGCTCCCGCGATTTAACGTTACCGAAGCTACAAATAGTTTGCGGTCGGGGAAAAACCATGGTAGTTCGTTATAAAACCACAGCCACCAGCCATTCTGAGAGGAAAGCATAGCATTTGACTGCTACATGAGTATCTAGACACAGGGGATACTAAGTAACCTCTCCAGCACTCTATGGTAAAATGGGGTGTGCTGGGTCTAGGAATTTAAAAGACTAGTAAAGTCAATTTCACTTTACTTACTCTGGGAAACAGTAGTTCATCCCAGAGAAGGTATTTAAACCTTGAGAAAGCTTGAAAGGCTCCCTGTGTCACTGCACTGAAGATGCTTTGTAACACAATTGTAAAAGATGATGGTTGTTTCGACCAGGAGAAGAGAGGATCTCGTCGAGGAGGAAACTTGGAGTCGTTGCACTGCACAGGGATGAAACCAACCGTGGAGTTCGTCGGTAAAAGGTGCGTTCCCTTTATTCGCGGTCAAAGTGGTGAAGCTTGGCTATCCAGTCGCCGGGGTACTTGGCACGGGCGATTCGACCAAGAGACGTCACTGAACTTTATGACTTTCATATCGTCCCTAGCCCCTACACCGGGTAAGATTGATATGTGTAAGCATTATCTCTTGGTGGTAGGTGCTGACCTAAGGAGCTCACATACTATTCTTTATTGAATGTGGTTATTTGGCATTAATTTAACGTTCTTCTGCATATGCATTTACCCATTACTGATCCTTCGCCTCTGGGATTGAATTGGTTTTAGCTGCACCCGTGCACACATCTTTTGAATCTATGGCTACTTGTGAAATGGATTTGTTAACCTGGTAAATCACCTTCCTGGTGACAATCGCAGAGTGGGAGAGCTCCAAGCGCTGTCATAGAATTAACCCCATCTAATCTGCCATGGGGATTGTTAGGTAGAATTTCATTTTTGCGTGATATTCTCCTCACCTGCTGAGACCCGCAGCACTTTCTGCTGGAATATTGGATTTTTCTGACTGTGAATTTTTAGTGGGAACTTTATTCCTCACTCATCCCTTCTTGTTTTGTACTCTAGGCACTCCTTTTTTGGTATTTGTAATGAAGCATACGTTCCTTCATCTTTTTCATGGCATCTGTAATTTACTATTGCATTGCACGGCACTTTCAGTGCAGTACTGCTGGAAGCTCTGTGAGCTTCCCTCTTAGGTTTTATAATGTTTTCCTTGTGAGAACAGCTGTTCCCAAGGATAGGGGGATGCTTTTTATTCTACCTACACTTATATTTTGTGTGAGATCAGCGCACCCCATCTTATGTGGAGTGCTAAAGGGATACTTTGTAATCCTTTCTCACTTTTCCTGTAACTTTGAAGTTACTGTAACAAACCTATCCGAGTGGCTGGTAGGAGTGAATGTTTTCTACCGTGTTTTATGAAAATGACATCGCAGGCTGCTGTCGCAGCTGCGGTATGGGTCACATGGATCACCATTTCCTGTCTTCTTCTTTTTTTACCAACAAAAAAAGTCCTTTGTATACCATTCTGGGTAGGGGAGGGAGGTGCTGGTTCTTCTATTGTCTTTGCTTGGGGGAGCCTTTGTGAAATCCGCCCGAAAGCTCCAGTGTGCCTGGAAACCGGAGGCAACCGAAACTCCTCAGGTCTTTGCCCTCCAGTGTGCCTGTTTGGATCCAGTTCTAACTGGGTGCCTGTCTGTCATGCAAGGAATGCCACCACCCAAAGTTTGAATGTAGCATGCTTGCTGATTGGCTGAAATCCTTCATCAAATGTGAGGGTCTTGAAGCTGAAGCCAGAGTCGACCACTCGAACATCCATTCCAAAGAGTAGAAGGATGTCTGCAGCAACCTCCAAAGCCATCACAGTGATCGCCGCTGCTCCAGCCCTCTTTTCCAAGCATCAGGGAAGCTCTGAAGAGGATGACTTCCTCCCTTAGGCTGTTGGGACCACCCAGTCTGAAGACAAACTGCAATTTGAGCTCATCCCTGAAGACAAACTGCAATTTGAGCTCATCCCTGCACAAGCTGTAACCATTCTCCCGCTGCAAACCAACAATACGCAGGACCTCTGGACATCATGCAGTGCATCGTCTTCCCGTGAACTAATCTGGCTGAAACTTTGGTGAGCTCCTGATGGACCTCCAGAGACAAGATTCCGCTCTCTGAAGTCTTCTCCACCGAGGGCTGACTGACTGAGCAAGAAGAATCGAACAGCAGTAACCGTTCCTCCTTGGTACCTTGAAAAGGGCACCAAAACTGCAGAACTGAGAAGGATCCATTGTCCTGAGCCTCTTCACTCGACTGCTGCTGGCAGATCCCTCAAAGTGTCCTTTTTGACTGACCAAGAATCCGGTGACCGGGTCTGCTATTGCTGCATCGTGGCAAGGAGATTTTGTGCTGCAACCTCTTTAGCTGAAAGGTACTGTTGGACTCTGGGGATATTCACCTAGAACTGTTCCACTCCTACATTGCTGGAGTGCTAATTCGGGTGTTTGGCAGTTTGCCTATACCCGTTCACCCAGTCTTAATGCTTGTGAACCTACAGGGAGAGCCTGCCGGCTTCCCAGACCCATGTTTCACTTGGAGACAAATTTCGACGCCAAATGGCGGAAAACTGTTTTTCCACCTTTAGGCCCATCTGGTTCCTCTAAGTAGACAAGGGAGAAATTCGAAGGATGCATGGATCGTCTTGAAAGGATTATATCGCTTTCTGAGCACCCTTCCCCTAAGAGATCTTGTGCAGACACTCTTTTAAGATCGGCTTCACGTTTCCAAGAAAATTTTGACTCTCAGCCTTATGCTTCTGTCCACCATGAAGATGTGGTCAATATAGACACTTACCATGACATCTCCAGCAAAGAACGAGACCCTTCCTTCCTGCAGGAATACCCTGCAGACCAGGCGGATGCCATGGACAACTGGGAAGAAACCCAGCAAGTGGAAACAGAGCCATGGAAGCTCCCCACGCAAGATCAGGACACTGATGTGCTATGCCTGGATTCTCCTCCATCCACCCTGGCACGCCAAGCCTCGCCTGTAGATGACCAAATGGCCTTCAATGCCATTTTAAGGAAGGCAGCAGATCACTTTCTGATCACTACTCAGGAGGCGGTATCCGAACAAGACTTTGTGGAGGACATTCTCAAGGAGAAACCCCCCTCAAGCCAAGCCATTGGCCTCCTAAATTCTGTTAAAAGAAGATTGGCCCCCTCCCTGGTCACGCCAGCTCAGACCCAGGCAGTGAACCCAAGAGTGGAAAAACTATTTCGGCCAGCTCCCTCAGACCCTCAATATATTAAAGGCCATGCCACCCTGACTCCTTGGTAGTCACAACCACCCAGAAACGGGCAGGGGTACCCCTTGCTACGGGGGAGGCACCTCCAGATAAGGAATCAAAAAGGTTGTACACCCTGGGTAAGCATGTTACCTCGGCAGCTGCATACACCACACGTATAGCAAATAACACCACGCTGCTGGCCAGGTATGCAGACCCACAATGGAACCTTGTACAAGAAGGTCTCCAGGAGGTTCCTGAACCCACTAGGTCCAGGCTTCTCACCATTGTGGCCGAGGGCAGGCAGGTAAATCAGAATATAATCAAGAACACTCTAGACACTGCTGAGACAGCAGGCAGGTCTCTGGCCCAGGGCACTCTACTCAAGCGGCACGCTTGGCTTCACAACTCGGGGTTCAAGCCTGAAACACAGGCCGCTCTTATCAACAAACCCATAGAAGAGACCAATCTCTTTGGGAAAGCGGTCGACGATGCCCTGGAAACGCGCAAGAAAGAGCATGAGACACTTAAGTCCTTGCAACAAATAACTCAGAAACCTTCCCCCCAAAGGGGAGGTGGTTCTCGTTGGTCCTTTCGAGGACAGTCCTGTGCAAGTCAGAACAACTACAGCATGGGAAACTATGATTCTGGACAAACATCAGAAAGCCCCGCCTACTACCCACCAAGGGGTCAGCGATGCTGCAAAGGCAGAGGTAGAGGCCTCAATCCCAGAGGAGCCGCAGCCTCTGGTCAGAAATGACCAACAGATCCAGGTCCCCTCCCATGTCGCCCCGGTCTGTGGGGCGGTTAACATCTTTCCTCACGGCATGGGAGGGGATAACTTCAGACCAGTGGGTTATAAAGACGGTCGCCCACGGATACTGCGTGGAATTCGCCCGACCACCACAGATCAGACCGCCACTCTCACGGCGCCTCTCACCGGACCATCTTCAGATCCTGAATCAAGAGGTGGAAGTGCTGCTGGGAAAGGACGCCATAGAAGCTGTCCCTATTCTTCAGGTAAACAAGGATAGTTATTCAGTGTACTTCCTTGTACCCAAAAAGGACCTCACCATGCGCCTTGTTCTAGACCTGCACCCAACGAACAAATTTATAAAACCTCAAAAGTTTTGTATGGTAACGCTACAGGAGGTGATCCCACTGTTGAAACAGGGAGATCACATGGCAACATTGGACATGAAAGATGCATACTTTCATATTTCAATGTTGCCAGCGCACAGGAAATATCTAAGGTTCATGATAGAGGACATGCATTACCAATTCAAAGTGCTCCCCTTGGGCATCGCCTATGTCGCCAAGGGTGTTTACAAAGGTCCTGGCAGTAGCGGCAGCACACCTGCGCGGTTTACCCTTACCTTGACGACTGGTTCATAACAGGGGACTTGTACGACACATGCTTTTTGAACACCCAGAAGACCATAGACCTTCTGTTCAGTCTGGGATTCTCCATCAACGAGAAAAAATCCAGTATAGTCCCCACTCAGGTAAAACAATTTCTGGAGGCTCTAATCCGGACGAAGGACAGCCTCGTCTTCTCCTCCAACGAGAGGATTCAGAACAAGCTTTTTCAGATCCCTCAATATGTAGTCAGTCGGGAGGTGACGGTACGCAAAGCCATGCGCTTTCTAAGTATGATGGCACCATGCATATACTTGGCTCGCCACGCGCGACTGCGCAAGCGTCCCATGCAAGAGTGGCTCAACAGCCAGTGGTGTCACGCCAGCGGTCAATGAGAAGATTGGTAGTTGTCTCACCAGCCCTCGTTCTCTCTCTGCAGTGGTGGTCGAGGGAAAACCTCTTGAAGGGGAAAACCTTCACCACCCCTGCAGTGGAAGCCACTCTCACGACAGACTCATCTCTCACGGGGTGGGGGGCTCACCTGCTTCAGCAGACAGCTGTTGGAGTGTGGTCCCCACAAGTAGCATCCAACCATAAAAACCTACTGGAGCTATTAGCGGTGGTCAAGGCATTGAAAGCCTTTCAAACGCAACTACAAGGGAAGACCGTGATGGTTCTGACAGACAGCACCACAGCCATGTATTACCTGAACAAATAAGGGGGCACACACTCTCCAGGGCTTCTGACAGACGTGCTCAGCAGAGATTTCCCACTACCCATAGAATACGAATGGTGTCTGCACAAAGACATCGTGTCCAACGTCTTTGCAGAATGGGGCTTCCCAGAGATCGACCTGTTCGCAACTCAGAAGAACGCCCAATGCCAAGACTACGCCTCCAGGTACCCCCAGAACTGCTGCAAGGGGAACGGTCTCTGGATAACATGGTCAGGGAAATTTGTTTAAGCTTTTCCCCCCAAACCCCCTCTCAACAAGATAGTGCACAAGATGCACCAGGAACCAGTCACCATGATATTGGTAGCCCCCATGTGGGCCCGCCAACCCTGGTTCGCTCATCTAATGGAAATGTCCCTCTCCCCACCAGTAAAACTACCCTGCCTGTACAACAGTTTTCTCAGGACAGGGGGAGACCCTACACCCATGCCCACAAACTCTGAATTTAGCAGCCTGGCTCCTGAGGTCATAGAGTTTGGACACGTTCAGCTCCCTCAGAGATGCATGGACATTATCAGGGAAGCTAGGAAACCTAACACCCGCTATTGCTATTCCAGCAAATGGAAACGGTTTGTCATCTGGTTTAATACCAAGGGTGTCAATCCCATCGATTTCTCACTCACACACATTGTGCTGTACCTAACCCATTTGTTAGACACATGGTTGGTCTTCAATTCCCTAAAAGTTCATCTTGCTACTCTCTCAGCCTACATATGGGTCACAACAAACTTCATTACATTTTCATCAGATGCTGACATAGGAGTTATCTACCTTTCAGATTCTGTACCTTAGGGATTATGCTGAGCAAACTCACCTAGAGTTGGGTGCAGGGGGTCTCTCCACATTAGATCTGCAGGAATAATCGCTGTAAATGGTGATAAGAGCCAGAGTCCTTGGATATTAACAGTGATGGGGCTGAAACCCCTCTAGAGATGTAACTAAAGTGCTTCACGGGGTAAGAATTAGCGGATTCTTGGCCTCAGCACAGAGGGTGCAGGGGCTTCTTAAGGTTGAATCTAGTGTCCCATTATCAGAATCCAAAAAAAGAAGGGGGTCTGTATTTGGTGACCGGGAACTGCCAAGTGATGACCATTTACATTCACCCCTTAAAAGTACACCTGACCCCCCCATTACTGAAAACTACCTTGTGATATTTTGAACAGGGCAATAAAAGTGGCCCCCTTTTGCAAATTATCTATAGTGCATAGCAATAGGGCATTTGTATAAACAATTAGGAAGGTAAATGGGACGAAAGTTGGGATTAAGGGGGAGACGTCTCCGAAACACTCTGCCTCATTGCCAAAAATGTAATTCTATCAGTCTGATACAAGCTTGATCTTTCTGTCAATTCTGGGGGAGAATGATTTGTTTGGAGTTTGTTTGGGTTTAAAGTCAATGTTTGTAGTGATATCCTCACTGTGGGAAGTGACTGGTGTTTTTTCTATAAATCTCAATTCAGCCCTCTTATTGGTCAATAGTGCTTTCTGTTGGTTATAGATTTGTGTTTGGGGCAATATACATTTGCTCAAAGATAATGAGGTCATCGCTAATGGCATAATAGACTGGTGAAACGTGGTGTCTGTTTGGTGATAAAACTGCTCACCTAGTGTCAAACACCTGCCTTTATCGTTTGTATTGGGAAATTGGGAGCTTTCATGTATTGTTTAGTTCTTTCAGAAGCAATAAAATGGTAGAACAATATATGCATTGTCCTGATGATTAAAATATCCACATGAAATATTTTCTTCTCCCAAGCTGTATGAATTATTTTTTACAAGCTTTTGGCTACTGAAAGGTTCTATATAAACATGAATCGCATATCACCTCTATTACATTTTATCATTCAAGAACCACTACTCTGACAGCTATTAGGGTGCCTTTCCCAATAGATGGCACTTCAAAGTCTTAATAGTTACTATGTGAGTAATTAAGTAATGGACATCACTACTACTGAGAGCCAGGCATTGATAAGTGTGGGTGTACTCCCCATGTTACATAGCTGAGATAAAAAATGTCCTTTGCATTCGTGACGTACATGGCCTTCTTAGAAGCCAAAATAGTGGCGAAACACATGTCAAGGATTATTGAGGATAAGAACTTTTGAAAAACAAACTAAAAGAAGAGGATTATTAAAGACTAGACCAAAAAGAAAGGCGCATTTTTCTTAGGAAAAGAAGATGTACGAAGGACCAATTGTGGATTTAGAAATAAGCAAAATTGATGCATTTGAAAGCAAGAGGATGGGCCTCATTACGAGTCTGGCGGTAACCGAGGCAGTAAAACCACCTGGTTACCGCCGGACTCGTATTACCATGCCGCCTCTGTGATTCCCTGAATTACCAGGGCATCACAACCCCGGTGACCCGGGAATTCCGGAGGCGGAATGGTGTAAATCCCCATTCCCATTCCGTCCTTTGGGACTCAATGGGAATGGGGATCATGGAAACACCGGCACCATCTTGTGATGGTGCCGGTGTTTCCTCTTCCGCCTGCAGGCGGGCGGTGTTAAACCCGCCAGGCCTGCAGGAGTTATGATCACCCGGCATGGAAAAAATGGTGGCGGTGGGTTTACCGCCACTGTTGTTTCCATACTGGGTCAGTTGTAATGAGGCCCGATGACTGCGGACATTGAATTTGATGTAAGCACTGCAATATTTAGATATTGAAACTATTTAATAAACAGTGGAAGTGATAATCTACTGTTATTAAACAGAAGGCAATATTTACACTAGTATACCCACACTTATCAATTCCTAAATCACTTGAGGAATCGGGCAAGCCATCGGCTCTTGCGGCACAGCTGGTCAGAGAGTTGCTTCTATTAAAAGGAAGCTGGATCACAAGTTAAAGGGTGCCAATTTAAACCTGGCAAAAGAGTTGCTTTAAAAAATCAACTTTCAAGGAGAGGGTTTTACCACGCATAAAGATCTTGCAAACTCTCTGTGCTTGACATTGCCATTGAAATCTGATTTCAGACTACTTCGGAAGAAAATAACCTAGATACAATGTTTGACTTCCTTTTTCACTGACCCGCCTTTACCTTCTGCCAAAACACAATCTTTGACATGTTCATCTTCGACATCTTCATCAGAGGGTGATTAATTTTCTTTCAAAATGCTTCCAGGTCCTGCCTATCTACCAGGTTTCACGATTTCTAATATTCAAGCAAGTGTCACGTCAATCACAATTACAGCCTTAATACCATTTACAAAACTCTGAGGTGATCAATGAGTCTATTCAGGACCAAGTGACCTTGCTTGCAATGATTCAGATGAAAATGATCTACATCGAATCATTCATCACATCGCTACAGTCAAGAGTAGACAATGAGACAGCGACTTCGTCCTACCTACAAAAGAAACGTCAAGAGCACTGGAATTTGAGCATGCAGATGAAAGAAACATACTGGGCCTCGTTATAAGTTTGCCGGTCTGGGAACCTCGGTACCGGTAATCTTACCGGTACCGTAGTTCCCGAACCGGCAAACTACAAGTTGTGCTTGCGGGTGCCGTTGTGCCAGACCTGGCGGGCAGAGCAGCACCTGCGAGCACAGCATGTCGGAGGCACCAGCACCGTTCTAAACGGTGCTGGTGCACCCCACCTCCCCATTCCCATTCAGCCCTATGGGGCCGAATGGGAAGCATCTTTTTCCAGCGCCCGCAAATGGGCAATTACCGGGTCCGGCAGGGTCGTAATGACTCGGTAATTGCCCATTCACAGGCGCTGGAAAAAAATGACAACGGCAGTAGCCGTGCCTGTATTACATTCATGGCTACTGCTGATGTCATAATGAGTCCCACTTTGTCTCCTTATTGAGATCTTACATGGGAAAAGCCTTCAACACAAAAATGGGTCTCTCTCAACTGATCAAATCTATCCTTAAATATCCTCAAACTTCAAAACGCCTAACGAGGTGTGGCCCATCAGCTTAAATCCACTACATACAAACCGGCCTGTTTTATAGATTTGACAGGTCATTTGAGGTCTTCACAATTGGATAATGATCAATTATGCATGCCCCAAACCATTGTAAATAAAAACAAGTCAATACTTGAGGCTTCATCACTGATCCAGTTGGCTTTCCTTTGAACAATCAACAGTTGAATCAACCATCAAAGACAAAAATTGCTCTAATAAACTCTTCCCGTTTTTCAGATGAGAAATAAGGCCTTCAGGGAGCTTTTACAACAAAAAATGACTAAGTGCTTTCCCCAACCAAAACGCAAGAGGTCTAATGATGTCAACTTTTTTTTCGCAATCTATCTTTTCCTTCTCTTCCTATTAATTCGGCCCATCCGAGACATCTACTTGATCATGAGTTAAATTCAGGTCCAGTATCGTCAAGCTTTCCAAAAAGAGAGAATCCCTTTTTGGAGTCTAGGAATCCTACTACACCTCCTACTGAAATAGACAATCTTTTGGATCTCTCCACTTATTCAACTTATTTGTCTGATCGGGATGAGGAGGAAGACCTTCATGCTCTTAAAGTACAGGCGCTTCAGCTGCCCACACCGGCTAATCAGGGGTATACAGCTCTCCAATTAGTTCAGAGAGCAAATTCACTTCCCTCACAATATGATTGAGGATTGATTAGCCATAGGAAAAAAATCTAAAATGATGAGTCTGGTTGACAACAAGTCTGTATCGCATAGTGATTTGGAGGCAACGACAGCAATTAGCAAAAAGCAGCCTCCTTTTGCGGACGAGTATCCAATTCACAAATTAGCAGAAAAGCACCTTTTGGCGGATTTAAAATTTACTCTGCGACAAAGGGGGGTTTGAAGGACTTTGGCTCTTCTGTTTTAAACCCAACCCCTAACAAATCTACCCAAGAGACTGGATTGGCTGGAGAACTGAATCTCTTCACTTACAGGGATCGGTTTGCCCCAGTCTCGAGAGACAAGAAATTGGCGCATGGGCCTTTCTTGTTAGGAGAGCGTTTATTGACAGTAGAGGGTGGCTGATTTTGAACCGAGCCAATGTATTAAGACTTTCATCATATCCCGCTATTAAGATTCATCAACACAGATGATATAAAAATCATTGAATTCCTGAAGGAAAATCAATTGGACAGGGTGCTCCTATGTCTGACCTATTAGATCGTCCTTACTGGAAGCTGCCCATTTATTTCTTCTGCTGGGCTTCGAATTGATGGACCCCACTTCTAGTAACAAGTCCAAGAGGCTTTTTTGTTAACATTTTAAATATGTCAAATATGAGAAACGACTCGGACAAGCCACATGTTGAAGTCCTCGTGAGAGGCCTGAATAAGTTCAAGACATGGAGAGAACAACTATTGGGAAGACAGAGGGGCGTGGCTACGAGAGCCATGTAGGAGGACGCGTTCTGGAGGAGCTCCCGAGATCCTACAACGATCCGGGCAAATATGTGCGGTACGACGGACCACTGACCACCGACGATACACATGCTGGTGTGTGAAGGTGTTGGCCACGCACTGTGAACCTCTGGAGAGCACAGGATTAACGGCGACGGAGATCAGTGACTACGAGTTAAAAGTCGCCGCGAACAAAGGGCGACTCAAAATGGCCGACCAGGGCCCGGGACAGGAATAGAAGCGAGCTGCACGGTGGCCCAGCTGTGAAGGTGCACTGTACACACACTTGCTACTTGAACAGCCGGTTGATCCCCTGAGCCATGTCGAGCAGGCCAGTGCGACCGAAGGTGAAATAGCCCACCTTAGATGACTTCACTAGGACGTCCCCGAGCCAGGACACTACCAAAAGTAAGGATGCGCTGGCTGCGAGTAGCGCGACGTCTTCGTGCACCAACCAAGAAATCCTGGCGGCGATTGCGGATCTGAGGGCGGCCTGGGAATCAAAGCTGGAACTGGCCGTCACTGAGCTAAAAACGGCGCTGGACCGCTAGGTTGGAGAGGTCCAAGAGGACGTTAATTTGCTACGACAGGATGTCAGGGCCCTGGCGGAGCGCACGGAGTCCCTCGAAAAAGAAGTTGGCCCGAATACAGCAGATTGCGCCACCCATAAGGCCGATTTGCACGCCCTGACACAAAGGGTGGGCAACCTGGAGAGCAGAGCGGAGGAGGCAGAGGGACGAGCCCATCGCAACAACATCCGCATCGTGGGCCTACCGGAGGGGATGGAGGGCCGTGACCCTACGGATTTCATTGAATCCATGTTCTTACAAGAGATACCTGGAGGGGCCCTATCTCAAGGATTTGAAGTAGAAAGAGCACACAGAGCCCTAAGGAGGAGGCCGCCTCCGGGGAACCCGCCTAGGCCTATGATCGCCAAAATCCTCAACTACCGCGACCGGGAGAGGATACTGGAATACTTCCGTAAAGGAGGGACGATCACGAGAGGAGCGGCAAACATCACGGCTTATCCAGATTATACTTTGACTGTACAGCGTAGTCGCATGAATTTTGGGCCTGTAAAGCGGAGGCTGAGAGAAGCGGGCCACAAATACATGTTACTTTATCCTGCAAAATTGAAGGTCATTCATGCACATAAAACTTTGTTTTTTGAGACCCCGGAGGATGCCATGGGATGGCTCGATGCGCAAGGATGCCCCCAGGAATCAGAAGTTCGGCCCAGAAAGGGCTCGGAAGAGATACGGGAAGCGTAAAATGGCGTTGCAAGATGGCGTGGTTCGTGGGACTTGAATATAGTCGGTGTGACACCTTCGGTAAAGAAGGTCAGATGATTGCACTATTTGTCAAGACACTGTGATTAATGTTTATTTGACCGGGAGCCTTACAGGGCGATACTCTTTACCCCACAATAGTTTTAGTTGGGTGGCCATTAGGGTGACCTCACCCTACTGGGCTCCGTGCACCGACCGGTGCTTGCGGAGCTAGATGTGGGGGTGCCTGAGCTCTGAGGCTGGAGCTGGGCAGCAGTTGGGGTGTGTGATGTTGGGGAAGGTACGGGTGGGGGGAGGGGAGGGAAGTAGGGGTTTTGTTGTGTGTATAGTTAAAGGGAGTTTGAGCTTCTATGAGGAGTTACTGGACCGAGACGCTATCTGTGTCACGTGGGCAGTTGGGAATCGCTACATGGGAGGCAGGGAGAAACGCACTTGCCATGGGAGACCTTAAGATTGTCACCTGGAATGTCAGGGGACTTAATAGTTATTTAAAAAGGAACAAAGTCATGTTGTACCTCAAAAGACAGAGGATTGACATTGCACTACTGCAAGAAACACACCTGACCCGGCACAAGCTGGAACTGGTTGGGAAAAAGTGGAGTGGCACGGTGGTGGGCTCCCCGTACTCTGCCTATGCCAGGGGAGTGCTAATCTGGGTAGCACCGCACGTTCCGCTCAGAGTCACGCGGGAGGAGGTGGACACGGAGGGCAGGCTGGTCATGCTCCGAGCCCTGGTAGAGGACAGAGAGGTTTGCATTATTAACACATACGCTCCCAACCAGAATGCTGCTGCATACTTCAGGACCCTATGCACCCGTCTGGGCACATGTGTGGGGGGAGCGATCATTTGGGGAGGGGACTTTAACTGTGTTCTCGACCCAAGGGCGGATAGGTCCGACGATAGGATTGATCGGCCCACCCCGGCGGCCAGAGTATTACAGACATTGCTGGGCGACTTTGGGCTGGCGGATGTTTGGAGACTGAAATACCCTGATACCTCGCAGTATTCTCACTACTCTGCCCCACAGCACCTACACACGAGATTGGATTACTTCTTTGCCACGTCAGAGGTAGTGATGGCGACCACTCAAATTGAATATAGAGCGAGGGTCCTGTCGGACCACTCGCCCTTGGTGTTGACTTGGCAGTATGGCCGCCCTCGTGCGCGGATACCTACATGGCGCCTCCGTGCGGAGGCGCTTAGGGACTCGGTCTTCAGGGAGGACATCAGGGAAGCGATCCAGCGGTACTTTGAGGTTAACACGGGCAGTGTAGATTCGGCTGGTACACTTTGGGAGGCATTCAAGGTTGTGTTGCGAGGGGACGCCATTTCCAAGTTAAGGGGCCTGCAGGGTGGGGTTCTGATAGAGCTAGAGAAGGCGGAGAGACAACTGGAGTGCGAATGCAGCAAGGCAGGAGGGGACGCAGATTTAGTACTTGAGCTGCAGCAGCGGTGTTCGGAGCTTTGGGAGAGGCTCTGTAACCTTAACTATAGAAAATATGTTGAGAGGCAGCATGCGGGTGGAGACAAAACTGGCCGCCTACTGGCATGGCTATATAAGAGAGAAACCCCTAGGCCCCCGATCAGGATGATAGTTAGAGAGGACGGGGAGGAGGTAGACACCCAAGAAGGAGTTAATGCAGCCTTCCTTGATTATTATAGAGCACTGTATGAGGACAAAGTGGGAGGAAATCAGGCGGAGATCAGAAACACATTGGAAGACATAGAGCTGCCCAGGATTAGTGATGAAGAAAGGGAGGAGCTGGACACACCTATTACACTGGAGGAACTGGAGGAGGTAGTGAAGAGATTGCCCACCTGTAAGACCCCGGGCACAGACGGACTCCCGAGTGAGTTTTATAAAGTGTATAGGGCAGAGATACTCCCCCCGATGCTAGAGATGTTCAACAAATCTTTCGAGAAGGGTCGGTTACCGGAAACGCTCAGAGAAGCGCTGATAGTGCCGCTCCCCAAGCCTAATAAACCGAGACAAAGCTGTGGATCATATAGGCCGCTGTCGATGCTGAACCAGGACAGCAACATCCTGACGGCGGTCCTGGCCAATAGGCTACGTAGGGTCATCAGTAAACTGATGCACCCGGATAAGACAGGCTATGTCCCCAATAGAAACATAACTCATAATCACAGGCGACTCCACCGGGTGATTGAAGAGGGGAACAGAAGTGATGAAGAGATGGTGGTAGTGTCCCTGGATGCAGTTAAGGCATTTGATTCAGTGAGGTGGCCGTGGTTGTTGGCGGCCTTGGAGGGGTACGGGTTTGGGCCTGGCTACGTGGGGTGGGCGAAACTGCTGTACAGCGAGCCACTGGCCAGGGTGCGCACGGGATCAGTGATATCCAAAAGGTGGCGACTTAGTAGAGGCACCAGACAGGGATGCCCCTGGTCTCCGATGTTGTACATATTGGCCCTAGAGCCCCTAGCGGTGTACCTCAGACAACAGTATGACTTGGTTGGCATCGAGGTGGGAGGAGAGAACCATTTGATATCCCTATATGCTGATGATCTGTTGTTGTACCTGAAGTATCCGGAGGAAAACCTCCAGTACATTTTAGAGGTCATGGAAAAGTATGCGGAGCTGTCCGGCATAGCGGTTAATCCCGGTAAATCGAGCATGTTCCCGCTGGGGAGCTTCGCTGGAGTCCCTCTGGAACGATTGCCGGTGTTGCCCGTGCCCTGGGCAACTGAGTCTTTCCGCTACCTCAGAATTGATGTATATCATACTGTGAAGGAAAAACACTTGCACAATACCGAGGCGGCTGTGAAGAAAATCCGCGAGACTATGCAGTTTTGGGAGAAGCTGCCGTTGGCAATGGTGGGCCGGGGGGCGATGCTTAAAATGGTGGTCCTGCCCAGGCTTTTGCACTTTTTCAGTAACATACCATACCTGATACCCAGGAAGTTCTTTGTCAAACTTGATAGTGTATGCAGGGACTTCCTGTGGCACGGCATCCGCAACAGGGTGGCCCTGTGGAAACTGCAAAATTTCCACGATAGGGGAGGCATCAAGCTGCCGAACTTTGTGGCCTATTATGTGGCCAGCCAGTTGCAATACGTGACTAAATGGCTCTCTGATGAGGAAACTCCTGAGTCTAGGCTGGTTGGGCGGGACTGCGCCCCGTTTTACCTAAAAGAGATCGTTTGGGTCCCTAGATCGGACTTGCATGGACGCCCAAGTATGTTCCTGCTTGGGTGGAGAATTTGGCGCAGAGCGTGCCAGTTGATTGAGAACCCGTGCCCGTGTTCCCCACAGGTGCCACTGGTCGCCTTAACTATGGGGGACAGCCAGTTTAGGAAAATTATCAGGACATACTGGGAATCGGTTGGGCTGGCCACATTGGGAGACATATGGCAGGATGGGGCCATTAGGGAATTCGTAGACCTGGGAGAAGAAACAGGGCTGCATGGGGGCCAATATGTTACGTACCTAAGGTTGGTACAGATCATCCGTAAGACTTGGCCGGAGACGGTGCTGGCGGAAGATCCGGACGCACTGATCGGAACGATATATGATATTTCAGAGGGCGGGCATGAGATCTCTAGATTATATGAGGTGGTGATGACCCGGGTGGGGAAGGATTTGATGGATTTGAGGCTGGACTGGGAAGCGGAAGTGGGGGCACAGATGACTGATGGGATGTGGGAACGGGCCATGGGATACCATAAAGTGTCCAGGAATGCTAGATTGCAGCAAATACAGCTATACATCACGCACAGAGCATATATGAGCCCGAAGAAAATAGCCAAGTTTGCGAATGCAGGTAGACAAGCATGCCCGAAATGCGATGAAGAAGACGCAGACATGACACATATGTTCTGGTCCTGCCCAGTGATTGAAGGCTTTTGGGGGGAAGTGGCACAGAAATTAGCAGATAAGGGGGTCCTGCTACGCATTGACACGGCCTGGGCCTGCCTCCTGGGAGGGTTCCCCAGACCACGGAACACCAAACATCTCGGGAAACTGAGAGACCTGGCGTATGTACTGGCTAAGAGAAGGATAGCCATGAGTTGGAAGCAACGCCATGGGCCAAGAATAGAGATATGGTGGCGGGACCTGCAGAAGTGGGCGGAGGCTGAAACAGTGGTATGGCAGGAAGCGTGTGGCAATTGTGGGGAAGAAGATGTGGGCAACCTAGCGGCTTGGAGGATGTTAATCACGGGACTGTTTGGCACGGAAATGGACCCTGCTGCTTCTGAGGGAGGCGACGCCCGGCCCCACCAAGTGTACACAGAACTGTAAGGTTGATAAGCTCTTGGGGGGGGGGGGGGTTTGAAGTGCAGTAACATGGGAATAATTGATGTTTACGGTTGTATTGTATAATGCTGCAAGTTTGGTTTGTATTGTTTTATTTTGAAAATAAAAAATATTTTTAAAAAAAAAAACTATTGGGAAGACAGGACGACGCAGATAACAAGCTCAATCTTTGCTTAAAAGTGACATTCAATTGTGAGCAGGGTGTACCTTGTAGGCTCATTGAAGATCTGGGTTCCCTTCTTGAAGACAGAAAGCTGACACAGAGGTTCCCTTTGACTATATCTGACATGATCAAAAATCAAAATAATTAACATCCAGAGTCCTCGGAAGATGAGGTATGGATTATTGGCTCCTGGAACACCAGAGGCTTCAGACATCTGTTTGTCAATGACCAACTATGCAGCGGTGCTTTGAAATGCTTTGCCTCCAGGAAAACTGGCTATAGAAACTGCTGGTGGCGGATGGCTAGCCTTATTTTTATTTATTTTTATTTATTTATAACGCGTCAGTCGCACGCAGGTGTCAGGAAGCTACATGAAGACACAACAGACACTGAGAGACTAACGTGGAGACGGGACAGTGTAGAAAAGAACAAAATGGCCAGAAATCGTTTCTGGGAGTTAAGAGGAAAGTTTTCAGCTTTTTTCTGACACTCATGCCTTGAGGCAGCAAAGGGACAGTTGTTGCTTTACACCCGAGATTGTTCAAGGGAGATATCGCTTGCACATTAGTACAGCTGCCACAATGCATTTTGCATGTGGTGTCCACAGAACAATGATGTTTAACCACCTAAACACTAATTGTACGCCCTTATGGCAAGAATTTGGAGTTAAAAAAAAGTAGAAAAGAACAAACTAACTTTTTTCCCAAACGCACATATTATCAGAAGATAATGATGGAGAAATAACATTCCGAGGAGGGTTCTTCGAGCTATTAACCAACTTGGAAATGAACAAAGATTTGCCTTCGCTAAAATAAGGAAACAGAACTATTTGTATTTGTATTTTATGTAATTTATATAGCCCTTTAATCCAAAGTGCATTACATGAGAACAAGAAAAAATACAACAAGCATAAAATGGCAATTCAATCGCAACTCGAAAACAGTATAAGGAACAATTTACATTATTGCTGAGGTGAGGAGGGAGTGGAGAGGGACAGAGATGTGAGAGGGAATGGGAGTGGAGGTAGAAGCAGAAGAGGGGAGGCGAGAGGGTGTGAGGAAGAAGAGAGGAAAGAATAAGACTAGATAAGAGCCGGATGTAGGGTGGAAGGGATTAGTGAGGGTGGAGAGTGTAAGGAAGTACAGGAGTAAGAGGTGAGGCATGAGGCAGTGGGAGAAGTAGGAAAGGAAGCGTAAGGTGTTAGGGAGGGGAATGGAAAAGATAAGATTTTAGAGCAGAACGAAAGGAAGAGTAGGAGTGGAAGAGCGGATGTGGAGGGGGAGGCGTTTCCAGTGGAAGGGAGCGAGGAGTTGGAAAGAGCGGAAGTAGGAGGGGGCACATGGTGGTGGAGGAGGAGAGAGTAGGAAAAGATTAGCAAAGCGGAAAGAACGAGAAGGGGTATAGAAAGTAAGAAGGGAGGAAAGGTGGGGGGGGCAAGACCATAGGGGGATTTGAAGACAAAACAGAGGAACATGAATGTGAGCTGGGAGTGAAAAGAGAACTAGCCTAGAGAGGTGAGAGAAGAGGAGATGGACTGAAGAGGAGAGAGAAGGCAGAGGGAGCGGATGGCGGAGTGGTAGACAGATTTGAGAGGGGAGAGGTGAGAGCAGGGGTGTCCAAAGAAAAGGGAGGAACAGTAGAAAAGTCTGGAGAAGAGTTTAGTAGCGTGAAAGGTTAAGAGGGGTTGAATCTTACGAATGTTGTAAAGGTGAAAGCGACAAGACTTGGCAGTAGAGAAATGTGGTGAGATAGAGGGAGGAGAGGGTCAATATGAAGACCAAGGTTACGCGCATGGGGAGAGAAGGAGAGTTGGGAGGGGGGAAAGAGAATGAAAGGGGGAGGGGAGGGAGGAGCAGATTGTTAGCAGGGAAGAAAAGGAGTTCAGTTTTTTCAGCATTAAGAGTAAGGAAGTGAGAGGACATCCAGGATTTAATAGCAGAAAGGCAAGAAGAGTGTTTATCGTGAATGTCGCGAGAGAAGGAGAGGAAAAGCTGGGTATCATCAGCGTAGAAATGGTGCGAGATACCAAATGAGGAGATAATAGGAGCTAAGAAGGAAGTATAGAGTGAGAAAAGAAAGGGGCCAAGGACAGGACCTTGGGGGTCTCCATGGTGGAGAGGATATGTGGGAGTGGTGGAGCCACCCCAGGAGACAGAAAAGGTGCAGTTAGAGAGATAAGAGGAGAGCCAGTTGAGGACAGAGTATTTGAGGCCAAATAAGGAGAGGGAGTTGAGGAGAAGAGGATGGTCAACAGTATCAAAAGCAGCAGAAAGATCAAGGAGAATAAGAATGGGGGAGTGCTTAGTGTAACGTGCAGAAAGGAGAGTTAAGAATAGAGATGAGGGCAGGTTCAGTGGAGTGTAGAGGGCGGAAGTTGGATTGGGTAGAGGGAAGGAGGGAATGGTTAGAGATGAAGGAAGGGAGTTGAGAATAGACAATGCGTTCGAGAAGTTTGCAGAGGAAGGGTAGGAGAGAGCTGGGGTGATAATTGGAAGCAATATGGGGATTAGCAGAAGGCTTTTTGAGAATAGGGATGATAGTCGCATGTTTAAAAGGAGTAGGAAAAGTGGAAGTCGAGAGGCAGATGTTAAAAAAGGAGGTGAGATAGGGGGCCTCATCACGATTCTGGCGGTAACCGTTAAATGCCGCGGTAGCGCTATTACCGCTGCATTTAAGGGTCTGCCAGATCATGGCTTTGGCGGATTTCCCCCAGCACTAAGCTGGGGGGAAATCTGTGGCAAAATTGCCGATTTTCAGCGCGATTACTGCCGGCGGGAAATCCGCTGGTGGTAATAGTGCAAATTTTCCCCATTGGGCCAAGTGGGGAATGAGGAATTCCCAAATGGGCCCAATGTGGAATGGGCAATAACCCTTCCGCCAAACCTGTGATCCGGCGCTAATAGCGCTGGGGGGTTTGGTGGAAGGGCTATTAGCCCTGGCGCTAATAGCGCCGGCATTACCGCCCAACTCGTGATGAGGCCCAGGGTATAAGGAGGGGATAGATTTTAGGAATGAGGGGGGTAGGAATGGGGCCAGCGGGAGAAGCAGTAGGATGAGTTTTGGTTAGAAGGAGGGTAACATCAGAATGAGTGACAGGAGAGAAAGAGGACATGGAAGAGGGGAGGGAGTAGAGGATAGTTTGGTGGAGATTGAGGACTTTGTTAGAAAAGAAGGCAAGATCAGTAGCAGAGATGGGAGAGATGATGAAAGACTCAGGGGTAGCTGGAGAGAGAAGTCGGCATAAAGTTTGAAAGATGCAACGAGGGTGGGAGGATTGAGACTGGAGAAGGTCAGTGAAGTAGGTGCGTTTGGCGGAGTGGAGGCAGGAGTCCTAGTGGGTGTGATAGGAGAAGTATGCAGATTGGTTAGAGAGGGTGGGGTGTTTGAGCCATAGATGTTCAAGGCGCCTAATGAGGTGGCGCATGGAGGAGAGATGAGATGAAAGCCAAGGTTGAGCAGGTCGGTGAGAAGGGTGAAATGAGGAGAGGGGGTAAAGAAGATTGAGAGTAGAAGAGAGAGAGGAAGTTAAGATGGAGGAGGAATCAAAGGCAGAGAGAGAGGAGAAGTGGGAGAGGGCGGAGGAGGAGAGGGATGCAAGGAATAGAGAGGGGTTAAAGCTGCGTAGATCACAGCGGAAGAAGCAGGTGGAGGATGGAGGGGGAGGAGGAGAAGGGGAGGGAGGAGAGGGAAAAAGAAAGTAAGGAGTGATCAGATAGGTAGTTGGGTAGGGTAGAAATAGGAGAGGCGGTGAAAGAGGAGGTAAAGATGAGGTCAATATTAGAGCCAGATTGATGAGTAGGAGGGGATGGGAGGGGAGAGAGGAGGTAGGTGGCAAGGATGGAGAACAGAGGAGAGGAGGGAGGGTTAGAAGAGAGATGGAGATTAAAGTCGCCAAGTACAAGTAGTGGTGTGGGCCTGGGGGAAATGAGGCTTCCCCCAGGTATAAAAGAGCTTTGATTTTATAAGGCCCAATTATTGCAAAATGATTAAAAAAACATGCTGAAGGCAATTCAGAATAAAGATTTAATTAATTTTACTGTGCATTTGTAAGGCGCGTATACAACAAGTAAATTGTTTTTGAAAGTGCCGACAGGGCAACAGGGGGGGAATATGGGAGTAAAATTAGATATAAAACTGTAAGATAGAGGTGGACCTACTAGGCCTTGTGAGCATTCAGAACGTGCAAGTGCAGGGAGGAAAGGGGTGGGGGAGTAGGGGTTAAGGGCTTTGTATATCAATTGGGAAGTGCTAGGGAGTGAGCAGCTGCAGGTGCTTAGGTCGAGTGGACAATCGCCATTCAATAGGTAAGTACAAGCCTGTGGTGGCACAGGCCAGTGGGTGTCTTGAGCTTCTGGAATTTGAGAAGATCTGGCTCAAGACAGAGGAAGGGGGAGGCTGTTCGATAGGAGGGAGCCAGCAGAGAAAAGATTGGCCACCAGCTCGCTGTTCAGTCAAGCCTTTAACACACAGGGGGCCTCATTACAACTGAGGCGGAACGGGTTAACGGGCTCCGATAAAGGAGACGGACCCATTAAACCTGTTCCACCTCATTACAACCTCCCCTCGCTGGACCCGGTGAGTAACGCCTGGTCAACCCAGGCGTCCTTACCAGGTCCCGCAAGGGGAAGAGGGAGCAAACAACGGGCCGGTCGTAATCGGCCCGTTGTTTGCACCCTCTCCCATTCCCATTGAGCCCTATGGGGGCTCAGATGGGAATGGGGAAGGTCCGGGCCCGGGTTCCTGGAGGGAGGAATTACCGGGCCCTCCGAACTCGGAATGGCCCGGTAATTCCCCATTCTGGGAACCTGGACCCGATTCCGGCGGCAGCGGGCTCGTTGGTGCCTAGTTACTTCCTGGTGAGAGTCCGACTGGTAAGTATAATGAGTCTTTGAACAGTTCTCTAACTTCGTTCCTTTCCTTCTTAGATGATGGCCGGCATCCGGGGATGGCGGCGTGCTGCTGAGGTGAGTGAGAGCGCGATGCACCCTTTTCGTATTTGTATTGAATTGAGTTCTTTTTCTGTGTCTTTTAGGTGCCGCTACGTTGTCAGTGTGGATGCTGGTTAGGAAGAACAAATGCGGTGAGTAAGCTCGGTATGCGGCGCCTCTAGATGTTTCCACGCTAACCTGGAGTGTCTTCTCCTCCTCGCAGATGGATGAGAAGTTCAGGAGACACAGTTCCCCCAGAGCGGCTGGGATTCAGGTAAGCGTTTGAAACTCGTACTGTATTTAAAAATAAAATAAGCGAAGAGCTGTAAAATGCTTACTAATGCCTTTTCTCTATTCTTTTCCTCTTCATTAGGAAGCAGCGTGCCAGGATGGAAATGACACTGCCGAAGATGCCCGCAGAACAGAAGGAGCGTTGAATGATGGGCAGAAGGGCTGCAAGGTAAGGCTGTTCCTAATGGTGTTCTTGTTCTTGCAGGAGCTGAGCGCAGAAGAAAGATGCAGGCCCACTGGAGACTGATCTGAACACGGTGAGTGTCACGCTGCAGGTGCAGAAAACGCAAAGCATGCATCTCAGCCTGGGTGTGGCTTAAATAGCCTCTGGGTATCCCAGGTGCCTCTGGGCTGAACCACACCCAAAAGACTAGACCGCACATGCAGTTCTGGGAACCGAAATATGTGGTGGCATCCATCTTGTCCCCATCAATGCATTACAAGTCCAATCCCCAATGTTATCCTATGGGAGTGAGTGAGTCTGGTGCCACAAGCGCCAAGTCTGACTCCAAGTGAGTCTTTTGAGGGATGGAGAGGCCCTTGAGGGCCATGTAGGTGATCGTGGCCTGGCTCCAGCCTGACATCTTGGAGGGCTGAGGACAAGGGGGGCAGGAATCATGACAATATTACATATCTGGGCTCTTGTGTTAGTGCTTGTAACTGTGATTTGCCCCGTAAATCTGATGTAAGAACAGGAATCAAGTGCCTCATTGCGCAATGCAGAGTGATTCATAGGAAATTTGGGAATTTTTCCATTCTGTCCTGACCTTTTACAAGTCGAAAGTAGTCCCAACATTAACATACGGGCCGAGGCTGCCTTCTGCACCCCGATAAAATTGTGGTTACTTTTGGAAGGGACATTGTTGTGACTCGCTTGAAGAATCCCAATTATGATAATAAGACATGAGTTGGGCTTCTTATCACTCCATGCGAGAGTGATTTGGAAAACGTATTTTTATTGGAAATGCATTAGGCTTGCCTCCCCTCGTCCTTATTATATGTTGAGAGAGGGAATGGCCAAGGGTAGGAACAGTCTAATTGTCCATTGGAAATCTAACTGTGTGTAAATCCTAGATCATTTACAAACTGATCAGGACACGCTGGTGGTAAATCCTGAAAGAGTTTAAAAGAGATTATGGCAGCAGGGTTGGATTTTGACTTTGAAATCCAAAAATGATTACCCATTATATGACGATCTGAAGATGGAACCAAAGGATTTCAGCTGTCTTCCTAAATATCGGACTAGATTTCTGAGCCCTAGATTCAGATACGCTTTGTTGAGATTTCTATTAAACTCTTATCCAACAAAACAAATTGCATAACTTTATAAACAATCAGACAAGGATAATAGTTGTAGATTTTGTGGTTCAAAGTGTGAGACTGAATCTTTGAAACATGTTATTCTTTTTTTGTACCAGTCTCACGCAACTCAGAACTTGACATTTTGGCAAATTCATAGAAATTAAGGTATCTTACAATGCGTAAGAATGTTGGGTGACCTTGCTAGTGGGAAAACATTTCTTAATGACTTTTGCTTTGGCAATGTTTCTTAGGGAAGTGTATTCATGCTTTTAAGTCGATTAAGGATCTTAAGGACTCAATGCTCAGATCTTGTGGCAGCTAGAATTAGGAGTTTATGTATAATTGTTCTTAACTTTCCCTCATGTGTTTTCTTTCTTTTTTCTTTTCTGGATTGCAATATAAATGGATTTCTTTTAAGATTCATGTGATTTTTAAGGATGATTTAAGAATTATACAAAGGATTGTAATTATGTAAAAAAAAATGTTAATAAAAATAAATCACTATTAGGAATTTAGAGCAGTTTATTTCTAGTGGATTACTAAGCAGAAAAAGGGTAAAACAGGAAGCTAATGTTAAATTGGCGCATTTGAAGAATTATATAACTGCTCCTTAATATATTGTAACTACATAAGAACCAGTCTGCCTGTTAGTGATGCCTGCGACTGTGAACATGCTGAAACTAATAATTTGTTTATCCTTTTTCTTCAATAGGTGATTGATGTCCCAAAAAACACATTGTTCAATTCTCTGGACTAATGCAGTGCAAACCTTCATTGATACAATGTGCAATTTCCTAACTTCTTGGAAGCATACAGGTTTGAGGTCTAATTTTCTTTTCAGATTATTCAGGAATTGAGATTGAGATGCCTATAGAATACAGGATGGGTTTCATCCATGCAGCACACGTGTAGTATCCAGCAACACAGACCTACAATAACTATTTAGCATTACAGGCTAACGATAGCAACAGTGCTTGATGTGCAGTAAGACACAACTTTTTCCCTTGCCTATTCCTGAGTGCTATTTTATATACGTTTTGAATGTAAGGCTACTTTTTGAGATTTTGCCAAACACCTGTAAATGGTGGAACAGAATCCATGCACTGAATATTTTAAAATCTTCATTCAGAAGAATGATCTTTCTGTCACTAGAAAAAACCTACCAATGGGAAAGCTCATCTGCACTGAGAATCTGGGAAAGGGTTCAGTGGAACGAGTCAACCTGACAGAATGAACTGGCAAAAACCCTTACCAATGCACAGACTGTGTGATAAAAGACCATCTAATGAATATACACAGTGCCCACATGAGAACATCGGTGAAAATCATTATCAGTGCACTGAATTTGGGAAAAACTTCCATTTGCAAGATATGCTTATTTCCCACCAGGGAACACATACAGGTTTGAAGCCTCATGAGTGCACTGAATGTGCGAAAGGGTTTGCTCAGAAGGGACATCTTAATAGCCATCAGAGAACACATACAGGTACAAAACCTTATGAGTGCACTGAATGTGGGACAGGATTTGCTAGGAAGGGGCAGCTTACCTGCCACCAGAGAACGCATACAGGTGAGAAACCTCATGAGTGCACTGAATGTGGGAAAGGTTTCAGTCACAAGGGAGGTCTTATTTACCATCAGTTCTCACATACAGGCGAGAAACATCATGAGTGTACTGAATGTGGGAAGAGCTTCTTTTTGAAGGGAAATCTTACGGTCCACCAAAGAACACATACAGGTGAGAAACCTCATCAGTGCAATGAATGCGGGAAAGGGTTTGTTCAAAAGGGACAGCTTATTTACCACCAGAGTACACATACAGGTGAAAAACCTTATGCGTGTACAGAATGTGAGAAGAGCTTCTTTTTGAAGGGGAATCTTACTCTCCACCATAAAATGCATACATGTGAGAAACCGTATCAGTGCACTGAATGCGGGAAAGGATTTCCTCAGAAGGGACGTCTTACTCGTCACCAGAGAATGCATGCTGATAAGAAACCTCATAAGTGCACTGAATGCGAAAAGAGATTCATTATGAAGACAAATCCTATTCGTCACCAGAGAACACATACAGGTGAGAAACCTTATGTGTGCACTGAATGTGGGAAAAGGTTCGATTGGCAGATTCGCATACAGGTGAGAAACCTCATCAGTGTACGGAATGCGGGAAGAGCTTTATTCAGAAGGGAACTCTTATTTGCCACCTGAAAATGCATACAGGGAAGAAACTTCATGAGTGTACTGAATGTGGGAAAGGATTTGCTAGGAAGGGGCATCTTACCTGCCACCAGAGAACACATACAGGCGAGAAACCTTATGTGTGCACTGAATGCGGAGAAAGGTTCAGTCGGAAGGAAGGTCTTATTTACCATCAGTTCTCACATACAGGCAAGAAACCTCATAAATGCACTGAATGTGGTAAAAGTTTCATTATGAAGGGGGATCTTATTCGTCACCAAAGAACGCATACAGGTGGGAAACCTCATGAGTGCACTAAATGTGGGGAAAGGTTCAGTCGGCAGGAAGGTCTTTTTTACCATCAGTTCTCACATACAGTTGAGAAACCATATGTGTGCACTGAATGTGGGAAAAGATTTACTTGGAAGGGTTATCTCACTCTCCACCAGCGAGGGCACGCAGCTGAGAAACCTGATCAGTGACAACAATAACCTTAAATGGCACCAAACAAAACATGCATGCGAGGATCCATTTCAGGGTAGTGAATGTGGGAACTACTTCAGTACGCAGCATGTCCTTATCTGCCATGAGAGTGGACATGCATGTGAGGGTCCAATTCAGGGTAGTAAATGTGGGAAATACTTACTACGCAGGATGTTCTTATCTGCCATGAGAGTGGACATGCATGTGAGGGTTTATTTCAGGGTAGTGAATGTGGGACATACTTACTACGCAGGATCTTCTTATCTGCCATGAGAGAAGACATGCATGTGAGGGTTTATTTCAGGGTAGTGAATGTGGGACATACTTACTATGCAGGATGTTCTTATCTGCCATGAGAGTGGACATGCATGTGGAGAAATCTCTGTTACAATTGAAGCTTCAGAGTAGAGGGAACACTGATGCTGATTTAGTCATGGCTATTGATTAAAACTGTGTAGAACTTGTCTCCACAGGTGTTTCCCGTTTCTTTTGGCTCATTATGATTGGTTGAATAATTTGTTGCTAATGCATCCCTTCTGAAAAATTCTGACGGGAGACTGTACCATCTGTGTTAGAGATGCCCATTCAATGGAACACTCTGCCTGAGAACCTGAGGCAAATTAATGGGCACCAACATTTTAAAAAACACACAGTGGTTGAATTGATCAAGACCTATACACCCTCATTGGATATACTGTGGTACTGTCCTTCAAATGAATTACCAAGAGGCTTCCTAGCACTAAATAAGTAATCATTGGGCCTCATTATAAGCATGTCGGTCCGGTAACAATGGTAGCGGTAAGCTTGCCAATACTTTTGTTAACGGACCCACATACTATGAGGTTTGCTTGCGGGTGCCTTTTCGCCCACCGGGTCTGAGCTGGCGGGCGGATTGGCACCCACGAGCAGACCATGTCGGATGCACCGGCACCATTCCCATTGAGTCCTATGGGGCTCGAATGGGAATGGGGAGCATTTTTTTCCCGCTGCAGCTGTGCCTACCGCCGGAGTCATAATAAGGCCCATTGTGTACTTGATGGCACAGAACATATACATATGAGAAACAGTGAATGTGACAATCATTTAGTATTCTCTTGGAACTATTGGGTGCCTTTGACACCATTGCCAATTAGATCCTACTTAGTCTAAGGGACTCCACCTACTCCTTTACAATCATTTCAGGCTAATGGACCATAAACATCTATGACACCTCATTTGATATCACAGTCTCTGCTTAAAAGATGTGGCATTACCAGGGTTCTGCCGGTTATGACTGTGGGTTTTTAACCCCTAGTCTTAACATTTTATGTGTTGCCCCATGGCCAGACTAATCTACTCCGCCAGCTTCAGATTATACTGTCATGACACTGTTATCCTCTGAGGATTAGTTTGGAGATCAGCACAAGCTTAACTAAAGTTCAGAGCTGCCTGTCAACCATGAGCAGGTGAATATGATCTCACTGTCTAAAGCTCAACCCAGACAACACTGGGATATTAGTTTTTTGTGTTGCACTTGGAATTCTTTCCTGAACCCCTTCTGAGTTAGGTGCTCTAGCCAGCTACCTGGGTGTCAATACTGACTGCGAGCGCTCACTTGACCTCAAACACAGTGAATGCAGTCTATTTACACATTAGGTTTTTGATGAATATTCTTGTTTTTCTTATCCTTCATGATCTGATATCTGTTATCAAGACTTGAATATGGTGATGTCTTTATTTGGCTGTGTGGCTCATGTGAATAAACTTCTCGTGGCAGAGGTAGGGCCAGCATGTCTTTGTTCGGACATTTAGAAATATAACTATTTCACTCTGTTTCATTAGAATCTGCATTAGCTTCCTGGGATCTTTCAGATTGGGGTTAACATGCTTTGTCTAGCTCATTGTGCCTTTTATGGCACAGCCCTCCCTGCCTCCCCTTTCTACAGTCCATCCTTCCACACTTGTCCACCCTTTATTTCTAGCCCTCCAGATGAGAATCTCTTGTTTCAGAAGGTAGGCAGATGGAATAGCCTTTTTGATTTTCACTCCATATATCTCAAATGCCCTTGGTGTAATATTGCACGCTGCCACTGATCATGTGAACGACAGATTAATACGAAGGCCCATCTATTTTTGATAGCCTTTCCTTAATTTATTTCTGTATTCTCTTATGTTTTAATGGCCTGCTGTTCAAACCCATGAACCTCTGGGTGAACACGTGCAATAGGAAATGATTTCTTTTTAATATAATAGAAGGCAGCTGATAATACCTGCTTTCCAGAGAAGTGTTGACTGGCCACATTTATTCCCCAAGAATGTGCAAATACTCCCAACAAAAAAGTAGCAACACCCCCAATTATAAACGTGGAAACAATGGACACACAGGTGCCAGTCTTCCTGCTTTCACCCACTCATTTACATGGATGTGTTCACCCCAGTGATGCTACCCATGCAGTACCTCTGGAAGGTGGTATACAGGTACAACTGCCTGAACTGTAGAGAAACTGTAAAGTAAAAATGCATATTTAACTTTACACTAATTTCAATGTGCAAAGAAGAGTGAAGTACAAATAGAACTATTTGAAGTGAAAAAAGAAATGCCTACCCTGGGAATAAGTTGTTTCAATTCTCAACTTCAAAGCCTATGGAGTAACATTTTCCAAATTCAAATTAGCTCGTTTCTCTCCTTAATACAATTGGAGCAGGATGTATTCTCACGTGGCAAATTGGTCTAAGCTTGGCACAATATACGTGTAAAGGCAATGTTCATCAAGGGGGAAACCTGGAATTTCCAACTTTACTCCGGAAGTCAGAATGTGCAGGACATGCATGACCCACCTGGATGCCCTTCTAGCGGAACACTGCCTGGAATCTCCAACATTACTCTGGAAGTCAGAATGTGCAAGACATGATTGCCCCACCTGGATGCTCTTCTAGCGGAACTCTGCCTGGAATCTCCAACTTTACTCCGGAAGTCAGAATGTGCAAGGCATGCATGCCCCGCCTGGATGCCCTTCTAGCGGAACACTGCCTGGAATCTCCAGCATTACTCCGGAAGTCAGAATGTGCAAGACATGCTATCAAGGATTGGTGACTGGCCTGCAGAATTGCCCACTAGGTCTGTAATGTCCTTCTCCTCACTTGATAGGAATGGTTCCCCCAAAATGCCGTCCTCCTCCTCACCTGATGTTGAAGAGTAGTGGGTTCTCCTTCGACGTGGTTTCTCCCTTTGAGACTTCTTCTTGGAGAGCAGATATGGTCTGCCTCGAAAAGAAGCCACCGTGAATCTCAACAGAGAAAACTCACGATGACCCCCTCCCGTGACAGCCAGTTGTTATTGGGGGAAAAAGCCTCCGAGGCCCAAAAAACCCCACAAGTTGACAGAAGACTCCTGAAGCAGGTCCGTTGAAGCGTGGAGTACTAGAAGCAGTATCCAGAGAAATCGGCTCCAGGCAGAAGCGGTGGAATCACAAGAAGGAAACGAAGCAGCGTGAATGGGCGCCACAGAGGAGAGAGCTCCTGAGAAACTGACAGGAGAAACGGCCAGCAGGGAGAAACTCCGATAGAGCAGGAAGCGAGGAAAAGGGGAGAGCGCAAGCGGGAGAGAGTGTAGCAGGAATAGGGGGGTGGAAGATCGCTAAGAGGAGATAACGCTACTGAGCGCACGCAACGAACGGGAAAGCAAGTTGCAACGCGCCAACCCGCTGAGATTCGAATAGAGAAATACTCGGCGGGCGGCCATGTTGGAAAAACACTAGACTGCGCTGTACGTTGAAACAAAAAACGTAACGGAACCGTCTAATGGCGACGGAACTTCCACCTTCGCCAAACCCTCCAAGCGCCAATGGTCGTGACAGTATGCCCCCTTCGAAGGCCCCTTCCTCCAGGCTTACCCGGGTGGAGACGGTGGAATCGTAGAAGCAATCGGGGGGCAAAAACCTGTGCAGCTGGTTCCCATGTATCCTCGGAAGAAGGGTAGCCTTTCCAATGTATGAGGTACTCCAGGCATCCTTGATGGTACCGAGAGTCTCGAATTTGGGAGACCTCATATTCCTCCGAGGTAGAAGTAGGTTGAATCACTAACTTGGGAGCAGCTTGTTTCCTGGCATCAGGGACAAAGGGTCGAAGGAGGGAGGAATGGAACACCGGATGTATCCGTCGGAGAGTCTTTGGCAACTTTAAACGGTAGGCAACAGGGTTGATCATTGTCTCTATCTTGAAAGGTCCAATGAAACGAGGGGACAACTTAGAAGGGCGGACCCAACGGGGTAGGAACTTGGTGGACAACATGACCTCTGTACCCTTGTCCCAAGAAGGCACTTGTCGTCGATGTCTATCGGATAGTTCCTTATACCGTCGGCTAGTCTCACTTAGACTTCGTTCCGCTGTGTCATGAGCTTCATTCAGACGATTGAGAGTGGTCTCTAAAGACGGGATGTTGGTCTCATTCCAGGCTGTTGGTATGATGGATTTAGGATGGAACCCATAAGTGCAAAAAAAGGGGCTGATGCCCGTTGCGGAATGCACAGCATTATTATATGCAAACTCAGCTGTGGGAAGTAGAGTGACCCAGTTGTCTTGTTGTTGATTTGTGAAACACCTTAAATACTGTTCCAGTGAACCATTGAGTCTTTCAGTCTGGCCATTAGTTTGAGGGTGATAACCAGAAGAGAGAGCCCTCTCCATGCCCAAGAGCTTACATAAGGCCGTCCAGAACTTGGAGGTGTATTGGGTACCACGATCAGATACGATCTTCTGGGGTAAGCCGTGTAATCTAAAGATATCCCTGAGGAATACTTCAGCCATGAATGAGGCTGCAGGCAGCTTGGATAAGGGAGAGAAATGAGCGAGTTTGGAGTAGGTGTCGACAGTAACCATGATGCAAGTACAACCCTGGGAACTAGGTAGTTCTACGATGAAGTCGGTAGAGATGGATTTCCAAGGACCCGAAGGAACAGGTTCTTGTTGTAACAATCCCAGTGGTTTTTGGGTAGAATACTTGTTCTGTTGACACACTAAACAAGACCGTACATAGGTCTTGGTATCTGTCCTCATGTTGGGCCAATGAAAAGAACGTTTTAACAGTTCCAAAGTTCCTCTAATTCCTCGATGTCCGGCGGTCTTGGCGTCGTGACACCACTGAAGAGCCTGTTGGCGATGTTTCTGCGCGGGCAAGAACAGTTTTCCCTGGATGAAGTATAGACCATCTTTCCTACAGACAGGCAGCTTATTGACGTCTAGAGCAGGGACATCTGAAGAGGTTTCCCTTACCTCCTGCATAAAAGAGGACACCGTTGAGATAATTTGGGTATGTGGGAACATTAACTCCTTTCTGTAGGTAGGGTTCAAGTCGTCTCTGCGGGACAAAGCATCAGCAATCTGATTTTGAGTACCCGGGATGTAGGAAATGGAAAAATGAAATTGAGCAAAGAAATGAGCCCACCTGGCCTGTCTAGTGTTGTAACATTCTTGTTGTCTGAGGACCTGTAAGTTTTTATGATCGGTGCGTATTTGGAAAGGATGAAAGCTTCCTTGGAGTAGATGTCTCCACTCGAGGCAAGCCAGCTTCATGGCCAAAAGCTCCCGCTCGATGACTGAATAGTTCCGTTGGCTCGCAGTCAGTGTCTTTGAGAAGTAGGCCACAGGGTGTTCCTGGCCCTGGTCCGATTGCAGAAGAACAGCTCCTACGGCTGCCGCTGAAGCGTCGGTCTCCAGAATGAAAGGACTCAGCTGATCGGGCTGTCTAAGTATAGGTGCTGAACAGAAACTTCGTTTCAGGCGGAGAAAACTATCCTCAGCGGCTGTTGACCAGATAAAAGGTTCAGAAGACTTCTTTAACAGCGAGGTTATGGGTAGAGTGAGCTGTGAGAAGTTGGGTATAAACTTTCTGTAAAAGTTGGCTAGTCCCAAAAACCGTTGTATCTCTTTGACGGAGGAGGGGGACGGCCAACCAAGAATGGATTCGACCTTTTTGGGGTCCATCGTAATCCCTTGCTCGGATAGAATGAATCCTAAGTAGGATACAGAAGACTGGGCAAAGGTACATTTCTCCGGCTTTACTAGAAGGTGATGGTGTTTAAGCCTACTTAGGACCTCTCCAACTTGAAGAATGTGGTCTTTTAGATTGTGAGAGTACACCAGAATGTCATCCAAGTAGACCACGGTGTTTTGACCCAGAAGATCGGAAAATAGGCGGTCCATGAACCTCTGAAATATAGAGGGTGCATTTACTAGGCCAAACGGCATTACTTGATATTCGTAAAGGCCGTAGGGAGTGCGAAAAGCTGTCTTCCATTCATCACCCGCTCTTATCCGAAGTAGATGGTAGGCGTTTCGTAGGTCGAGCTTGGTGAATACTACAGAGCCCTGAACGGCTTCCAGGATCTCATGGATGATAGGCATCGGGTAACGGTCTTTGATGGTCACTTTGTTGAGACCCCTGTAGTCTATACACGGTCTCAACTCTTTGCTCTCGCGTTTAGGAATGAAAAACAAAGAGGCGCCTGCGGGGGATTTAGAAGAACGAATCAGTCCATTGGCGAGATTGTCGTCAAGGTAGCGCCTAAGGACTGCCTTTTCTGACAATGAGAGGGGATACATCCTGCCGAAAGGAACCAACGCCTGAGGAACCAGATCAATACCACAGTCTTCGGGTCTATGCGGTGGCAGTTCAATGGGTACCTGCTCTTCAAACACTTCAGTAAATTCGGAATAGCAACAGGGTATACAATTTACGGTGTTCTGTTCCGTAACACATACCGTCCTGACCAATTCATGTTGGGGTTCAGGTAAACACTCCTTCAGACAATACTTGGAATGAAAGCTTAACAGGTTGTTTGTCCAATCCACAGTTGGGTTGTGCTTCCGGAGCCAACCGATACCCAAGATGACAGGGAAGTGAGCAGCTCGGATTATGTCAAATGATATCTGCTCCTTGTGTTGCTGTATAGATACTTGTATAGCTTCAGTGGTATGAGTTAGGAGTCCGGAACATAGGGGTGTTCCATCCACTCCTTCCACCTTTTGATCCTCCTTTTTTGCAATTCTACATAGACCCACCTTATCCGCCCACAAGGTGTCCAAAAAGTTTCCTGCGGCTCCGCAATCCAACAACGCTTGCGTGTCAATTTCCTTGTCTCTGAAGCGGAGCGTGATGCCTATCACCATCAGGCGGAGGTCCTCTGGCGTTCTGGCAGAGGTAACGGAAAGTGTGGTGTAAGAACAGGGAAGCACCCCTCGGTAGTCCGTCCTACCAACTACCGAGGGCGCTCGTTTCCCGACCTTCGGGGGGGCACATCTGGGCAGTCCCTCAACAGGTGGGCAGCAGAACCGCAATACAGACAAAGATTCTCGTCACGTCTCTTCCTCTTCTCTTCGGCGGTCAAGGGAGGTCTAGTGGTTCCGACTTGCATGGGTTCGTCTCGGATCTTTCGAGTAGCAGGTGAGGAGGCGGGGTGTGAGAGTCCGAAAACAGGTTAGGGCCACGGCTCTTCTTTCTTTCGTTTTTCCGTTCGGTTAAGCGGAAGTCTATTCTTAGTACTGCTGCTAATAGATCCGAGAAGGAGTCAGGACGAGAAATCCTGGCAAGTTCGTCCTTTAGTTCTTCCCGTAAACCTCTGCGGAAAATCGTGTACTGAGCCTGTTCTTGCCACCCAGCTTCCGCAGCCAATGTCTTGAATGTTGCTATGTAGGACAGTAAATCTGAGTTCCCTTGCCGCACATCCAGTAAATCCTCACTAGCTATGTGGGCACATTCCGTCCGCAAAAAGGTCTGTTTAAGGAGATCCTTAAAGGCAGTATAATCCTGTAACACAGGATCTGACTGGGATACCAATGGGGTTGCCCATGCCAAGGCGTTCCCAGTTAAGTGTGTGATCATGAAACCCACCTTTGCATGATCCGTGGAAAATGCATAGGGTCTAAAGGTGAAATGAATATTGCAGGCGTCAAGGAATTCCTTCACCCTTCTCTCAGTGCCATCAAACTTTCCTGACACTAAAGGCAAAGGGGGTAGATCAGTAGCCTGTTGTTCTCTAGCTGCTACTCTCTGTTGGAGTGCTGCGTTGTCGGTCTTGAGTGTTTGGACCTCAACATTAAGGTTCTGAACTGCGGCCACCAGCTCCTGTAACTGCTGTGGCGTGGCCATGTCTTCTTCTCTTTGGCGTTGCAAGCTATCAAGGATTGGTGACTGGCCTGCAGAATTGCCCACTAGGTCTGTAATGTCCTCCTCCTCACTTGATAGGAATGGTTCCCCCAAAATGCCGTCCTCCTCCTCACCTGATGTTGAAGAGTAGTGGGTTTTCCTTCGACGTGGTTTCTCCCTTTGAGACTTCTTCTTGGAGAGCAGATATGGTCTGCCTCGAAAAGAAGCCACCGTGAATCTCAACAGAGAAAACTCACGATGACCCCCTCCCGTGACAGCCAGTTGTTATTGGGGGAAAAAGCCTCTGAGGCCCAAAAAACCCCCACAAGTTGACAGAAGACTCCTGAAGCAGGTCCGTTGAAGCGTGGAGTACTAGAAGCAGTATCCAGAGAAATCGGCTCCAGGCAGAAGCGGTGGAATCACAAGAAGGAAACGAAGCAGCGTGAATGGGCGCCACAGAGGAGAGAGCTCCTGAGAAACTGACAGGAGAAACGGCCAGCAGGGAGAAACTCCGATAGAGCAGGAAGCGAGGAAAAGGGGAGAGCGCAAGCGGGAGAGAGTGTAGCAGGAATAGGGGGGTGGAAGATCGCTAAGAGGAGATAACGCTACTGAGCGCACGCAACGAACGGGAAAGCAAGTTGCAACGCGCCAACCCGCTGAGATTCGAATAGAGAAATACTCGGCGGGCGGCCATGTTGGAAAAACACTAGACTGCGCCGTACGTTGAAACAAAAAACGTAACGGAACCGTCTAATGGCGACGGAACTTCCACCTTCGCCAAACCCTCCAAGCGCCAATGGTCGTGACACATGCATGCCCCACCTGGATGCCCTTCTAGTGGAACACTGCTTGCAATCTCCAACATTACTCCAGAAGTCAGAATGTGCAAGGCATGCATGCCCCACCTGGAATGCCCTTCTAGCTGGACACTGCCTGGAATCTCCAACATAACTCCAGAAGTCAGAATGTGCAAGACATGATTGCCCCACCTGGATGCCCTTCTAGCGGAACTCTGCCTGGAATCTCCAAATTTACTCCGGAAGTCAGAATGTGCAAGGTATGCATGTCCCGCCTGGATGCCCTTCTAGCGGAACACTGCCTGGAATCTCCAGCATTACTCCGGAAGTCAGAATGTGCAAGACATGCATGCCCCACCTGGATGCCCTTCTAGTGGAACACTGCCTGCAATCTCCAACATTACTCCGGAAGTCAGAATGTGCAAGGCATGCATGTCCCACAGGATGCCCTTCTAGCCGAACAATGCCTGAAATCTGCAACATTACTCCGGAAGTCAGAATGTGCAAGGCATGCATGCCCCACCTGGATGCCCTTCTAGTGGAACACTGCCTGGAATCTCCAACATTACTCCGGAAGTCAGAATGTGCAAGGCATGCATGCCCCACCTGGAAGCCCTTCTAGCTGAACACTGCCTGGAATCTCCAACATTACTCCAGAAGTCAGAATGTGCAAGACATGCATGCCCCTCCTGGAGCGTCCTTCTAGTGGAACGCTGCCTGGAATCTACAACTTTACTCCCGAAGTCAGAATGTGCAAGACATGCATGCCCCACCTGGATGCCCTTCTAGTGGAACACTGCCTGGAATCCCCACCATTACTCCGGAAGTCAGAATGTGCAAGACATGCATGCCCCACCTGGATGCCCTTCTAGTGGAACACTGCCTGGAATCCCCACCATTACTCTGGAAGTCAGAATGTGCACGACATGCATGCCTGTAACGCTCACCTGATTCCCGTAGAGGAGCCGGTCTTGACTGGGCGTATACCGTATCTTCAAAGGTGATGTGTAACACACGGCTGGCTCTTTGGGCTGGACCTCTGTGCACTGTATGTCTGACGCGAAGGGTAAGATGTCTGCAGATAGAAAATATGGGATTAAGGAACTGGGTTATTGAATGTCTCTCTCTTCTTCCCTTTCTCTTCTCCTGTAGAACCCCAAGGGTTAACGCTCTCACCTTAGGTAAGTGAACGCCGTGCCCTCCATCTGCCTCAGGGCAGGGTGCTGTAACCAGTTTCTTCACTGGATAAGGGGAGCAGGCCTCTTGACTTCAGAGGACTGCTGTCCGTCGTTTACTGCACGAACAGTAAGTTTCGAGTAATTCTAATGTCTTTAAAGTCTTTAGTAATGATGTTTCTTGTTTTGCAGGGTTCCGGCGATGGCGGCTGACGGGCTGAAGTGAGTTGAAGATGGAGCCCGTGTGATGAATAGAAGCGCATGGAAGCACGTAAGTAAGCGCTTGTTGCCTGCTTCACGATGCGCTCTAACTGTCTTTTTATTTTGCAGGTACAAGTTCGGAGCGGCTGCAGGGTGCCGGAATACCCACTGGGTTAGATGTGGAAAGGAGTAATGGCACGTGAGTATTAAAGATCCCCAATGTCTTTAAACGCACCTTGTTTTGTCTTTCCGATGCAGGATGCAGCGCCGAAGGCCTCCGGAGCGTGCGAAGAGTTGGTAAGCTTTTGTCTTTCAGATGCCGGAATGCAGTGTGAAGACCTCCGGAGCGCACGAAGAGTAGGTAAGCCTTTGTCTTTCAGATGCCGGAATGCAGCGCGAGGCGTTGGTGACAGCCGATGGACCAGGTAAGTGAAGAGCTGTCACTGAAGACCGTAATGCTAACCTGTTCTTCTTGTCTTTATAGGTGTTGCTGAAGACTGGATTCAGGATGGTAAGCCTTTTTCCTTAAGCCCAGGATCAGATGCAGAAGACACGATGAGCGTTCTGCTGCAGAGGATGCAGAATAACGCAAAGCAAGATTCATCCATCGGGTGTGGTTTAAATAGCCTCCTGTAGTGCTTAGGTGTCTCCTTCCACAGCCACGCCTAGGTAAGAAAAGAGTTCCTGCTTTCCAGAAGAGTTCCAGTGTTCTGAATCTAGGGAGTGGCTCCTGCCCCACCCAACAGGAAAAGTAGTTCCAAACAGAAGAGGATCAGAGGCTCAACTGGCAGGCAAGTAAGCAGCATGGTCTGCTGCAGGTAAGTCCACCCAAGCATTATGAGCCCGGCGCTTCCAGTGCTGTGACTGGGCATATTTATGCGTCTGGTGCCACTGGCGCCAGGACTGGGTCCAAAAGGTCCCAATTTGGACTGGTTGGCACTCGGAACCTGGGTGATGGATCTGCTTCCAAGGGAGTTGGGAAAACCCTGACCTTTTGGAAGCAGAGATCATGACAATGCCCCACCTGGAATGCCCTTCTAGCCGAACACTGCAGTGTTTCTCCTTTTGTAGCAAATTGCAGGGTCCCCACTAATGTCCAATACGATTGCCTGTCTTTATTGCAGCGCTTATGATTAGTATATTGTACCTCCATGTTACGATTAGTATATTGTACCTTCATGTGACAACCCTAGGCAAGGAAACTATTTCATAAGGTAGGATGTATGTCCACTTTCAAAGCACTGGTTTTTATGAAATTGGTTTGGTGTAAAGGGCGTGGAGAATATGTCAAGTGTTGCATTAAATGATATGAACATTTATTTTAATTTTCACTGAGCTGTGAGGCACTATAAAATATGTGGTGTAAATATTGGGGTTTCTGGCGATTCCCTGATCTGTCGAGGTGGGCCAAGTGATACTGTGCAAAAATTATCAGGGTGTCCCGAATAGACGACAAACTCTGGTGACTCAAAAACACTTACAAAAAGATTCACTTGTATCAAGTTTAAAGGGAATTTTAGTTATCACAAAACAAATTGTCTAATACAAAGAGACATCTTAGTTACACAGGAAAAAACAGAACATAGCATTTATATGATCTGGCAAAGAGACAAATGCATGTGTAGGAGAAAACCAACAAGAACTTTATTCACAAGACATTTTATACAAAACAGGTTGGTCCCATACAGTCTAGTGGGAACCAGAAAACTGTTTACATCAGCTGATTAAAACAGCTTTGAAATGACAGTGTGGACATTTGACACTGTGGATAGAGATGTCGACAGAGGTGTGTTTTGGCTACTTGTAGCAGATCTGGTGTGCTTAAATTGAGTGGCCTTCAGCCGGATGGAGGAAAGAGTGGAGAAGCAATGGATACAGGATTGTTGAGAGCAGAAAGTAGTGAAGAAGAAGAAGAAGAAGAAGAAGAAGAAGAAGAGGAATATAAAATATCTAATGCGAAAGTATATATTATGGATGAGACATCGGAAGGTACAGGAATATATACAAAATAAATCAAGATCTAATGTCTAACATAATTAAAAAGGATTTGAGGGCCATCTGGTGGACTATAAATAGGAGTAGAGGACAGATACCTGCACAAAGGTATCTGGGGTCTCGGATATGGACTGGATTAACTTTCTTCAGACTAGATTTAGGGGAGGTGAAGGAATGTCGAAGACGAGAGGGCAACCGGTAGGAAAACTGGCATTGTGGGACTACCGCTTTGTCATTGAGGACGTAGAGTCATTGAATATTAATATTAACAATTCTCAAGCTAGTGGAGCAGAGAGAGTAACAAATTGTTTAATGAATAATAATCCCAGCCTATGGGCTGAGATACTGTGTAAACTTTTCTATCAAATTGCTAAAACCAGTATTTGTCCTGAGTCATTGCATAATGCAATCATAATCCCAACATATAAAATGGGAGATGACTACACAAGAACTACCGCCCAATCTCATTAGTGGACACTACATCAAAGGTGTTTTCCACTTGATAATGCGAGAATTAAGAAATTGGGCAGAAGTGTCAAACCGGTTGCACCCACTTCAAACTGGTTTTAGGAGGGGAATAGGTACAATTCAGAGTGGCCTGATACTTCATGCCTGCCTCTCCGAAATTGATGGCAAAGAACTGAAAAATGTGTATGTTGCAACCATCGATCTATCTGCAGCGTTCGACAACGTTGACCTACCTTGCCTTTGGGAAAAGCTAGAGAGATGGCGTATTGTGCAATGCTTGCTGGGAATGGTTTGAATGCTTTACTCAAATAGTAACACGAAAGGGGTGTTAAGCACCAGGGGAGAGATGTCTTTGAACATCCCCGTAACTAGGGGTGTTCGACAGGGCTGCATAATAAAAGCCACTCTCTTGAATTTGTACTCATCTGATTTGTGGGAGGAGGCAAGTCAGTGGGAAGGGTATGCACCACGATGGATGGGCTTGAGAGTAGGGTGCACAGCTTATGCTGAGGATTTAGTTATGGTAGACTACACACCTGCAGGTTTGCAGCGTTGCCTAACTGGCATGATTAAGTATTTGGCCCTGAACCCTTTGACAGTAAATCCAGCAAAATCTTATATAATGACCTGTAGTAAGAGGAAAACCAAGACACGCTATACATGGAAGATAAAAGACGCTTCTATTGAGAAGGTAAAATGCATACGTTATCTTGGATGCTTTGTTTCCTATAAGCAGAAGGAAAGAATTGTAGAACTGATGATCGAAGAGAAGGTGGGAGCTTGCATATCACTGCTAGCAGTTAAACGAGTTTTGTGCGTTCTTGCTACTCCCAATGATCGAGTTTTATAGGGCAGAAACATATGCAATCGTGTTATACGGTTGTGAACTATTCAATATTAAGAAGAGAAAATTCTTGGATAGAATGGAAGGCAGGATTTTGAAAAGTGTTTTGGGTCTCCCACGATCAGTACCGGTGAGTGCCATTCGGCTTGAATTGGGCCTGGTTTCGTAGTGCGCACAAATGATGAAGAAAGATGCTTTCCCTTTTCTTCAAATTGTCTGGAGCAGTGAAATCACATATTGACTTCTATTTATATAATATGACGTGTAAAGGACAGAACTCATTATTATGTCATTTTAAGAACAAATGGTTTTTCTTTTATGGAACAGTTTGGTCTCAGTGAACGTGTATCCGAAGAGACATTAAAGGGAAAGATAAAACGATGAGACATCATTGCTGATACGCAAGATCTGAACAATCTAAAATTATACAGAGGGAAAGAACTAGAATATATACCAAGTAGTGAAGTCATAATTTATGTAAAAAAATTCCATCAGCCAAATCTAGAGATTGGTAGTTGAAATTGAGAGTTAACTGTCTACCAACGCTCGATGTGCTAGGTCCTGAAATAGGGATTACAGATGAACTACAAAATTGTAGATTGTGCGGAGAAGAGTTTGAATCGCTAAAACATTTTGTACTGTGCTGTCCTGAGATGATGACCGCAAGGATTGCACATTTTAGCCCCTTTATAAATGCACCTTCTGCAATAATATCCTCAGTGTTCTGGCAAAGGCTAATGACAACCTCCCATTTGTCACTTATGCTGGCATTAGTAAAAATGTTGATGACTACCTTTGATAACATTGAAGATATAATGGGTCAGGCACATCTAGAGGTCCTAAATGGTATTTAACAAAAGTATTCTATTTTCCTTTATTTTGGAAGGTTGTTGTGTTGGCATATTATATAGAAATACTCTTGTGAGGTATTGAATGTAACATGGACTGTAAGAGTTGCAATGTGATTTGTATATGTGAAGATGTTATTATGAGATAATGTAAATGTACTTTGTGTACTAAACACATTTTTTTATTAAAGAAAAGTTTAAAATAAAACACATTTCTTATATAGTAACACTCTGTTATTAGATGTTTCCAAGATGACTTGGCTATTACAGAAGCAACACCCTCTATCTTCTCTTAACAAACCTTTTCTTGGGCCCCAAACTTACATTGTAATCCCATAAATACAAACTGATACTTGTGAATTGTGAAACGTTTTAAATATTCCAGCTAAGTATCATATTTCCGTACTGTACCTACGTATTTAGCTTAACTCCGGGAGTATCCTTCAAAAGATCCCCATCAAACTCCCTCTCTTAGGTATTCCTTACATTCATTTCTAAATCTATTACTACCCCAGAGGCTTCTCGTTGGATATTTTCTTTCAGGTATACTTAAAGGGAACCCTTTTGTGTGTCTAGTATTTTATTCTACAACATCACTTGCATATTAAACACGAGTGATAATGACTGCATCTCCAATTCCAAGCGAATGACCCCCATTGGGCTACACTTGGTGAGGCCCTGTAAACTCCCCCAAAAGAGACCTTCCAACTATTGAGATCCTTATTTGGTGCATCTACTCTCTTTGTCCCATAGAGTAAGGAGGGTAACATTTTTTGTTTGCCTATACAACGGTACCAATGGAATCAGGGTAAATTTGCACAAGTTATAATTGACTTTATACACTTCAGACAATAATGGGATAAGGTTTGTACGAAGACATTTTTCAACCTCACTTCTATTGAAGGTGTTGACCATAGTGAGCCCTAAGTATGTCACATTGGGCCTCATTACGACCCTGGCGGAAATCGAAAAACGATGGCGGAAATGCAATACCGCCATCGAATAGCGCTCGGTGCGATCATGACCCGTCACCGCAAAGTACGATGCCATTAGCGACACCGTAGTGAACGCCAACGCAAACTGCACCAAGTACGCGCGCGCGCGCCATGCCAAACCGTAATTACCACCATGGCGCAACGGTACGCGAATTCCGACCCTAGCGGACATGCACCTAACGCCATCAAGCACGGCGGAAAGTACCATTCCGCCATGGTGAGAAGTACGGCATCGCGAACCAACCGTAAACGGCCCTACTGAGTGCTTGTACACCGCTCCCTGGCCACATTGTACAACCCCCCGTAGGTGCAATGAAGTCACACAATGCAACCAGTGAAATGTACTAGTCATCCATGCCTGCCAACGAACAAATGAATCTCAAGAGGGGCCAATGGGAGCAGCAGGGCACAGATGGCACGAATACAGAAGCTATACAAATGGACATGACCTCAGTCTCCCACCAAGAAACGCACGCAAACACAGGCACCTGTGACCAGCAATATTCCGATAATCACATCATTACACCAATCCAACTGGCTGACTGGCATCTGTTACACAAAAGCTAATCCCCCGCCCCTGAGCATGACATCATCAAAACAGTCATAATGGCAGCCCCTATCCCTGACCTCACTGGGCTTCGTAGGCAAACGCGCCCAGCACAGTACCACGCTACTATACCCCGAAGCTGGAACCCAATGCAGATCTCCTCACAATACATCGCTCCCCAAATAGTAATATGCCACATCACTTGCAAAGAAGAACGCTACACGGTTCATATCAGAATAGAAATTTAATGCACAACAAATTCTCCAAGCCCATACAGCCATTAGGCCATGAACTCCAAAATACATTTCACCATTGTGGGCTGCATCCGCAATAAATGACCAGCTACTTCTTGTGTGACGCCCTGTTCCTTCATGGTACACAGGGGCTACATTCCCGTACGAAAAGGCAACATGGAAGCGCCTAGAACCGCAGGGCCGTCCCAATAGGGAGGCACTAGTCCAGCTGAAAGGCCGAAATGTTGCTCCTAGCCACTAGTACTGCGTAAGGGCATGTGGCCCATTGGCGATCGTCCCATAAGATCGTAATGCTGCTCCACTGATTAACACGAAGCAGCAGGTGTCGGGAGTAGAATCCATCTGCAGGAGTGGCATACAGATGGCAGTGGCAAAAGGGGAGGAGATACCTGTCAACCAAATGAAATGAAAAAGAATAGCATGGCCATCAGAACTACATTTGAATTACTCACTTCAATGATCACACCAAATCCACAGCCATATGCATGCTAGCCCACTCCAAAGGATCATCACCACCCAAAAACCACTTGCGAATCATAACTATCTATATCGAGGTGAAAACACTATCACAAACGAGTGTACCTGTGCATGCGTCTGTTAAAACAGAATCCATCAGATGGGATTGGTAACGTGCATAGACACAAGTGTCTGAAGGCGCGTCGAGACAGGGAGGGCTCAACAAGGCCAGATAGACGATGGTCCCACTATGGCAGCCCTGCATCACATAGCGCAGGGGAGGCGGATAGATTCCAAGAAGCCCTGTACATGGCAAACTCTGTATCAAATCATCTGTCCATGCATCCATACATCATTCCCTCATCCCGTAATGAAAACGCCTGTTTCCATACTCACATAACATGTGAAATTTCCATTGAGCCTGTGCGTTATGCAGCCTGCAAAATCCACTGTGCCCCAGCCCGTTATTCCAGTGTTGTGAAGTAACATGTATTTGGGAACGTCCGGCCTCATCGCCCACGTCGCTATTGCGCATCCCAAACTATTCATATCAATCATTGCATCCTCGCCATGGCCCCTGTCCCAAGGACATTGAACAATAGAACGTTATATTTGCAGTCAGACCTGTGGGCATCTCCTCGCCGCTAGCTGAAAACCGAAAGCGCCGCCCTTCGAATTCCTCATTTGCAACATCACGTCGAAAAGGCATCTGTGGCCGCTTGAAATCACAAATTAATCCATCTAGTGCGGCTGTGTGTGAAAATGGCAACTGCCTTCACTCACAAATGGGACGCCCCGCCCGTCGGTGAAGCTCGGTACAGTGTTGCATTAGGGTCCACCGTTACTCGAGTACTACGTTCCACTGACCCTTCACAAGTCTGTTCGCGACTGCAAAGATAGTATGTGAAACAATGGGACCATAGCCGAATGAACATATCAACCAATGTTACACTGCCATCGGGTACAAATACATGATTGCAATAGCAAGATGCCATTCGTCGAATTGCAGCGTTGTGTGCGGGACGTGCCCGCCCAAAGGGGAGTGCAGCTTGCACAGGTGGAATGAATCACCACAGGTGGAGGCCATACAGCCTGAAAACACATAAATTGCACACCCAGTCTCCTCCCACAACCACACCCACTCCGAAATGCTACCGGCAGGACTAGCCATGTTGGCCCTGGGGGACCTGATAGCACTGCAAGTACTCCAACTTCAAGAAGAAGACGAACACCAACTACAACCGGCCGCACGGCGGAGACGCAGGAGGAGGAGGAGGCCAAGGCAGGGCCAGCAAGGGCCGCCAGCACAGCCACTACCACCACGCAGGCAGCCCGCAATCCCACGCCTCCGAGCACATCCGTTCAACCTCACTGATGAGCAGATCCACACCCTCTACCGTTTGGACCGGGACACCATAACCGCCATTGTGGACATGACACAGGCTGACCTTGTCAGCATGATAGATAGCCCAACCGCCATCCCACCCCTACTGAAGGTGGTGTCTGTACTACACTTCCTGGCCACAGGCACCTACCAGCACACAGTCGGACAGTTGCATGGCATATCACAGCCACTGTTCTCACGGACACTATTGCAAGTGCTCGATGCCCTCCTGAAGCACGCAGACGACCACATCTCTCTACCACGCTCGGAGCAGGAAATTACCAACACAAAAGTGGGATTCCATGCACTTGCCGGCATACCGGGTTGCATTGGTGCCATCGACTGCACCCATGTGGAATTGGTCGTCCCACATGCCATGGAGGCCCAGTACCGCAACCGAAAACAATTTCATTCCCTGAATGTACAAATGGTGTGTGACTCCAACAGGATCATTACACATTGTTGTGCCAGATTCCCTGGATCAACCCATGATTCTATGGTCTTGAGGAACTCTACTATACCACGCTACATGGAGCGACACGCAGGGAACAGATCCTGGCTACTCGGTGAGTCTCATTTCATGCATGATGATGTGGGGTATGTGATGCGGCAATGACCTGGCAGGAAGGGGGGGGGGTGCGTACGTAGCAATGGCATTCCTCAATATTCCTTTCTTGTCCACATACAGGTGATGCCGGGTATCCACTGAAGAGATGGCTCCTCACACCAGTCCGGAACCCACGGGACCAGCATGAGGAGGACTACAACCATGCCCACTCACGTACCCGTGTAGTCATAGAACAGGCATTCGGCCTACTGAAGACTCGTTTCCGCTGCCTCAGCAGGTCTGGCGGGGCACTCCTGTACCACCATGTGAAGGTTGCAAAGATGGTCATAGCATGTGTCATGCTCCACAACATGTGCGTACGTAGAAATGTGCCCATGCCCCCTGACGCAGAACTGCAAGCACCTGATGATGGTCATGATGAGGGTGGGGATGTGGCAGCACCTCAAGGCACAGGAGGGCCGTGACATTCGTCAGCATCTCATAGATGCATGCTTCTAGCACTCACGCCTGGTGGCTGATACATGGACACGGGACTCGTGGCACTGTGTGTGTCTGGAACATGCACAATATGGACTGTACGCCTATAATGGCCTCGTACACAAAGATCAATGTCCACACATCTCATTGCATGATCGTGCATTGTTTATGGCATATGTGATATCATGTTAAACACCCTATCGACCCGCCACCCAAGTGAGCCCAACACACCCCCTCCACCCTCCTACCTCCCCCCCGAACACCAGTGTCCAAAGATGCTCATTGTCAGTGGGCTGTCGCTATTGCAAGCCCCCTCTGCGGGTATCAGGGGCACCCCTGCCTGTGGAGCGCAGGTTCCTCCCAGATCTACGTTGGGGGCGGCCCTGGACGGAACTTGCAACAGATGATGTCTCTGCCTGCTCACGTCCATGCATGTCCCTAAGGGTTTGTGAGAGCTCAGTGAGCACACGGCGCACTGCGGCAAGTTCGGCACATACGTCTTTGGACGTCGCATGCAGTTCCCCCCTCAGGCTCTCGGTGCTTCTCTCCATTTGTACTCTCAGGCTCTCGGTGCTACTCTCCATTTGTGCCCTTAGTGTCTCTGTACTTCTCTCCATTTCTGCCCTAAGTGTCTCAGTTGATGTTTCTATGGCTGCCTTAGTGCCCCCACATTCATCGGCATGGTCCTTGAGGAGCGTGGCCAGTTGCTGCTGTTGCACGATTACCTGGTCGAGGGACTGTTGCCTCTGCTGGGCCATGGCCATTTGCGGTGGTGTCACAGAGGGGCTGATCACCTCATGTTGCCTTGCCACAGGGCTTGTGGGGGATGGCCAGTCGTCGTCTTGTGGGTGCCCCTGCGTGGTATCCTCATGGTGTACGGGATGGAACAGACAGGGGATTGAGACAGGTCATGGATGGATCTAACTTCGACATCCCCGTTTTCTGTGTCGGAGCATGCTGCCATTAATGCAGTATCACCTATGGTGCTGCTGCCACCAGAAGCAGTGCCTACTGTGGCATCCATTGGGGGGACCTGTGGTGGTGGTGTTGTGGGCATGCTGGCTGCTGGGGTGCCTGTTGGAGTTCCCTCCTGTGTGCTGCCACTTGATTTGTGCTGCTGCCGTGTCTTGATGCGTGCAGCTGAGGTGGAGGGTCTTTGGCCGTTGGTCTTGGCCCTCTTTGCAGGTGTGCTGGTAGGGGTGTCCTGGAGCTCGTCGTTTGGATCGGACCCTGTGGTGGAGTAAAGGAGGGCGAGCGTTATTGATGGGTCTGTGGGAATTGGAATGGCAATGTATCACATGCATTGGGGTGGTACCTGAGGGTGATTTGGGTCGGGGCCTTGGAGGTGGTTTCATTTGTGTGTGGAGTGAGGGTGCAGTTGTTTGGCAGCCTGCAGTTAGGGTGTGCCTGCTGCACGTGTAGAGGGTGTTTTTAGGATTTTTAATTATTTATGTATTTGATGTGAGTTTTAAAGTGTGCTATCAGGCCTATGTATGTGGACGTTCTCCTGGACATGTGTTCCTGTTGCACTATGTGGGCACGTGGTACTTCACATGATTGGACATTGTGGTTTTGGCATTGTTTTATTTGGGACACCTACCTGAATCTTCGGATGTCTGCACTCCTTTCTCCATCCCTCCGACTCCCTCTATGCTCTCCATTCCAATGGTGGAGGCACAGATTTCTTCCCAGGGGGTCAACTTGATGGGTGATTCCGATCCTCCCCCGGTAGCTGTGGCAATGTTGCGGTTGGCAGAAAGTATGCTACGGACGCGTATCCGCAGGTCGTCCCATCGCTTTCTGCATTGCTGTGGGTTGCGGGCTGCGGTCCCCACCGCACTCACCCGCTGTGCCACCAGGGCCCATATGGCCTTCTTGTTCGCAAGTGCCGTCCGGGTCATTTGCGTGGAGAAGACGACGGCAGCATTCTCCTGGAGGGTCTCCGTGAGCACCGTGAGTTCCTCACGGGAGAAGTGGACCTGCCGCTTGCGGTCGCACGCTTTCTTCGCTACTTTTCCCATTTTTCTTGGTTTCACTAGGGTGGATGACGGGTTGGGATGTGTCTCAGGGTAGTATTTTTAATGGTTGTGTGGAATTTGTGGTTTTATAGGTGTACGGCGGGATGTTTCCCGTTCCGGGACCATGCTTTTACTTCTGTTTCCGTATATTTACGGTCACCGTACTTTCCGGTTGGCGCTCACTGCGGTGTCCGCTGAGATGGGTGGCGGTATTGCACCTAGGGCGCCGTACGGCGGCGGTGTGGGCCGTTTTGGGGTCTTTTCCGCCATCACGGACTTTGCACTTCCGCCATGGCGTGGTGCTCGTGCCCGATGGGTCGGAATGAGCCGCACTTTGCTCCATCGTGCAATGGCGGAAACGCTATTTACGCTATGGCGGTCCGGTCGGTTGATTTCCGCAAGGGTCGTAATGAGGGCCATTGTGTCAAGTCGCAAATGTATTATTTTCAATATGCCAATTATACCCCACACTTCTCTTCCCCTTTTTAAGAGACAAGATGGCAGTTTTGGCCATATTTATAGTGCGATTGTTATTCCCCAAATATCTACGGGTCATATTTGAGATGCTGCAGACCAATATCTGTAGTATTCATAAGGATTGTCATCTGTGAAAACGGGGAAACTGAAATGTTTGTGCCCGATTTTAAGGGGAATACTCTAATTTCCTCAACCCCTTCAACTAAATCGCTAAAATATAAATTAAATAGTCTGTGGGCTAAAACGCAACCCTGCCTTAACCCAACTTTAGTGTTGATTTTTTTTTATTATTAATAAATTCCCTTCCATGTTCAATCTCATCTGCATTTGAGTGTCAGAATGATGATCGTTTTCAAGGGACCCTCTGGGATTCCCCACTTAAATAATGTATTGCACAGCAAACATCTATTGGTGTTATCAAAAAGAAGCATGAGTATCTAAAAAAGATGCTTTGAGAGGAACCCCCTGCTGCTAGATTGTTCTCGTGATAATTTCTATAAAAATCCATTCAAATCTGTGCCCTTTCCTTTTTTAAACCCTGTTGGGTACAACCCCTTCGAGGAAATACCTCACATACTAAGAATTAAGCTGCTGACTTAGTATCTGGTTGTGCGCATGGCACCGCCTCATCCCAACGGTGAATGGACACACAACAACAATGAGATAACGATAATTACTGCACCTGTTAACCAAATCCACATAGTCTGGGTGAAGCTCCTGCAATGATCCGGTCGGACCGGGCAATGTGCCACGCAACATCCTGAGTGTGTGTCCTGTGCTATAAAGATGACACATTGTACAAACTTGTTGACACCTTCCTGTAAATTGGGGACAAACCAGACATCCTGAATATCAGCGGCACATACTGTTTAGATGTCTGTCTCAGAGCGGGAACATCCCTGTTTTACCCACAAGTCTTTGTCCTCCTGAAGTGCTTGGCCTTGTAAATCAATTATTCGCGTGGGAGTTACTGCTGTGTAAGGGACTGCTAACTGAAAATGGCGGGCTGCTACTTTGGAGTAAGCACTTAACTCTCGAAATATGATGCCGGCGTGGTCCACTACTACATTAAATGACTAATTCATAGAATTTCGCACAAAAGTGGCGCACGCAGCTGGCGCACAGTGTCCCCGTGCGATACACTGCGCCAGCCGCGTGCGAACAAATCCATTTCATCGCACAGCGTATTCATGGATTTTCACCTCCAAAACCAGCCGTGGTGCAGAGTGGCGCAGCGACCCTGCAGCAGCGCCAGTTACGCCCCCAAGAACGCCCTCGCGCAAGGAAAAGCCATCAAAATTCCCAATTCATCGCAAATGTCTGCGCTAACCCTGGACCAGTCCACAGGGCAGCCAAACAGCAAATGCCAAGCGGGGAACGTGCTTTTCAGTGGTTCGCGGGAAGTTTAACACGCGAATGTCCTGGGTACGTGTACATCAGGGGTGCGCGTGAAGTAATACACGCGAATCCATCAGGGCACGTGTATTTCAGGGGTGTGCGGGGAGTAATACACGTGAATTGTCCATGTGGGTCCTCCCAGGTGTTCCCTCTACACCCTCCACGGCCCTTGCAGGCAGCCCACACCACAGGGGACTACCCTGCACCCCTGCTCATGTCCCGCAGGCAGCCCATCCACCATGGGCATGCACCCCAGCCAACCCACAAGTCACCTTGCACCACTGATCAACAACGCATGTCTCCCAGCACCCTCACCCCCCACCACTGTGGGGCACCCTCCACCAGGCCCCCACTCCTGTCTCCCTGCACCCCCACCCCTCTGCATCCAGGGGCACCCTCCACCAGGCCCCCACTCCTGTCTCCCTGCACCCCCACACCCCACCAGTCAGGGGCACCTGCCAGCAGGCCCCCACACATGTCCCCCAGTCAACACGTCATCACAATCTAGATCCCTGGCCCTTATGGGCAGCCTCCACATGCCAAACACCCACCCAAGTATTGCATCCACCCACTTAGAAATGCCAATTACATGATACAACCCCAGTGGCAAGTATGTAAATGAACACATCTCCCTCACATACACACAATGGGTGTCAGGGAATGTAAAAACCCATATCGTGACATGCATGAAACCAATGAGACGATACTACACATTGAAGTATGATGAAAAAATATGTATTAAAAGCAACATAAATGGAATCAAAAAGAAACAAACGAAAATGTGAATTAAAAACAAAAAGCAGCATGTCCGTAAAATAATGTAAAACCACAAATCATAATCCAAAGGAAAGGTGTCCAAAGTCACAGTTCACAAAAGTAAATCCAATGGAAAATTAAAACCAAAAACCATTGCTCCATGGGTAAAATCAAAATAAAAAAAAAAAATCCCAACAGTCAACTATATACAGATAAACAATCCAGGGTCCATGATCCCAACAGAAGAAATGAAACCTATCTAATAAGACTACCTAATAAAAAATAACTATATACAAAAATGTGGCCCATTGTCCAAAAGGTCCAAAAAATATAAAAAAGCAAAGGAAACCTAACACTAACTACAGAACTATTTACAAGGGCAGCGGGCTAGTCCGACGGCTCACTTCGGGATGTTGCGGGCCAGGGCATCATTCAACTCCTGCTCAATGTCCCGGAGGCGGTCCTCCTCCATGGCCCCGAGGGTCTGCAGGGCCGACGACATATTCACCGCCAACTCCCTGCGGATTGCCTCGAGGCACTCGGCCCGCCTCAGGGCCCTCCGCATGTAGTTCTCCGCCCTGACCATCGTGAGCCGTGCCTCTTCTGCCCGCTGCCGCTCCGCATCTATGGCGTGGCCCAACCGCTGCCACACGGAAGACACTTCCCGTCCTGGGTCCTCCTGCCCTCCGGCCAATGCCTGCCCCTCCGATGTCGAAGGCCCCGAGCCATCATGGCTCCCACCTCGTTGCTGCTGCTGCTGTGCCTCTGCCCGTGCCCTGGCTCCTGCAGCCTGCACATCCTCCACCGGCTGGGGTGCAGTCGTTGATGTGGCCACCCCTGCTGGACGTCCGACTCCCGACTGTGGCAGGGATGCCTCCTCCACCAGCCTGGCCGCACCGTCAGAGGCAGCTCCACAGGGCACCCAGGTGACAAATGGTTGGGAAGATGGCACGGAGGACGACTGGCGCTTAGGGTGTTCAGTTGAGGAGGGGGTCGGAGCAAGCTGCAGCAAACGGAGGAATCTGGCCTGGGTGACCTGTCCCAGTAGGCCGACGCGGTCAACGAGCCATTCGAGATGACGTGCAGTCTCCTCATGAAAAGGTCACCTCGCATGGCCCGTTGACGCAACGCCACACCAGTCAGGACAGGCTCAACCCGTACCTGGATAGCCACATCTGCAGGCAGAGGAAGGCCAGTTGTTGTGAGCTCATCCCCTGCCTGAAAACGGGTCTGGACGTAGGCATCCCTACTGGTGCAAGATGATGCAGTGACAGGATCAGGGACAGGATTGCACACAGGCACCTCCGCGGCGGCCTGTGCTGCCTCCTGTCCCTGGTCCTGCACTGCACCACTAGCACCAGTGGAATCCCCACCTCCAGACCCCATCTCTGTCGCTTGCACGGCCTCCTACTCCACCAAACCCCCCACCAACCTGGATGACTCCGTGCCATCTTCGCCCGTTGGGCCCTGTGGGGTTCCAGCTGCCCCTTCTGCTGCCGAGGAGTCCAATTCTGACCTCCACCTCTTGGACCTCCCCCCGGCAGCTGCGGCCTGGGATGCGGCACCGGACTCCTCACTCCCCGACGAGATCACAACCTGGGAGGGGAGCCGGGCCTTGCGTCTCCGGCTGGCGGTGCGATCCCCGCCGCTGTGCTCCACAGCACCTTCTCTGCCCTCTTCATCAGTTGACGCTGCAGACAGGGAGAAATAAAACACAGGCATCAGGGCACTGTACAATGGACACATACACACATGACAGTTGTACATGATTGGCATTGGCAAACCTCAGACATGGCATCACAATCGCCAACACACATGTCATTTCAACTTGCACACATGAGCCATACCACAGCCATATCGCAACAGCCAGCACCATCCATACACATACAACAGCATGAGCAGGCAAAGGTGAGCCAGACATCACATGCAACACAGGGAGTGCACTACACATGCACACATACCACCACACTTGCATGCATGTGTACACCTCTGCCAACTGTGGCAGTGTGCAGATTGGCATCCATGTCACATCTGCCAATGAGGCTTCCACATCCCGCTGTCACATGCATCCATGTTGCATCACTGTTGCACCCTTGTCAAATACACACACATGCACATGTACACAGTGCTGATACATGCAGCTGAAAACAACATCCATGTGTGACATCACGAACATGCCTACTTACATACACATTCACCCAAACATGTGTGCCCACACAACTGCATTTGGCATGCAAGCCTACACACACAAGCACCATCCATGTCTCACACATGACTGCCCTCGCATGTGTTACCTTCACGGCCCTATACACCCCCAATACTTGGCCCCATAAAAACACATGTGCAACCTGCACACTACTGGCACATCACCACACGCACAGCACACAATCATGATGCATGTACACTTACCGCTCGACTCCAGGCGGGTCTGCCTCTCAAGGACCTGGACGTGGAGCGCTGGGGATATGCGTTCCAGGACCCTCATCTGATCATCCGACAAGTGGCCCCGGCGCCCCTTAGCATCCACTGCCTTCAAGAGGCGCCGGGCCTTGTTGAGGGTCCTGGACCTGAAGTCCTCCCAGCGCTTCTTGACATGATGGAATAGTCGGACTGCCACCCCCTCCGCGTTGATGGCAGTCACAATGTTCGTCCATATCCGAGTCCGTCCTTCCTTGGCGCGCAAACTTCCGAAGAGGGCATCATACTGCCCCAGGACTTGCTCCACCAGGACACCAACTTCGGTGGCAGTGAAGCTGGTGCCCCTCTGCCTCTCTGGCTGGGGGTTGTCAGTGGTGCCAGATGTTGCAGTGCCCGACATGACAACCCCAGAGGCAGGAGTGGGTGGGAAGCTGGGTCCTGGAGCTGGTCTGTGGAGCGATGGAATCCCAGTCGGGAGTCTTCGGTTCCAGCAGGGGTAGTCACAGCAACAGCACCACTGGCTGATGTGCAGGCAGCAAATGGCAGGGCACGTGGGCACCAGGCAATCAGGCAGCAGCAGATGGCAGGTGGGAGCGTGCTCGGGGCACTGGGGGGCAGTATTTCGGCCTTCTGGGCAGGAGCGTGGTCTTCCGTGTGCTTACGTGTGGCCGGCTTGATACGGAGTGATTTGGCACGTGAAAATCCAGCACGTCTGCGTGTAATTCGAGGAAAGGGCCTTAGCGCGTAAGCGCGTCAGCACACGTACGCAAATTCATTGGCCCAAAGGCCACCAGCGTGAATGCGCGTCTGTGACGTGCGTGCGCGGGCGTTTCCCTGTACACGGGTGCATGTTACACGTCCAATGACTGCACGTCAGAGTGTCAGCTTGTGTAATTGGAGGATGGGGCCTTAGCGCGTACACACGGAAGTGACGCTGGACGTCTGGGCATCTTTAAAAGGTACGTGTAGAACGCCATTTCCTTGTACGTGCTTTTCGTGGGGAGCGAGTGGGTGAAATCTGTACTTCTTGTCAGTTCACACGCGATTGTTAAGAAAGGAAGAAGACAATGAATATGGCAAGGGAAATGGGCACGGAATCGCACAGTGAACAACTTTGAATCTAACAACGTGCATACAATACCCAAGACTCGTGGATACTAAAACCCAGGAGTGCAAATAGAGTGAAACAATAATACCAATATATGAAAAGGGATGTGGGGTAAGCACTTAGAATCTCCTTATGACTGAAAGGAAAGTCGGCAAGCTCCTTACCCACTATGCTATTACAGATCCTGACAGCGCTAAGGCCACGTAGAGGGCAAGCAAGGACAGGATCTGTGAGCTGACACTCTGGATGATACTGAATAAGGAACTTAGAAACAGTACTCACGAGGACCGCAAAGACCACTTGAATGTCAGTAAACCCACGAACCCAGTTGATCAAACAGGGACCCAGAAGGCTATAATAGCAATGGGTGGAGGATAACTAAATACATAAGACCCTAGTCAAGGGGCAAGTAGGAATAGTGATTATAGAATAGTGAGGAAAACAAATGGCATTCACACAGGAGCTAGTTACAACAGCACCCCACACCTAATAATCAATGGGAAATAAATGCAGAAGTGCAATGGAAAACATGGAATGGATGCCAATAGAAAGTAAGGATCAGGAGCAGGGAAAATTATATCACGAAAGGAAACCTTTCCCACCCATTCAAGGAGAAAAGGCAGGAAGCTAAATCTATAAAGGGAAAGACTAATGCATCAAGTTTTTCAGTAGCAAAGGACAACATCAAAGAAACAGAACACAGGCAAATTGGGCTGCATCAAAGGGTAAAGCACTGAGAAAGGCTGCCTGCAGACAGAGGAAGACAGAAAGGGAAATCCAGAAAGCAGAAATCCATTAAGCACATAAATTCGAAATCCAGGGCAGAGGAACAAGAAACAGGAACTAGGAACTAGGCACAAAATCTAGGAACCAGGAACAAGGGACCAGTCACAACAGGAACACTGCAACAATGACCAGCGCTGGACTGAAGCAAACTGAGGCTTTTAAAGCTGCTTAACAAGCACACCCCTCAGGTGTGCCGCCTGCTGCACCTGCAGCCACAGGTGTTGCCTATCCTCCACCCAACCTTGTCCTGCAAGGGAAGAGGTGAAGCAGTGAGCCAGGCATTCTGGGAAGCATAGTCATTAGATTAAAGTAGCATGCTGGCTGCCGAAAACCTGGAATGGATCCGGAAGGGAAGTAACTTGGAAAATAAGGTTTTAGCGCTCCCAATTCATCACAGCACTGTAGCATAAGGTTCGGAGGAAATGTCCAGTAGGGAATAAACCCCAAAACATGCCCCCAAGTGGCGGGAACGGGAGCGAAGGGAGCGAGCCGTGACAGCAATTTACTTCACGGCGTTCCAAGTTCGTACTCCCTGTTACCTCTGACAGCTTTTTCTCTTCTTGTCTTTTTCCTGGGCCTGTTTCCTCAAACAGCGTTCACTTCTCCTGTTGTCCTGTCTCCTCAGACAGCGTACAATTCTTCTTTTGGCGGGGGTGTTGCCAACGCGCACACGCGCATATTTCTCACACGATATTTCCTGGCAGGCGGTGAGTCGCGCACGTATTTGACATCTGTGCTTGCCCCGTGTGTTGCCTACCCCTTCAGAGGTCAGTCTAGGCTGCGTGTGACACGCATACGTTCATTTTTGTGTTTCTGGGTGCCACAGCGTAGTGCAGGTTTTTTTTTCCACGCACGTGGTCTAGGAGGGGTTGCGTGCACATTATCTCCCTTTTTCGGGGTGCCTGTGCGTTGTGTGACCCGTCATCTTCCCCCAGGGGTCACATACAGCCTTGCTAGAGCACTAGGGTACGAATTCCATCTAGTACCCTACCCCTTTGACCCCCAATTGCCCAGGACAATAGTTTACTGCAACTCCCTATACGCACAACAACATCAGTGCCATGGTTGGGAGGCGAGCACGTGGTAAGGGTGGCAAAGGTGGGCGAGCCACAAGAGGTGGCCGTGGTGGATACAGTAGGGGACGTGGCCAGGACTTGCAGGGTGCCCCTAGCCCCCCATGGGTGGGTGACCAGTCAGGGACACCCATGCCCCCCCTGGTTGAGGGTAACGTGGCTGACACCATCCCTGCTCAGCCCTTGTTGGACCAGCCCATTGTGGCACCAGACCTGGCACAGGGTGACTCCATGGATGACTTCCAGGTCAGCAGGTCTAGGCCACGTGTGGTGGTGCACGTTGGTGTCACCAGCCCACGTGGATCAGGGGCAGCTATGTCATCTGCTGCCACGAGTAGGCAGGTGGGGAGGCTGCAGGGGCAGCTGCGGTTCCATCCACCCCAGCTCTGAGTCTCCCACCCAGGACAGTGTCGGTCCTAGTCCATCCTGCTGACGTTCCCCCTGACTACATCACACTTCAGCTAATGCCTGCTCCAAGTCCCATGGTGAGTGTTCATTCCCACACTCCTAGTCCACAGTCCACCGGGGCTCCTGCCCCTAGTGTCCAGAGCGGCCTAGGACACTCAGTATCACCACCAGCTTCCAAGCGGAAGAGGAAGAGTGCTCGTCCAGTACAGGCTGATGCCCCAGACACGGCTACACAGCCCGGCCCACCAAGGAAGCCCAGCTTCAATCAGGTCGAACTTGATGCACTTGTGGAGTATGTGTCCGCACATGACAGCGAAATGGTGGTTACTGCAGGATGCAAGACCACACCTGCACAACGTCAGGCACACTGGCAGACCATCGCGGAACTCATAACTGCCCTTGGATTCGTGAGGCGCAACAGCTAATGATTGCTACAAGCGCTGGAATGACCTGAAGCGCAGGGCAAAGAAAAAGCTGGCCTCAAGTCATGCCGCAACTCTAGTGACTGGAGGTGGGTCTCCGGCAGAGGACCTAGAACTCACTCCACATGAGTATGTTGCTGGGACCTACGTCACAGAGGAACAGATCCAAGGTGTGGGAGACCTGCCAGATTACGAGGCATTGTCCGGTGAGTGCACATGCATGTGTGTGTCATCCATGTGCATGGTGTGTGTGTGAGTGCTTCTGATTGAGTGCCAGATGAGGGGGTGTGTGCCTGAGTGGTTTGGGTCACCCATGTGCTTCATCCAATACATTCTGTGCACCAGGATTTGGGTGTTGCAGTATCCCTTCTGGCAACAGTAGACATTCAGCCCAAACTCACGCCAGTTGCCCTTGAAGTGTCATCTTGCCACAACATAGTTGCATGTTATTCTGTGTTCATTCAGGCTGATTGTCTGCATTCCACCACTTTCACTAGGCATTTCTCAGTCCTATTGTCACATGTGTGACATGGCTAGGGTACATGCCATCTGTGTGATGGCATGTGTCATGTATGTGTATTGGACATGCCAATCACAGGCCAATGTGTGATGGCACTGCTAGGCAGCATGCAGCAAATGTGTTGGTCTTCCATCTTGGTGTCATCAATGTGTGCCATTTGCCTCCCCTTCATACACAGTGACAGTGCATGCATGGGAGGGTTATAGTCATGTGGTACATGTGTCAATGAAGTACTGTTTCTGTTGCTTCTCAGCCCTAATTGTGTTCCATGTTGCTAATGCCTGTTCCCATTTCTTTTCTTTCATGTATTTGCAGGGGATGACACACTTGATACTGCTGGGGTTGTGGAGATGGTGCAGACCCAGTAGGGGTTTCAGGCCCGACCGGGCACCAGTGAGGGATGTGGGGTGGTGGTGGGTGAGAACCCACACTTGCTGCAGGCCGTCATCTCAAGGGGTGTCTCTGGGTGCACCTCCCCTGAGCTCTATTCAGGTGTCGATTCGGATGATGAGACCTATGTGCCGTCGCAGGTAAGTGTTTCTGGGAGGGATTCTGTACTGTCCAACCCACCTGCACCAGGGGTAGAACCCTCAATGGGGATGTCAGTGTTGGCAGGTCCGCCTTTGGAGGTTACGGATGCAGGGTCACACTCTGCTACATCTGATCCTGTTCCTGGGCCAGCAGATCAGAGGGGGAATGCAGTCCTGCAGCCTCAGGCAGTGCCGGCACAGCAAGGCGCAATTCGCCTTGCCCCAGACAGGTGTGGTGCCCGCCGACGCGGTGGCCGAACGCCACCTGGCAATACCGCATGGGAGCAATCCATATACTGTATGGCAACCCAACAGGCAGCATCAACTGAGATGATGGCTCAGGCCATGGATAGGGTGGCCAATTCCATTGTCCCCCAAGAAAGGCTAATTGAACAACTACAGCAGGCAACAGACTCAATTAGCCAGTCACACAGGGAGGACATGTTGGCGTCCAACAGGGACAGGCGGGCGGCACTGGAGACTCTGGGGGAAGCCATTTCCATTGAGTCCTAGGGCCACAGGGAAGCCCTGAGGGTGGAACACCGTCAGCTCAGGGCAACTCTGGTTGAGCTTGAGGCTTCAGCTAACATGAGGACAGAACAGCAGCTGGAGCGGCTCACACGTACGCTCTCAGCTGAGATGCAGGCAACTAGGGAGGAGGTCCGGGCATCCCGTGAGTTGTTGCATGGGGACCTCCGCACAATTATCCTCCAGAACCAGACCTTCCACACCCGCATGCTTGCTGCCATGGAGGACCAGACTAGGGCTTTGCGTGGGCTGCCTCCCATAGTGCCACCACCTCCTGATGCAGCTGCAGAGGGTGAGGAGAGCGACAGCAGCGATTCTCCCACAATAGGGTAGCCTTGCAGGCCATGAGCCCATGGAGGTGTTTTTTTTTCACAAGATCCACACAGGTGGGTTTTGGTGTGCACCCTGTCCTCGGACCTCCTGGGTGGCCTCCCCCAATCCCTCTCCCCCCGGGCCCATTCATAGCCATTTTTGATTTTTTTTTTTTTTGATTCTTGATTTTTTGGACAGTGGGCCTCATTACGACCCAGGCGGTAAGTTACCGCCTGGGCCGTGACTTTACCACCATGGCGTAAACTACGTTTACGCCATGGTGGTTGGCGGACTTACCGCCCCATTCCGACCTAGGCGGGGCGGTAAGTCCCCAATCCCCATTTACCCTTCCCCATTCCCATTTTTGCCCCATAGGGCATAATGGGAGTGGGGAAGGCGTTAATTACGCCACCGTAAATTACGGTGGCGTAATTAACTCCATGGTCCCTTAGCGCCATGGATTTTAACACCTGCTAAAAGCAGGTGTTAAAAGCACCATGGCGCTAGGGGACCTCGTAATTGGCGGTAAGGGGTCGGCGCAGCTAACGCTGGCGTTAACCCCTTACCGCCAGGGTCGTAATGAGGCCCAGTGTGTTGCCTTGTGTGGCTCCCGTGGACATACGCTGTACTGTGGCTGGGCACATGCAGGCTTGTCATGAATTTGGGTCAGATGCTTGGGTTTGTGTGACACACACCCCTCCTGCTTCCCATTTCCATGGGCTTGCAAAGGGTGTGCCCAAGTGACATTGACTTACACGGTGACGAAGGTGACGTTGGACTCCCATTTGATGTGTGGGCAGTCTGTAGTCAATACTGTGTATACATTCCTAGTGCATATTGTTGTTGTATTGTACACTGCATGGTGTATTGATATGTGCCTCTGCATCCATCTCATTTCTTCACAAGGCGGTCTACTTTGGAACTAGAGTCCATGTTGTAAGCAGTGCACCTACACTTTTGCGTGACGCTAACACTGTATAGTTGGAAGTGTTTGAAGTGCTGGCATTATCAGGTAGTGAGGCTACCAAGTCCGTACTGTCATGTTTATGGTAGGTTGGAGGTTGTGTAGGTGATTGGTATTATTGGTAAGTATTTGGTAATGTCTGTTGTTGGTCCTGCATTACTGTGAGAATTTCATGTGTGGCCAGTTTCCATTAGGGACACTGTAGTTGGTGACACTTGGGTCATGTTGTGGGGATACATTTGTTTGCTCTCACATTGCATGACATGCCATGGTGTGTTGTGTGGCCGTGCCGAGGAGGGGTTGGGTGACATGGCACTGTTCTCATGTTGTATTTTGCAAGTGGGTATTCATTTTTGCTGCATTGAAGTATGTCTTTTGATGACACTGCATTGGTGGTGTTTGTGTAGGTAGGGATGCACACATTGTGACACTTCCAGATGAACAATCTCAGGCTGCTATGGTTCTGACAGTTGACTGTCCCTTAATTCATCAGAATTGTCAGATTGAGTCATCATTGATTGTCAGATGGTATGTGCCAGGGCTGTGTGCACTCCACAGGTGTGTGCTTTCTATGTGAAGTAATTAGCCACCAGCTGCGTACGGGCTGCCTCACCCTGTGCCCTTCCCCTCCCATGCGCAGCGGGCGCGCATGTGGTTGGGGATGTGGGGGCACCACCATGTCCACAGCAAGGCCCCGGCGTGTTGCAACATTGTGCAGGACACATGCTGCCACTATGATCCTGCACACTACTGGGGTAGCGTATAACAGCTGCCCACCAGAACGGTCAAGGGAGCGAAAGCATGACTTGAGCACTCCGAATGTGCGCTCCACTATGCCCCGTGTTGCAATATGGGCTGTGTTGTATCTTACCTCGGGAGGCGTGATGGGGTTCCGAATTGGCGTCATCATGTGTGTGCTCAGAGGGTAGGCACTGTCCCCTGGGGAGGTGGTGATGGGGATCATTAGTGGGGTATTGGCATTACTCTGTATCTGTCATGCATGCGTGTGCTGTGGCATTTCTACTCACCAAGCAGCCATGCATCGCCATGCCGCCCAGCTTCCATGTCCCGGTTTAGGGTTGACATCCTGTAAATGAAGCTGTCATGGGTGGACCCTGGATAGTTGGCATATACTGAGGCGATGATTCCCTTGGCATCACATACTACGTGGACGTTGATGGAATGCCAGTGCTTGCGGTTTCTATAGATGTGCTTAGATGCCCTGGGGGAGACGTAGAGCCACATGGGTGCAATCAATGGAAACTAGCACTTTGGGGAATTGTGCCACCCTGTAGAAATCCTGGCTGACAGCCTGCCTTTCTGCAGGTGTTCTGGGCAGGTATATATGCCTGTGGACTGATGGGCGTGCAGTGATGATGGCCAACACCTGGTGTAGGCACCGTGACTGCGTGGCCTGTGACACCCCCCCCCCACTATGGCACTTGTCCGCTGAAATGATCCGGTAGCCAAGAAGTGCAGTACATTGAGGACGTTCTCCAGGGGGCTGAGTGCTTGGGAGCACAGGGTGGGTGATGTGAGGTCATCCTCCCACTCACTGACCAGGTCGAGTATTATGTGTGGTGGAAACCTGTACCTCCCATACACCTGGTCATCAGGCATACCAAATAGGCTGGTTCTGGGTGTGAAGATTCTGGCCCTGACTATCCTTCTCCTCCTCCTGCGGTATCCCACGGCCACTGCTGCTAGGAACGGTATATTCATCCTGGCATCTGAGCTTGTTTGTTGTTTGCGCACTCTTTTATGCTGCGCGGGACGTGCGCCTGCTTCATGCTGGCGTACGTGTTTCAGGATTGGACCTTTTATTTTTTGGCGCATTGTAGGCGACCGTGTAAATCTTCCCGCCCACCCCAGGAATACATGTAACACGCTCTCCCAGGCCCAGACGCGAGTAAATATACCCGCCCACCCCTGGAATACACGTACCACACTCTCACAGGCCCAGTTGCATGTGAAACTTCACGCGCACACCGAAATACACGTACCCTGAAAATTTGCGTGTGAAACTTCCCGCGCACCCTGAAATACACGTACCCAGGGCAATCGCGTGTGGAACTTGCCGTGAACCCCGTAATACACGTACCCTGCTGGTATTGCGTGTGGAAGTTCACGCGGACCCTTAATACACGTACCCTGATGGAATCGCGTGTGAGACTACCGGCGCACCCCTGAAATACACGTACCCAGGCAAATCGCACGGCTGGGGGGTGGGGGTGCTGGGAGACAGGAGTAGGGGCCTGGTGGAGGGTGCCCCTGGATGCAGGGGGGTGGGGGTGCAGGGGGACATGAGTGGGGGCCTGGTGGAGGGTGCCCCTGGATGCAGGGGGGTGGGGGTGCAGGGGGACATGAGTGGAGGCCTGGTGGAGGGTGCACCTGGATGCAGGGGGTTGGGGGTGCAGGGGGACATGAGTGGGGGCCTGGTGGAGGGTGCCCTGCACTGCTGGGGGTGGGGGTGCAGGGGGACAGGAGTGGGGGCCTGGTGGAGGGTGCCCCTGGATGTAGGGGGTGGAGGTGCAGGGGGACATGAGTGGGGGCCTGGTGGAGGGTGCCCTGCACTGCTGGGGGGTGGAGGTGCAGGGGGACAGGAGTGGGGGCCTGTTGGAGGGTGCCCCTGGATGCAGGGGGGTGGGGGTGCAGGGGGACATGAGTGGGGGCCTGGTGGAGGGTGCCCCTGGATGCAGGGGGGTGGGGGGTGCAGGGGGACATGAGTGGGGGCCTGGTGGAGGGTACCCTGCACTGCTGGGGGGTGGGGGTGCAGGGGGATAGGAGTGGGGGCCTGGTACAGGGTGCCCCTGGATGCAGGGGGGTGGGGGTGCAGGGGGACATGAGTGGGGGCCTGGTGGAGGGTGCCCTGCACTGCTGGGGGGTGGGGGTGAAGGGGGACAGGAGTGGGGGCCTGGTGGAGGGTGCCCCTGGATGCAGGGGGGTGGGGGAGCAGGGGGACATGAGTGGGGGCCTGGTGGAGGGTGCCCCTGGATGCAGGGGGGTGGGGGTGCAGGGGGACATGAGTGGGGGCCTGGTGGAGGGTGCCCTGCACTGCTGGGGGGTAGGGGTGCAGGGGGACAGGAGTGGGGGCCTGGTGGAGGGTGCCCTACAGTGCTGGGGGGTGGGGGTGCTGGGAGACAGGAGTGGGGGCCTGGTGGAGGGTGCCCTACAGTGCTGGGGGGTGGGGTGCAGGGAGACATGAGTGGGGGCCTGGTGGAGGGTGCCCCTGAATGCTGGGGGCTGGGGGTGATGGGAGACATGCGTTGGTGGGCAGTAGTGCAAGGTGACATGTGGGTTGGCTGGGGGGCATGGCCATGGTGGATGGGCTGCCTGCGGGACATGTGCAGGGGTGCAGGGTAGTCCCCTGTGGTGTGGGCTGCCTGCAGGGGCCGTGGAGGGTGTAGAGGGAACAGCTGGGAGGACCCACTCGGCCAATTCACGTGTGGGACTCCCCGGCACCCCCGAAATACACGTAGGCTGCTGGATTCGCGTATGGAATTTGCCGCGCACCCGGAGTACACGTACCCTGCTGAAATTGCACGTGGAACTTCGCGCACACACCGAAATACACGTACCCTGCTAAATCGCGTGGGAAACTTCACGCGCACCCCGGAATACATGTGCCCAGGCCAATCGAGTGTGGAACTTCCCGCGAACCCCGTAATACACGCGCACGCTATTTTTCACACAGAGGGTGTCTGTGTTTGTCGGTACCCCTTTGCACCTCATTTGTCCTAGAGGGCCACTGTATGGAGCATTCATCATAGCTGTATATGGGTGCTTTTTGTTAGCGCACGTTTTGGCGCGCATTTATTTCTGGCGCAGGGACGCTACCGCCTGCTTTCTTGTGGCGTACTTGTTTGACCCTGTGCGCGTCTTTGACCGTGCGCTAGTTTGCCCTATTCAATTCCATGAATACGAGTTGTAGGCGAGCGTGTCGGCGTTCCGCGCACTTGCCTTGTGTACTTCCCCCGTGACGCCCATATTTTCACGCGTTGTTCCCCATTTCACGCGTTACGCCCCATGTTCCGCCTACTTTTGTAATGTGCACCGCGCTATGTGCGATTTCGCAGCGGCCGTGGCGCTCCCCGTTGGATGACCTGTGCGCCGGCGTGCGCCGCGCACTTTTTCAGTGCACATCCAATATTTTTCTCGTGCACGGACTTCCATGAATCGATGTGCGCTGGTTTCCCTGCGATTTTCGCAGTTGCACTGCGATTTTTGCACTTTTACTGCGAATCGCACGTTTTGGCACCTCTGCGCCGGAATTTTCGGCGCACATTAATTCCATGAATCGGCCTGTAAATCTGTGCCACATGTGTGGGACGCTGCCACATTTAAACACTGCCACCACTGATGAGCGGGACAAGCCATGTATCAATCTTTCCAACAAGGCTGCATGCTGTACTGTGATTCTATCAGATCTCCTGAACCCTCTCCTACTCTATCTGGACAACCCTGAGTGTACCGTCAATGTGATGTATGAGGAGTCTGAATAGATGGTTGCTAAAGCCCCCTTTGATGCTTTCAGTGCCTCAATCAATGCCACTAGTTCTGCAACAGCCTCTTTTTTGAATGAGTACCTCATTCTCCATCAATGAAGCATACCACTGCTGCTCCTGTGTATCTGTCCTGTCTCCTGATCTATGATCGATGACCCATGAACAAGTTGCACTTCTCCCTCACTGAATGCATCCTCTATTACATGAATCTGGGCCTCCATAGGTCCTTCATAGGTCACACAATTATGCACCTAATCCCCCTTCTGCACTGGCTGTTACACTCACCTGGTCTCTGCGGGGGCATTGCGGCACGGTTGGCGCCCTCCCTGTAGTTGACTCTCTCAGACCGCTTCTCTGCCCAACATCTGCCACTTCGTGGGCATGGAAGGCGGAACCTGTTCCGGCGAGAAGGTGAGAGACAATGAGGCTTGAGTGGTGGATTTGTGGTTCTCTTCCACTCTTTCGTGCCAGAATATGGTACGCAGAGGTTTACCCATGCAGGCTCACCTTATAGTATGTAAGGGCAAGCTCTCCGTCCTGCTTTCCTTCAGCCGGGGCGCTGCAGATGGACCTAGTTACGTCACTGGCCCTGAGTGCGGAGGTCCAGACCGGCTGCGACCATTCCGTCTTGAAGGTGAGTGTTCTTTGTGACTTTCGTATTGTCCGTGTCCTTGTAATGACACTTCTAGTTCGTAAGGGTATGTTGTCCTTTCTTCCCCCTGTAGCAACGATGATGACCCAGGAGCGCGTGATGGCAAAAGGAAGCCGCTCTGGGAATTTCCACCACTGATAGGTAAGCAGTGATTTCGGAGATTGCACCAAGTTCGTAAGTTATGCCGCTTTAACGGTTAAAGTCTGTGCTTTCACTCACCTTATGTCTTTTACTCTCTTTACAGTTGCGGCAGGTTGCCGATGGCTGGGGGCCGGTATCTGGCTCCCGATGGTGGTCGGAGACACAGGTTCGCGTGGGGACAGCACCCGAAGAAGGTCCTAGTCGATGGAATGCGGTACAGGTAAGGTTGTTGGAAGTACCTGTCGAGGACTCCGGGAAGGTGAGTACGAATGCGGCCGAGTCGGAAGCTGATGGCGAGACTTCCAGCGAGTGAAGCAATCACAGGTAAGGCTTACGCTGTGACCACTGAGTGAAGGCAGATGGCTGTGCTTCCGACGGTGGTGCGAATCTCAGGTAAGGCGAGCGCAGCAACTGTAGAGACGAAGGGGATGACAAGGCCTCCGATGATGATGCTTTCCAGGTAAGATGGTCGAGGTGGCTGGATGTGCGCGCGTTGGTTCAGATAGGTGGCGAAGGGCTCCGGAGGCTGGAAGCGCACATGCTGGATCTGGTAAGTGTCAAAGGTTTCCCCCCGGCTCACCTGAGTTCTCTTCTTGTGGCGTTCCGCGGAGGACTCCTTCTGCCGGCTGGACCAGAACTTGTATAAGTGCGCGCGGGTCGAGTCTGACTCCAGCGCGAGCGTTCAAAGTTCCAGGAAGTCGAGTGTTCCAGGACGTCCAGGAAGATGATCGAAGAAAGGTAAGAGATACTGGAAACAGGGGAAAAGGGAAGAAAGAATAAGGGAGTTGGCCAGGAACTTGGAAGGGTAACGCCGAGCAGCACGCACACGTCCAGACACTACCTAGAGATAGCGTTGAGACGCGCGGAGGCATGGGGGCGTGGCCCATTTATAGAACGTGCCGTGTCCGACGTACAGGCTAGTATGGAACACGGCACTGGGCATGGCCATGTTGGAAATATCAAGTAGCACACTCTCTGTCTGGACCAGGAAGACCAGAAGGGGCTATGTCCAAGGTTCATGACAGCATGCCTCCTTCGAAACCCCGTCCCACCAGGTTTACCAGGGTGTATGAGATGGAATCTTCTCAGCAATCGAGGGGTGTTTAGGTTGGATAGTGGTTCCCATGTTCTCTCGCTAGGAGGATAGCCTTTCCACTCGACCAGGTATTGAAGCCGACCCCGTTTGTACCTGGAGTCACATATTCTGGATACTTCATATTCCAGCTGATTGTCCACAATCACAGGACTGGGTCTGCCGGTTTTCCGGGTGGAGTGGATGTAGGGTTTGAGTAGAGAAGTGTGAAAAACTGGATGTATTCTCTTCCAGGAGTCTGGTAGCTTGAGCCGATAAGAAACAGGATTGATGATTTCTTTTATGGAAAATGGACCATAATATCGGGGGGCTAACTTGTTAGGGCGTAGATGTCGTGGTAATAGTTTCGAGGACAACCAGACCTGGTCACCAATAGAATTAGAGGGTGCTGGTCTTCTTTTCGAATCAGCATATCACTTAGTGCGAATCTGGGCCTTTCCCAATTGTTCCTTGGCTTCCTTGTGGATGTTGAGGAGAGTTTCAATCCAGGAATCAAGTGAAGGTACTGGAGTTGGATGTGGTAGAACTGAAGGTAACACGGAGGGATGAAAACCTTGACTGCAATAGAAGGGGCTAACGTTGATCGCTGAGTGATCTGAATTGTTATAGGCAAATTCGGCCATGGGTATAAGGAGGGACCAATCATCCTGTACCTTGGTTGCGAAGCAATGAAGATATTGCTCCAGGGTTTGATTAACACGTTCTGTGGCCCAGTTGGTCTGTGGGTGATATCCAGATGAAAGAGCGCGTTGAATCCCTAGAACACGACAGAGATGTTTCCAGAATTGTGAAATATATTGCGGTCCTCGGTCCGATATGATCTTGGAAGGGAGTCCATGAAGACGGAAAATGTGTTCTAGGAAAATTCCTGCGAGCTCTGAAGAGGAAGGAAGTTTATAGAGAGGCGTGAAATGTGCCATATGAGTAAACAAGTCTATGGTTACCATGATGGTCGTGTAACCCCGGGAAGGTGGTAATTCCACGATGAAGTCTGTAGCTATACATTCCCATGGTCTTGTTGGCAGTGTAGGTTGCACTAGAAGGCCCGCCGGTCTCTTATTGTCGTGCTTATTCTGACTGCAGACAGTACAGGTCTTGATGTACTCTTGTACCTTGCATTTCATTACCGGCCACCAAAACTGTCTTTGTATAAGACGGAGCGTGTTGGTTACACCACGACGTCCAGAATGAAAAGTATCATGGCAGATAGTTATTATTTTATGTTGAAGTTTCGGTGTGGGAATGACCAAGGCATTGCCCTTGAATAAGTATCCTTCCTTGATTCTTAGGTTCCAGGGATTCTTCCTAGAGACGTCCTTCCAGAGGTCAGAGGACTGGGTTTTGGCTCGAATCTCTTCCAAGAGGTTGATCGCTTGAGCTATAAAGATTGTGTTGGGAACCATTGTAGGATAGGTCCTATCTTCAGTGGTTAAATAGTCAGGACGTCGGGACAAGGCGTCCGCAATCACGTTTTGTGATCCAGGAACATGAGTGATTTGGAATTGGTACTGGGCGAAGAAGTAGGCCCAACGCGCCTGACGACTGTTCCTGCACTCCATAGATTGGAGAATTTGTAGATTTCGATGGTCCGTACGGACCTGGACTGGATATCTAGCACCCAGGAGTAAATGTCGCCATTCTGTGAAGGATTGGCGGATTGCCAACAGCTCCTTTTCCAGGACGGAGTAATGGGTTTCGCTGGTTGTTAGGGTTCTAGAGAGGTAAGCCACTGGGTGGTCCATTTTGTCCTCAAGCACCTGTTTCAAGACTGCTCCTATGGCATGGTTGGAGGCATCCGTTTCCACTATGAAAGGGCGATCTAATTCAGGCTGAGCCAGGACGGGGGCTTGCGTGAATCTTGTCTTCAAGCGTTGAAAAGCCTTCTCTTGCGAGGAAGACCAGATGAAGGGAACATCCTTCTTCAGCAGAGCAACGATCGGTTGGACGAGCTCAGAAAAGGTAGGAATGAACTTTCGATAAAAGTTAGCAAGTCCCAAGAAAGACTGAACCTGTTTCACCGATGTAGGAGCAGGCCAGGCCAGTATGGCCTTTACCTTTGAAGGGTCCATTCCAACTCCTTCTGGGCTGAGGATGAATCCAAGGTAATGAACTGAAGTCACGTGAAAAAGACATTTCTCAGGTTTGACCAAGAGCTTGTTTTCACGGAGCCGTTGTAGTACCGCCATGACATGTTCTTCATGTTTCAAGGGATCCTTGGAATAAATCAAAATGTTGTCTAGATAGACAATGATAAAGAGAAAAAGCATGTCAGAAAACACCCTATCCATGAAACGTTGAAAAACTGCAGGGGCATTAGCTAATCCAAAGGGCATGACTAGATATTCAAAGTGACCAAAGGGCGTTCTAAAGGCGGTCTTCCATTCGTCCCCTTCCCAGATACGGATTAAGTGATAGGCACCCCGGAGGTCCAACTTTGTGAATATTACGGCGCCTCTGACAGCTTCCAGGATATCTGAAATCAGAGGCAGAGGGTACCGATCTTTGAGGGTGCATTGATTTAGACCACGGTAGTCGAGACAGGGTCTGAGTTCCTTGGAATCCTTCTTAGGAACAAAGAACAATGAGGCACCCGCTGGAGATTTTGAGGGTCTTATGGTGCCATTTTCCAAATTGATGTCCAGGTATTCTCGGAGGGCCTTTTTCTCAGGTTCTGAAAGGATAAACATTCTGCCAAAGGGAATTACTGCCGAGGGATCTGTCTCAATGGCACAATCTTCGGGTCTGTGAGGGGGTAAAGCCTGGACTATGGCAGTCGAAAAGACATCAGTATATCCTTGGTAGACCTCTGGGACTTGTACAATGTTGGAAACCATGAGTGAGGTTTTTTGCTCTCCTGAATGTTCAATAGCTGGTGTTAAGGAGAGATCCAGGGATAAACAGTGGGACATACAAAACTCAGAGCCCAGAAACAATGACCCTGCTGTCCAATTAATGTACGGATTATGTCTTTGAAGCCAGGGAATACCCAGAACCATAGGGTAATGGGCTGATTTGATGATGTCGAATGTAATCTGCTCTTGGTGGTGGTTTATGGAGAGATGGACCTCTTTTGTCTGTAGGGTTATGGGTCCTGAAGAGAGAGGTCTCCCATCAATTGCTTCTACCGGCTGTTTAATGTTCCGTGACTCATATGGTATTTTATGTCTGATAACCCAGTCTTGATCAATGAAAATTCCCATAGCTCCACAGTCCACCGGGGCCAGTATGGGATAGGTCTTGTGCTTGGAGGGCGATAGAAAGGCCTGTAGAACCACCAGGTTATTCTGTCCAGGAGAGTTCAAGGATGTGATTGATGTGGAGCAGACATCTTTCTCCCGAAACCTCGCTCCATCTAGGGCCGGGAGCTGGCGTTTCCCGAACGCTGTGGAGGGGCTAATGGACATTCTCTAACGAGATGCTTGTCTGAGGCACAATACATACACAGGCCGGTGTGAATTCTTCTCATCCTTTCTTGTGGAGTAATTGGCCCACGAAAGGCGCCTATTTGCATTGGTTCAGAGTCGTTATCAGGGGTTGAGACAGGATCGGATTTCACAGTCGACTCCGGAGGGGTTCGTTGAAAGGCAGTCTTAGCCTTTTTCCTTTCAGCCCTTCTTTCCTGGATACGAAAGTCTATTTGTAAGGCTAGATCTACCAAAGCCTGAAACGAACTGGGGCGAGCCACTCTGGCTAATTCATCCTTGATATCGTCATTTAGACCCCTGCAAAATAAGGTGAAACTCGCTTCAGGGCCCCAATCAGCCTCCTTTACCAGCTGTTTGAATCTGGTAACGAACGTTAGCATATCCTGGGATCCTTGCCGAAAATCAAGTAGGCGTTCCTGGGCGCTGAACACTTGTTCGGGGCGGTCAAACATAGACTTGAGCGCCTGGATAAATGCATCATAATCGTCCAGGAGGACGTCTCCAGAGTTCACTAGGGGAGTGGCCCAAGATAACGCATTCCCTGTAAGGTGGGAGATTATGAAGCCCACCTTGGCCCTGGAAGTTGAAAAATAATAGGGCTTGAATGTAAAATGCACCAAGCAGGAATCCAGAAATCCACGTAAGGATTTTGGCGAGCCATCGTATTTGTCTACCACTCCACCCAGTATCACGCTTTCCGTATTGGCAGAGTCACGTGACAGCACTAATTGTTTCAAGGCTGCGTTCTCTGCCTTTAAGTTCTGTACCTCAGTTGTTAGCTCCTGCATGCTGCGCATGAGGTCCTGGACCGCTTTCTCCATAGCGGTATCAGTGTTGATCGTTTGGCGTCTCAATCTGTCAAAGGTTTCCCCCGGCTCACCTGAGTTCTCTTCTTGTGGCATTCCGCGGAGGACTCCTTCTCCCGGCCGGACCGGGACTTGTATAAGTGCGCGCGAGTCGAGTCTGACTCCAGCGCGAGCGTTCAAAGTTCCAGGAAGTCGAGTGTTCCAGGACGTCCAGGAAGAGGATCGAAGAAAGGTAAGAGATTCTGGAAACAGGGGAAAAGGGAAGAAAGAATAAGGGAGTTGGCCAGGAACTTGGAAGGGTAACGCCGAGCAGCACACACACGTTGAGACGCGCGGGGTCGTGGCCCATTTATAGAACGTGCCGTGTCCGACGTACAGGCTAGTACGGACCACGGCAATGGGCACGGCCATGTTGGAAGTATCAAGGAGCACACTCTCCGTCTGGACCAGGACCAGGAAGACCAGAAGGGGCTATGTCCAAGGTTCATGACAGTAAGATGCTTCTGGTCTGTGGTAAGCGTTATGTTTCTGATAGCAATCTAACGCGAAGTGCCAGTGTTCGGGTGGGGCTGGCTTATATAACCTGGCCCAGCCACTCCCTGTAGGCTCTGCCTTGTGGCCCCACCTAGCTCCTCCTTCAGTCTTCTGCACGTGCCTTCTTGGTGGAAATCTGGCCCTGCCCAGCCTTGCTGCATGTGCCCCTGATGTTCTGTGTGCTGAGCATACTGTGGAATGAGCTTGGTGCCATAGGCGCCAAGACTGGGTCCATTGGGACCTTGTTTGTGGTGGAGAGCTATGCTCTTGCCTAGTGTCCATGACACTGGCATTGCAAAACAAGTAGGTGGATTGACTGTGCAGCATCACACTATGTGGATCGAGGGGGTGAATAAGATGACCTTGTATCCTGATGCCCTCTGTGTCTTCAGTGTAGATTTAGTCCTTTCCAGGCTTGCAAAAACAGCATGCTCTACATACAAAGTTAATGAACAGCCCATGGTAATTGTGGACGGCTTCTCAATTTCAAAGGCTGCTGCAGCCAATGCCTGCTCACATGGGAACTGGTCTTGCATCCCAGAATCAAGAATCCCACTGTAATATGCCAAAGGCTTAGGGCCAACCATGTCTTTTAAGTTAGCACTGCTGTCATTACCTCACCATTAAAGTGGGAAAACAAGAAAATGTGTTTGGTGTAATCAGGCGTAACTGGACATTACTGATGGCATTCTTAAGTTTTTGAAAACAGGTGAATCATTTCTCCAGTCTATGTAAGAGACCCTTTTGCCCTCTGTGCTTCTCTGAGGCCTTGTAACAAGGGCTTAGTGTAAGTAGAGTAGTCTAACATCCATGTTCTACAGTAGTTACATAAGCTCAAAAACTGCTCCATCTCCTCCACTGTAGTCGGCTCAGGGGTCATTTGTACTGCCGCTGCCCTTTCTTGGGTGACCTTTTTGCCTGCAAATGATAAAACATGTCCAGAATACACCACTTCTATTTGCCAATACTGCATTTTTACCTTGTCTACCTTGTAGCCCGTCCCTGCTAATACGGTAATTACAGTAATGGAATCTTCTCTACACTGTTGTTCCATGATGCTGTCATCCACATATTGAATGATGGGGCTCTGAGTGTGTATGTTACCTAGATCCATGTGTAATACTCTGTTAAAAAAAAAGTAGGGGACCCACAGTACCCTTGAGGAAGTCTAGTGTGTTGAAATAGCTGCCGCAATGAGTAAACACAGTGAGATACTGCAAAACAGGATGTATCTTAATTGAAAAGAAGTGTTTTTTAGGTTGATGACAGTGAAGTGGGTAGCTTGTGTGGGTATATTACACAGAATTGTAGCTGGGTTTGTACATCCAGAAACTCTGAATAGCCTAGTGCAGGCAAAGGTCGGAGATCCCGGATCATCCTCCAACTTGAACCATTGGCCTTTTTTATAGGGTATATAGCATGTTGCAAGGGAATTGAGAGGGTTAAATTATACCTTGTTGCCACAGTGCTACTATGGTATCATAAATCCCCTCATCTGCTTCTTTACATAGCGGGTACTGCCTCACTGTGGGTAACACTGCTCCTGGCTTTAGTGTTATCTGGATTACCCCTATACTCTTCGGGTGGCCTACATCATGGGAGTGGCTTGTCCATAGAGAATTGGGTACTTTGACCATGGCCCTCATTACAACTCAGGCGGTAAGGGGTTTACGGCGCCGTAAACAGCGCCGACCCTTACCGCCTGAGTACGAGGTTCCTTAGCGCCATGGCGGAATTAACACCTGCTTTTAGCAGGTGTTAAAACCATGGAGCTAAGGGACCATGTTGTTAATTACGCCACCGTAATTTACGGTGGCGTAATTAATGCCTTCCCCACTCCCATTATGCCCTATGGGGCAAAAATGGGAATGGGGAAGGGTAAATGGGGATTGGGGACTTACCGCCCCGCCGACCTCGGAATGGGGCGGTAAGTCCGCCTACCACCATGGCGTAAACGTAGTTTACGCCATGGTGGTAAAGTCACGACCCAGGCGGTAACTTACCGCCTGGGTCGTAATGAGGCCCCATGTCTTCTTGCATGTACAATTAATCTAGCCTGATGACTAGTGAGATGCACAGCACTTCTCTGTGCTGAATCATTACCTGGCAGGGGATACAGATCTTAAAGATCACCTCGCTGTCCATGTCCTCAAACAATTGCTTATCTGTCACCTCCCTCAGGGGCAGGGTGGGTCTTGGGAGGATAGCTCAGGGGCAACTTGCCTGCATTGGAAGCAAGACCACATGGAGCAACACAGGTTCGATCCCCAGGGCCACACTTGGGAATCTCTGGGTATTAAGCACGTTATAGATAACCAATCATTATCATATCATACATAACACTGTCCACCATTCTCCCTCTACCTCATCAGTTCCCAACAACATCACTTTATCCTTTTGAACAATCACTGCTTCCAAATCCAAGATGAGAATAATACCTGGGCCATGTTCCTGTGAACTGGCAGACCTGAACACAAATTCTGCTGGTGCCCTCCATGCCATTGCTGCTATCCCCGATACCCATCCAATCAACATCATTGTGCAATAAAAAACCAAATCAGGATGCACTGGTATTCTCCGGACTGCACTGTCACTGTACAATGCTTGCCCTATAGATATAGCTCTAGCATGATAGATTCCTGGTGTTGGACACACTACAGCATCTTCTGTAAAGGCAATAGCCGTATTCACTTTACTGAGAAGATCTCTTCCTAACATATTTACTGGCACATTTTTTGATAATAATAACGTGGCCACTATTTGTTTTTTACCTCAGAACAAAACATCAAAGTCAGTCTGCAAAACTTCTTGCATTTGTAAGTGAATGAAAGTTAGCACCAAGTTAGACATATTTACTTCATCTACAGTCGGTATACAGTGTACACGGGAGATTCATTCCAAAACATTTTCAGTTAAACCCAAATAATAAATAAAAGTAGACATTTTTAATAAAGGTATGTGTGGGGGTTTAAAAAAAAATAATTAGATGAAATGTTTGTCGTTGTTTATTGTGTCGTTTTAAACACATGGATCCCTACAATCAAGGTATTTCATTTTCTTAGAACTTTTCCTACTTCTTGTGCTGCACTTGATACAAGTATTCAATACTCTAGTGTATTGTCATGCTCCACTGGTAGCATCAACAATCGATGTAAAGTAACACCTCCTATATTGAATGCTTCTAAACCTGTTGGAGCAGTTACAATACATGACAGAGAGCAATCGATTACATTTTGTATCATTGCTCTGAATGCATGAATTAAAAAAGATTTCCCTGTTCCCACTTGTCCACTAACGTACATCAATAGAGGTTTGTATTGGGCACAAGAACATGCTTGTCATGTTCTAAATGGTGCAAGAGTCTATCTTTGATTGTAGAATGTCTTCCCCTTGCTCTACATTAAGTTTACCTATGAACGTATCCTAAATTGCAACTTTAGTTTGTTGCATTGCACTTTCTACTTCTTCCAGGCCGAGCTCAACATCAGTTTGAATAATTGGCTCACCTAAGACATTTGACTTCCAACTACAGAATCTTGACTACTCTCCGGAGTCTCCTTTGCCAATTCAGCTGCCAAAGGTTGTTCTGGATGTAGTTCTTTTTCCACTAAATACTGGTCCAATTTTGAATAAAAAGTTTGGTCAAAAGTTTTAAAAACTTAGAAGCAAAGCACTCTTTGCACGCCATGGGGAGAATAACTGCAAAGGGCAAAAATAAAATAATTCCTTTTTCTCTGCAGTTTGGCAAGAAAGTTTCATGTGGTTGTGAGACATGGCTTTTCATGTCTCAGTAGACAACCAAGTGCATCCATGTACTTTAAACCATCCTCTGTCATTGCTTGCGTCAATATTTCAATTTGCATAGTGTTCTGCTACTTCATATAAACAAAGTTCCTCCAACTCTGCAGATCTATTAGGATAATAGGTATCAATCAAGTTGGTTTTGAGAATCTCTCTACTAATGGGTACTCTTTCAGCTAACTGCTGAATTAGACTCAAAGGCTTCAGTACCCGATTTCTAGTAGTAGCTGGATCAAAACTTAACCATAGTGCATTAATGCTACGTCCATACAGGGGTAAACTATTTAGCTGATCTCCAGCTTCATAGCTTCCACGCTCTCTATGAGAGAGCATCGTGAGACCAAAGCTTAGAAGTTTCTGACTAAGTGGGCCATCACGAGTTTGGCGGTAACCCTTAAATGTGGCAGTAATGCTATTACCACTGCATTTAAGAGTCTGCCAAATCATGGGTTTGGCAGCATTTACCCCCAGCGCTGAGCTGGGGGTAAATGCACCAGGAATTTGCCAATTTACGGCACAATTATTGTGTGGTAATACCGCCAACGGTAGTTGGGGCGAAAACCTCCCCATTGGGTCCAATGGGGAATGGGAAATTCCTGAATGGGCCAATGCGGAATGGGGAGTTACTGTTCCGCCAAACACGTGATCTGGCGCTAATAGCACCAAGGGGTTTGGTGGTAACACTAATAGCCCTGGCGGTAAGAGCACCGGGATACCGCTCAACTCGTGATGAGGCCCTAAGACTTTGTCTGCTGATAAGTCTGCCAATACTTCAGCTGCATTGTTCTTTTCAGCTTTTGTCATGGAAGCTGTAAGATAATAAGTATCAGCTGTTGTATTATCAGCAATGTACTGTACATCAGTATTTGCATTCCAAAGCTGAGCAATGACAGGATTGTAATCATTAATGAATTGGCATTCCTTATCACTTTTTAAATGTTAAGTATTCCTCAGTGACTTACCAGTAACATGGTGTCGAACAGATGTCACACTATTTGCTTGATCATCTGGTGTCACAGGCTTTAGAAAGCCAAATCTGCACTGAGTGTAGTACTTGTCTTTACTTTTATATTTTGTCTGACCGCACTTCCCACACACATGTCTTTGAAATCGTTCCACCTTGTTCTGTAGATCGGCATTCACATACTGAGCTGGGATGGAGCAAGCAACATATTTTTCTATAGGCTCAATTTTTATGTATTTATTGGGTATTTATAATGCGCCTATTCACAATGTGTTTCGAGGCGCAACAAGACAAGAAGGTGGAGGCACAAGGAGGAGAAAACAAAAACGATCCTACTAGGTCTTGTGACATTTTGGCTCATGTAAGTGCAGTAAGAGAAGTGCAGGGGACGGGGGTGGGTGGGAGTGATGGTCAGGGCGGAAGGAGCATTCAGAAAAAACGAGTGCCAGGGAAGTCAGGTGGGCAGAGCCATGCGAAGCAGAGAGTTCAGGGGTAGCAAGGTTCACAAGTGTGTGGTAATTGGCTGGAGGGGCTACAAGGGTGCAGGCCCAACCAGGCTAGTGTGGGAGAGGGGTCAAGTAGGGCAAGTGCAGGTTGTGGGGGGGTCAGGCGAGACCAAGTACAGGGATAGACTGGACTAGGGGGGCTTGATGCCCTGTAGGAACCAGGCAGCCAGTCAAGATGCAGACGGGGACATTAGCAGGGGAGGAGGAGAGGGAAGGAAGAAGAGAAAATGAAGGCCTTGAGAAGCTTCTGGAACATAAGGAGATCCGGCTCAAGTCTGAGAGCAGCAGGTAGGCCATTCCAGATGGAGGCACCTGTGGAGGAGAGAGATCGAACCACTACTCTCTTCTTTGAAAAGCATCTGATCTGCAGAGAGTTATATCGAGACGATTGAAGGGCTCTAGCTGGGAGGTATTTCGGGGAGAGAGAGTTGGATATAGCAGGGTTCCAGGCCTTTTTGATTATGCAGTGGGTCTTGAACTTGATCCTCGCAGCAACCAGGAGCCAGTGTAGAGATGTTAAGGCTGGAGAAATGCTGTCCCTGGGCTTGAGGCCAAGGATACGTCTTGCAGTCCTGTTCTGGATTAGTTGAACGGGGCGAAGGGAGTAGTTAGGCAGATTGAGGAAGAGGCTGTTGCATATACAATGGGCCTCATTACGAGTCTGCTGGTCCGGGAACTACGGTACCGGTAAGCTTGCCGGTACTGTAGTTCCCAGACCGGCAGACTACAAGTTGTGCTTGCGGGTGCCTGCCAGGTCTGACTGGCAGGCACACAGGTGCCCAGTCACCCGTGAGCACAACACGTCGGATGCACTGGCACCATTCACGGATGGTGCCGGTGCATCCGGGTTCCCCATTCCCATTGAGTCCTGTGGGACTCAATAGGAATGGGGTAGATACCCCGGTAACTGCCCATTCCAGGACGCCGGAAAAAAAAACAACTCCAGGGGCAGCCATGCCTGTAATACAGGCACGGCTACCGCCAGGGTCGTTATGAGGCCCAATGTGTTTCAAGGCGCAACAAGACAAGAAGGTGGCGGTACAAGGAGGAGAAAACAAAGAAAACAAAGAAAACAAAAACTATCCTACTAGGTCTTGTGACATTACAGATGCAGTAAGAGAAGTGCAGGAGATCGGGGGGGGTGTCAGTGATGGCCAGGCCTAGTATTTTGGTGCAGGACTGCCCCAGGGCAGGAGAAAGACTGATATATTTTGGATATTTCTCCTCTGTGAAAGATAGTGAGCTAATGAATCTGGGTAAGGCTCTTGTAACCGGGATTAAAGTCCGGCAGAGGGACTCCCAGGACCCTTTGTTTTTGCATAATTTAAGTCACTTTGGGTCTCACCCTAAGTTACTAGGGGAATCCAGATGTGGACCCCTTGCTCACTATTCTTAGAGAGTCAAAGCTCCACCCTACTGATGAGGTCCAACCAGACCAAAACACATGTCTGTGGTTGCTGTTGGTATTCTTGTTCCAAGGAGAATTGCCTATGTTCTGTTCCAGCCATGGAAGGTCTGGCATAGATGGTCCCTTTCCTGACTTAGGTGATCGATCCATGGCTAGAACCGTTACGTACGGTCTAGTCTTCTTCCAAGATGGCCGTTTCAGGCAGCGTTTCTATAACAACGCACTGAAACCTACGTTCAGTGCGTTGTATCGCTCCCACTTCCTGTTTTGGCTTCGGAACTCTCGTTCGCGTTGCTAGCTGTTCGCTCTTGGTCCTGGTCCTGCTTGCGGGGGTTTCTTTGGCTTCCGCCCTTCCTCGCTCTGTACCTCTCCGCCCGGCTTCTTTTCTTGCCTTCTCTCCTCGTTCCCGCTCTCTCTCATCCGGCTTCGTTTGAGTGCTCTCCTTCTGCTCGCCTCCGGCTTCCAGTGTCATCTCTGTTCGGGCCGCAGGATTTCTTTCCTTTCCTGTGCCTCTGCACCCACTAAAGCCCCTCTAGGCGTTCATTCCTATACCTCGCTCTGTTCTGTCTTCCTCTTCTTTCTGCCTTTCCCTATCTACAATTACCTTCCAAGGAGCTTCCCCTTTAAATTGGATAAATTCTACTGCCTGCAGAATCTCTACCGCCAGTCCGATCAAGCTCCACGTACAGCCTGGGTGCTTCAGGGTTTTTTGGTGCCGCAGAAGCTTTTTCCCTGGATTTTAGGACGGGCTTACTGGGGATCCCTCTTGGCGGGGAGTTCCTCAGTTGCCAAGGTGGCCTCCAGTGGAGCCCGTCCCTACCTCCACGATAAGAAGGTAAAGGGCCAAAGAAAGAAGACCCAGAAGGCTACTACTAGAGGAAGTAGAGGGACCTCATGGACACTGAGCACATCTTCAGGAACCTCAGGTGAGGAGGGGTCACGGGAGAGAGACCTAGCCGTTAGCAATCACGACAGTATACAACGCCCAGAAACACCCATGGCTACCCTGGAACAATATCAAGAGTTGGTGGCTGCCATCCAGGGACTCACAGTGCAAATGCAAAACATGCAGGCAGAGAACAACTCTTTGAGACAACAAGTGGCCGCCCGCAATGAGGAAAGAGGTGACCTCCCCCCGATGCCTCTGTCATTTGGCAAGTATGATGGAAATCCGAGGTCATGGAAGGAATTTATGGATGCCTGTAAGGTGTACTTCATGTTCAGACCAAAGATCTTCGAGACAGATAAGGCGAAGATGGGTTTCTTAATCTCAAGCTTGGTGGGGAATGCGTTGGCATGGGCCACTCCATTAGTGACTAATAACGATCCGGTCTTACAGAATTTTGATCAGTTTTCGCAACAGTTTCAAGCAAGATTCAATCGCCCTGAGGTGGTTTTTGCTTCATATGAGGCTATGTTGGACGTCAGGCAGGGTGGTGCTGACGTCCAAACTTATGTTTCCAGATTTCAGAAGTTGGCTACCGAGTCTGGATGGCCAGATTCGACACAACAAACCATCTTTAGGAGGGGTTTACACGAAGAACTCAAAGATGAACTAGCACGGGTTTCACGACCTGGTTCGTTCCAAGAACTGGTTACATTAACCCTACAGATCGAATATCGGCTGAATGAGAGACTCCTTGAGAAGAGACGGCAACGGGGTTACTCTTCCTTGAATGACCCTCCTCCAGCAACCAAGGTAGTACCTAAGCCGGAGTCTGTATTTGAAGAACCTATGCAGATTGGTTCAGCCAGGGGCCCGCTGACACCTGAAGAAAGGCGAAGAAGACGTGAATTGGGTCTATGTATGTACTGTGGGTCATCTAAACATTTACTCCGTAATCGTCCCGATGTGCCTCCCCGGAAGAAGGGAAACGCTACCCCCCGAGTCTGTGCAGGGGCGACGTCGGGGGAAACCTTCGAAGCCCTGCGATCACACCCAAGCCTCAGGTGTAGCCGAGGATTCTCGCTTGATGGTTTTCCAGGTCCGATTACAGTTGTCTACCGAGAAGTCTGTGGAGGTTTTGGCGATGTTGGATAGCGGCGCGGCAGGGAACTTTGTGGATAGGTTCTGGGCGAAGGACCAAGGAGTTCTCTGTCAGACTAAACACTGAGCCATTCCAGTCGAAGGAGTTGATGGCACGCCTCTCGTTTCTGGACCCATAGTTTCAGAGACCGAACCTTTATGGATACAGATGGGAAATCACCTGTAGGGATAGATATCCAATGCCACTGATAAGAGATATCCTGGAGGCGGTGCAGGGGTCACGTCTATTCACCAAGTTGGACCTAAGGGGGGCCTATCATCTCCTTAGGATTAAGGAAGGGGACGAATGGAAGACTGCTTTTAGGACTCCCCTAGGCCATTTTGAATACAGGGTGATGCCTTTTGGTCTGGTCAATGCCCCCGCAATATTCCAAAGATTTATGGATCGTATATTCTCAGATTTACTATACCGATCCGTAGTTGTTTATCTTGACGACATCCTTATATTTTCTGTACATCTGAACGAACACATCCAGATGGTAAAGGAAGTTCTGAGACGTGTCCAAGAGAATCAGCTCTTGGTGAAGCTCGAAAAGTGTCAATTTCATGCTGACTCTATCCCCTATTTAGGTTTCATCCTATCCAATAAAGGTGTCAGGATGGACCCAGGGAATACTGAAGCCATATTACGATGGCCAGAACCCAGGTGTGTCAAGGAGGTACAAAGGTTTTTAGGGCTGGCGAATTTTTATCATCGATTCATCCCTCACTTCTCTAAGATTGTTCTACCACTCACTGCACTATTGAAACAAAGGGTTAGGTTTCTGATGGACTCCGACGCAATACAATCTCTCCAGCATCTCAAGAGTTTGTTTACTTCTGCTCCCATCCTGGTCCAACCTGACCAGACACGTCCCTTTGTTTTAGAGACCGATGCGTCTGAGAATGCCATTGGAGCGGCCCTGCTCCAGAACTCTGAGGACGGAGTGGAACATCCGGTAGCTTATTTTTCCAAGACCTTGAGCCCTAGTGAAAGAAATTACTCGGTATTGGAGAAGGAACTCCTGGCAATGAAGAAAGCCTGTGAGGAATGGAGCCACCTCTTACAAGGATCCCTTGAGCCCTTTGTCATAAGAACTGACCATCGTAATTTGCGGGTGCTGCAACAGATGGAGTGCACCTACGCTAGACATGCTAGGTGGGCATATTATTTTTCTCAATTTGACTTCCACCTTACGTATCTACCAGGCTCTCAAAACATCTTGGCAGACGCCTTGTCTAGAAGCTGGGAAGTTTCTTCTGAGACACAGTCCAGAAACGAGCTGCTACTTGCCAACAAGAAATTTATTTCAGTGGTCTCTAGTTTTCTGCAAGCAGTGCAAGAGGAAATTCAGCGCTGCAACCGTATAGACCCCAATCTCCTTCTCAAAGATGGACTATTATATCACGACTCAGCTTTATTCATCCCAACACATAATCTGAGGACGCAGGTGCTGAGGTGGTGCCATGGATCTCCCCTGGCAGGACATAAGGGCCTGAGGAATACGGCGGAATTGGTTAAGAGGCTTTTCTGGTGACCAACCATGTCTCAAGATGTCAAACGATACGTGTTCTCTTGTCCTGTATGTGCTGTTAACAAACCCCAAACTGGTAGACCTTTGAGTCTGTTGCAACAACCGGAGGTACCCTCTCAGCCCTGGGAACACGTGTCTACTGACTTTATTGTGGATTTACCACCCTCGGAAGGCCACAGAACCATTATGGTCACTGTGGATTCCTTTAGAAGGATGGCCCACTTTATCGCACTTGCAGGACTCCCAACAGCTCCAGAAATGGCAACAGTATTTCTTCGTGAAATAGTTTGACTGCATGGGTTACCCAAAACTGTACTTTCAGACCGAGGGCCGCAGTTTACATCACGATTCTGGGCTTCCTTGTGTAAACAATTAGGAATAGAGAGACCACTATCATCGGGATTCCATCCACAAAGCAATGGCCAGACTGAGAGGCTGAATGCCACCCTCGAGCAATACCTCAGAAGTTTCTGTAACAGGGAGCAGGACAACTGGACATCCTTGTTACCCTTGGCAGAATTTTCGTATAATAACACATATCATTCTGCCATAAAGATGAGTCCGTTTTTGTGCACCTATGGATTCCACCCTTCCCATGTACCAGGCCTTCGGAAGAACTGTTCAGACTCTCCCACCGTGGACAGTTTATTGGAAGCAATTCGATCCACCCAAAGGATGGCCCTGAAGGCATTGGAGGACAGCCGCAAGAATACCAAGGAGAGGGAAGATCGACATAGACGAAGCAACCCGGAATGGACACCTGGCACTTTGGTTTGGCTTTCGACCAAATACCTACCTCGATGGTTACACCTTGGCAAATTCGCTCCCAAGTACCTGGGCCCCTACTCGATAGTCGAACAAGTTAACCCAGTGGCGTACCGTCTTCGACTCCCCCAGAAGATGAAGGGAATTCATCCTGTGTTTCATACTTCCCTATTAAAGCCTTACGTGCCGGATCGCTACCAGAGACCCAGAATCCAACCAAGGATACCTCCTGTCTCGGAGCCGGAGGAGTATGAAGAGTCTCATGTTGTGGACTCCAGATATTACCTGGGGTCCCTACAATATCTGATTCATTGGAAGGGACACTCAGTGGCGGAACGTATCTGGGAACCCCGTCATCACATCCATGCACCTCGTCTGCTGCGATTTTTCCACAGAAAACTGTAACGCTCACCTGGTTCCCACGAGGGCGCTGGTCTAGTCTGGATTGCTGTGGCCTCTTCTAGCGTGATGCGCAGGACCCGGAACACCGATTGGACAGGACCTCCAAATCGTGCTTGCCTGGCCCGTAGGAATATCCTTCTGCAGATGAGAAAGGGGATTAACAGTCTGCAGAATAGTGTGCTAGCTCCCCCCTTTGCCCCTTCGTTCCTCTCTAACTTCCTCCAAACCCCGGTTTAAGCTCACCTTATGGTTTGGAAGGATGAACTCTCCATCCTGCTTCTGGTGCAGGGGCGCGCGTTCGTCCAGTTACTTCACTGGTTTTCAGAATGGCGCTGGCAAAATCCACTTGACTTTCCTGAGCGATGCGCCGTAAGTATGAAAGTTCAAAGTTCAAGTGAGGCCCCCTTTATGTTGTCTTTCTAACCTGTGATCTGTCCTTTATTTCAGGTGCAGAATGAAGGCGATGCGTCGAGGGGTTAAACTGCCGAGGTGAGTAGTGATGAGGGCGATCCCTCTAAATGTCCTTATCATTCCCCAGAAATGTCTCTTGTCCTTTCCCCATAGGGGCCGGGGTACGGTACCTGCCAACGGGGCGGCGCCGACCCGAAATGTGGAAGAAAAGCCGGTAAGTATTATGGCTGTTAATCAGGCTTTCCTTCTGTGTTCCTTCTGCTCACCTTTTTCCGATGCTGACAGCCGCGATGGAGCCAGGAGATGTCTCGAGGACAGGTGAGTGAAGCGTGGCGCTGCAGCGAGCAACGCGATGCTTTTAAATGGAAGTCTTTCTTCAGGGATGCTGGCGAGAAGATTCCGGATGCAGGTAAGAAGTTTGAAATAGTCCTTGGTTTTCACCTTTCTCTTCTCTTCCTTCCTTGCAGGTCTTCCAGGTTCGAGGCGGGCGTGGCTGGAGTCCAGGAGCAGGAGCAGACACGGTGAGCGTTAAGCTGCAGGAAGCAGAACAACACGAAGCATGAGCTGCTGTCTGGGCGTGGCTTAAATAGCCTCCAAAGAAGTCCCAGGTATGTATCCTTCCCCAACTAGTTATGTATCCTTCCCTGGCCACGCCCGAGTGAAAAAATAGTCCCTATGAAAAAATAGTCCCTTTCAGGTCTCAGGGAGGCCTGAAGCGTGCAGCATGGTCTGCATCAGGTAAGTGCACAAAACACCTCCCTTTATGAGCCTGGCGCCTATGGCGCCAGGACTGATGTCCAACATGAGCCTGGTGCCAAAGGCGCCAGGACTGAGTCCAAAGAGCCCCTGTAAGGGGCCGCTGGGCTTTTACCCGAGGGCATGATGCCTGCTTCCGGGGGTGCTGGGCCTGGCCTGGTGCTCCGGGGGTAGGCATCATGACAGCACTCCCCCCCAAGGCCCCTCCCAAGGTCGTTCCTTCTGGAGGTTTCGGTTTGTTTGGGAAATTCCGATGGAACCTTTTTACCAGCCGAGGTGCATGTACGTGATCACTGGGTTCCCAAGACCTTTCCTGAGGCCTGTACCCTTTCCAATCAATTAGATAGAAAAGTTTTGATTTTGAGATCTTAGAATCCAAAATGTTCTTCACCTTGAATTCAGGCTCCCCATCTATCTGAATCGGTTCTGGTGGCTTTGTTAATCTGGTTCCTGGGTGCACTGGTTTCAAAAGTGACACATGAAAAACGGGGTGAATCCGCATGTGAGCTGGTAGATCGAGATTGACTGCCACTGGGTTGATTATAGCTTTGATCGAGTAAGGGCCTAAATACCTTGGATTAAAAGTTCGAGGCCCCTTGAGTGATAGGTGTTTGGTAGCCAACCATACTTGATCCCCTATTTGGTATGGAGGCGCCTCTCTTCGATGCAGATCTGCATTCTTTTTGTATTTCCCTTTCGCATGTTGCAAATGTGCAGTTGCATCCTTGAAGGCTTGAGTAATCGTAGAATGCAAATGGTCCACTGCGGGCATTTCAAGGCTCAGAGGTGAGTCCAAGTCTGAAGTACGAGGGTGATGTCCATATAGGGTATAAAAGGGGCTCTGACCAGTTCCAGAGTGTATCGAGTTATTGTATGCATATTCAGCCACCCATAAAAATGTCCTTCCAATTACCCTCCGATTGGTGCAACATACATCGTAGATATTGTTCAAGGGTCTGGTTCGTTCTCTCCGTCTGACCATCGGTCTGTGGGTGGTGGCTGGTCGAGAGTCTTACGTCGATTTGTGCCAGTTGACAACACTTTTTCCAAAAATGAGAAATAAACTGGCTTCCCCGATCGGAGACTAGTATGGATGGGAATCCATGCAAACGGATGATATTTTCGAGGAATTCCTTGGCAAGAACAAAGGCTGAAGGTAATCCTTTCAACGGAATAAAGTGGGCCATTTTGGAAAATAAATCCACCACGACCAGAATAGCATTGTAACCATTACAAGAGGGCAGGTCGTGATAAAATATAGTGACAGGGTGTGCCAAGGTGCTGGTGGAATGTCTAAGGGCTGAAGAAGACCGGCGGGTCTTGTCTTTTGACCTTTGTTTTGGGCACAAACTCCACAGGACATCACGAAAGATTTAATATCCATTTGCCAGGAAGGCCACCAGAATTGTCGTTTAACCTTTTCCTCTGTTTCGGCAATGCCAGGATGTCCTTCCATCAGGGTATCATGATGACGGGAAATAACCAGTTCTTGCAATTCCTTTTGTGACAAAAATAAGCGTCCTTGGAAGTAAGGTAAGTCATCCTTGACTGAAAAGTTAGACCCCCTTTTGATCCAATCCTGCAAGGCTGAAGAGTCCAGGAATTGTTTCACTCGTGCTTGAATGTCTTCAAGGGTTTGTAAAGTGGTTATCCCCAAAATTCTTTGTTCGGGAATTATCGGCACAGGTTCTGAGTTTGTGTCTATTTCTTCCATTCCAATTCGGGATAGAGCGTCCGCCTTACCATTCTTATAGCCGGGGCGGTAGGTGATTACAAAATCGAACTCAGCAAAGAACAAAGCCCATCGGAGCTGTCGTGACGATTGAGCCTTGGCAGTTTTTAAATATTGTAAATTTCGGTGATCAGTGATCACGGTGATGGTATGCCGGGCGCTGAGGAGATAATGCCGCCAAGCCTTAAAGGCGGACTTAATGGCTAATAGTTCCTTATCGGTGATCGCATAATTTATCTCCGGCGGCGAGAACTTTCTGGACCAAAATGCTACGGGGTGCAGTTGGTTGGTTTCAGGGTCTCTCTGAGACAGGACAGCTCCCATGGCTAAGCTGGACGCGTCGGTTTCGACTATATATGGGAGATCGGGGCACGGGTGCTTCAAAATAGGTGCGGACATGAACTTAGCTTTCAACTCCTGAAAGGCCTGTTCGGCTTCCTCGGTCCATTCAAAACGTTTATTTTTTCGCAAGAGTGCAGTGATGGGTTGCACCACACGTGAAAACTCCGGGATAAACCTGCGATAAAAGTTGGCAAAACCAAGCATGCTTTGGACACCTTTCACCGAACTAGGTGATGGCCATTTGAGGATGGCATCCACTTTCCGTGAATCCATTCGGACCCCTTTAGGTGTCAGGATGAATCCGAGAAACTCAACCTCGGTGGTATGGAAAACACATTTTTCCAGCTTGGCAAACAGTTTGTGCTGGCGCAGTTTCTCTAGGACGGCCCTGACATGCTTTCTGTGATCAGATTCCGAAGAGGAGTACACAAGAATGTCATCGATATACACGACAACACAGACATCGATGAGTTCCCGAAGGACATCGTTCATGAACAATTGGAAGGCTGCAGGCGCGTTGCACAACCCGAAAGGCATCACCTGGTATTCGAATAGTCCATATTTTGTACGGAAGGTTGTTTTCCATTCGTCGCCTTCTTTTACTCGTACCAGATGATAAGCCCCCCGGAGATCTAACTTTGTGTATACGCAAGCGTCCTTCACCTGGTCAAGGAGTTCACGGATCAGAGGCAGAGGGTAACGATTTTTAACAGTTATCTGGTTCAATGCGCGGTAATCGATACAAGTTCTAAGGTCGCCTTCTTTTTTAGGCACGAAGAACAAAACTGAGGATGCCGGGGACTTTGACGGGCGAATGAAACCATTGGCGAGGTATTGATCTAAATATTGTCTCAAATGCAGATTCTCTGGTTCAGTAAGGGCGTAAATCCTGCTACAAGGGGGTTGTGCACCGGGCACCAGATCGATTTGGCAATCGTATAATCTGTGGGGAGGTAACGTGTTGGCCTGTTCCTTTTGGAAGACGTCCTGAAAGTCTTGGTACTCTGGAGGTAGTTGCACGGGGACAGAGGTTACTGATGCTAGATTAATCTTTGGATTTTCTGGGTAGCAGGTTTGTGCACAATCCGGGAAGGTTATTCTCTTCGATCGCCAATCAATTCGAGGATTATGTGTCTCTAACCAAGGGATTCCGAGAATAAGCTGAAACTGTGGAGCCTTGATTACGTCAAACACAACTGCCTCCCGATGGCCATCCGGACCTACAAGTGTCACCTCAGCTGTGGAATGTGTTACCGGTCCAGAGGCAATTTCGGTTCCATCTACTGTGGTGATGACATCTTTGTTGGTTTTAGGATGCAGAGGGAGGTTTATCCTAGAGACCAATTCTCGATCCACATAGTTTCCTATAGCCCCGCTATCGATGTATGCCTTTATAGCATGCAACCATTTAGGCTGTTCCGGATCTACGAGGACCATTGGCACAATGAAATGCGAGGTCTGAGAGTTAGTTTTCAAGCTCGGCAAGCGGACCCCTACGCTTGCCGGGCGTGGTCGTTTCCCGATACAGAGTTTCCATGGATTTTATCAGCGGCTCCTACCACCTTCTTGGGCGGCTTAACCGGGCAATCTCGTAAAAAGTGTCCAGAGGACCCACAATAAAAGCATAATTGCATCTGTCGTCTTCTTTCCCGTTCTTTTTGAGTTAGGGGTCCTTTAACCCCTCCGATTTGCATAGGCTCCGAGCCATCAGCCCCCTTGGGATTAGCGTGGGTCTTGGCCAACACCCGGGTTTCAAACTTGGACCGATCTGCTTTTCTGTTTTGCAGCCTGTGATCCAATTGGACCACTAAGTCTATATATTCAGTGCATTCTTGGGGCGGATTTACAACTTGTGCCAGGACATCTTTAAGTTCTCCGCGTAGACCTCGATAGAATAACTTGATTCTTTTATCCTCTGGCCAACCAGTTTCCACAATTAGTCTATTGAAGGTTGCAATGTAGGATAGAAGGTCTTGATTGCCCTGTCGCAGAGATAGAAGTTCGTCATCCAGAGCCTGTCCCTGGGAGTGTCGAGCAAATAACCTTTCCATGCTTGTTTGAAATCCTTGAAAATCACGAAGAATCGGGTCATCTTGAGTTACCAGTCGGACTGACCAATCGGCAGCACAGCCGCTGAGATATGACAACACAAAGGCTACCTTGGTCTGATCATTAGGGAAGGCCCCAGGTCTGCATAGGAAGTGCAAACGACACTGATTCATGAATACGGCGAATCGTTTGGGGTCCCCAACAAAGCATTCAGGTGGGGCCAGCGACATGTTTCCATGTAGATTAATCTGCACCGGGTTACTGGAAACCACAGGAGCGGGGTTCCCCCCGGAACCGGGTAAAGGAGTTTGTCCAGCTTGACCTTGCAAAAGCTGTCTAGCCAGGTCATCAGCTCTATCCTTTATTACAATCACTTCCCTCCTGAGGGCACTGGTCTCTTGACGAGCGGCGTGTACTTCGGCCCGTAATTCCCCCAGTAATTGGGCCAACTGGTCAGTTTCGGATGTTTCCATAGGGCCTGGGTGGGAATTTGTAGGAAGGCTTCGCGTTCTGTAACGCTCACCTGGTTCCCACGGGGGCGCTGGTCTAGTCTGGATTGCTGTGGCCTCTTCTAGCGTGATGCGCAGGACCCGGAACACCGATTGGACAGGACCTCCAAATCGTGCTTGCCTGGCCCGTAGGAATATCCTTCTGCAGATGAGAAAGGGGATTAACAGTCTGCAGAATAGTGTGCTAGCTCCCCCCTTTCCCCCTTCGTTCCTCTCTAACTTCCTCCAAACCCCGGTTTAAGCTCACCTTATGGTTTGGAAGGATGAGCTCTCCATCCTGCTTCTGGTGCAGGGGCGTGCGTTCGTCCAGTTACTTCACTGGTTTTCAGAATGGCGCTGGCAAAATCCACTTGACTTTCCTGAGCGATGCGCCGTAAGTATGAAAGTTCAAAGTTCAAGTGAGGCCCCCTTTATGTTGTCTTTCTAACCTGTGATCTGTCCTTTATTTCAGGTGCAGAATGAAGGCGATGCGTCGAGGGGTTAAACTGCCGAGGTGAGTAGTGATGAGGGCGATCCCTCTAAACGTCCTTATCATTCCCCAGAAATGTCTCTTGTCCTTTCCCCATAGGGGCCGGGGTACGGTACCTGCCAACGGGGCGGCGCCGACCCGAAATGTGGAAGAAAAGCCGGTAAGTATTATGGCTGTTAATCAGGCTTTCCTTCTGTGTTCCTTCTGCTCACCTTTTGTTTCTTCCTCTCTCCCCTAGGTGCAGAGATGTGGCGTCCGATGCTGACAGCCGCGATGGAGCCGGGAGATGTCTCGAGGACAGGTGAGTGAAGCGTGGCGCTGCAGCGAGCAACGTGATGCTTTTAAATGGAAGTCTTTCTTCAGGGATGCTGGCGAGAAGATTCCAGATGCAGGTAAGAAGTTTGAAATATTCCTTGGTTTTCACCTTTCTCTTCTCTTCCTTCCTTGCAGGTCTTCCAGGTTCGAGGCGGGCGTGGCTGGAGTCCAGGAGCAGGAGCAGACACGGTGAGCGTTAAGCTGCAGGAAGCAGAACAACGCGAAGCATGAGCTGCTGTCTGGGCGTGGCTTAAATAGCCTCCAAAGAATTCCCAGGTATGTATCCTTCCCCAACTAGTTATGTATCCTTCCCTGGCCACGCCCGAGTGAAAAAATAGTCCCTATGAAAAAATAGTCCCTTTCAGGTCTCAGGGAGGCATGAAGCGTGCAGCATGGTCTGCATCAGGTAAGTGCACAAAACACCTCCCTTTATGAACCTGGCGCCTATGGCGCCAGGACTGATGTCCAACAGGAGCCTGGTGCCAAAGGCGCCAGGACTGAGTCCAAAGAGCCCCTGTAAGGGGCCGCTGGGCTTTTACCCGAGGGCATGATGCCTGCTTCCGGGGGTGCTGGGCCTGGCCTGGTGCTCCGGGGGTAGGCATCATGACAGCCATGACAAAAACATCCTGGCAAGCCGGGGGGGACCCCGAGGAGAAGAGGTCATACTGTTATGTTCCGGCCATGGAAGGTCTGGCATAGATGGTCCCTTTCCCGACTTAGGTGATCGATCCATGGCTAGAACCGTTACGTACGGTCTAGTCTTCTTCCAAGATGGCCGCTTCAGGCAGCGTTTCTATAACAAAGCACTGAAACCTACGTTCAGTGCGTTGTATCGCTCCCACTTCCTGTTTTGGCTTCGGAACTCTCGTTCGCGTTGCCAGCTGTTCGCTCTTGGTCCTGGTCCTGCTTGCGGGAGTTTCTTCGGCTTCCGCCACTCCTCCCTCTGTACCTCTCCGCCCGGCTTCTTCCCTTGTCTTCTCTCCTCGCTCCCGCTCTCTCTCATCCGGCTTCGGTTGAGTGCTCTCCTTCTGCTCGCCTCCGGCTTCCAGTGTCATCTCTGTTCGGGCCGCAGGATTTCTTTCCTTTCCTGTGCCTCTGCACCCACTAAAGCCCCTATAGGCGTTCTTTCCTATACCTCGCTCTGTTCTGTCTTCCTCTTCTTTCTGCCTTTCCCTATCTACAATTACCTTCCAAGGAGATTCCCCTTTAAATTGGATAAATTCTACTGCCTGCAGAATCTCTACCGCCAGTCCGATCAAGCTCCACGTACAGCCTGGGTGCTTTAGGGTTTTTTGGTGCCGCAGAAGCTTTTTCCCTGGATTTTAGGACAGGCTTACTGGGGGTCCCTCTTGGCGGGCAGTTCCTCAGTTGCCAAGGTGGCCTTCAGTGGAGCCCGTCCCTACCTCCAGGATAAGAAGGTAAAGGGCCAAAGAAAGAAGACCCAGAAGGCTACTACTAGAGGAAGTAGAGGGACCTCACGGAAACTGAGCACATCTTCAGGAACCTCAGGTGAGGAGGGGTCACGGGAGAAAGACCTAGCCGTTAGCAATCACGACAGCCTAGCATTTCAATGCTGAACTTCCCCAGGGCAGTAAATATAAGAAGGTTGAGCCCAGGCTTCCCCGCCCATCCACACTCCACTAGGGTTGGTGGAAACAACAGTGCAGTTGCGTAATTTTACATCATTGATATTTTATGACAGACTATCAATAGCATCCTGTTGATTAATAGCATATATTATCACAGAATCTTTGGCACAGCTCGTCATAGTGACCAGAGGTTTTACTTGTGGACAGTCAGTCACCTATTTCATTTTCTGTGGCTCGTAGGCTGGGATTAGATGTGTGATGGTTAAGTCCTTATCCTTATCTTTATATGCAGTATTTATGTGGTAGTTAATGGCTTATCAGCCAACAACATTCCTACCATGTCCGTTACTCCAATCAATATAGATTGAAAGCCTTGTTGTTCCTCAGCCAAATTAGTACATATTGGAATATTGCTTACATTTTTGTAAGTGTAGTCATCATTACTGAGTACAGGCTATCCAAATTAGGCTTGGGTAAGTATTCGTTCACTATAGAGACGTGCATCTCCTCCTCTGATTCATAGATAGAACTCTCACTATCCTAACCACCAAGTTGGGGTTAGCAGATACATTTGTTTGTGTTATATGTCCCGATTCAGCATTGCCAATACCCAATGATTTCCACTTCAGGTTATTGCACAAATTAAGAAGGGATCCATCATTGTCAATCTTAAATGAGTGGAGCATGTTGCTCATAGTGACCTTACTGGGGGTAATTCCCACCAGACTAAGGGCCTCATCACAAGTTGGGCGGTAACGCCGGCGCTAATAGCCCTACCGCCAAACCCCCTGGCGCTATTAGCGCCGGATCACGGGTTTGGCGGAAGGGTTATTGCCCATTCCCCATTGGGCCCATTTGGGAATTCCTCATTCCCCATTGGGCCCAATGGGGAAAATTCGCGCTATTACTGCCGGCGGTAATCGCTCCGAAAATCAGCAAATTTGCCGATGATTTGCTGAGAGCTGGGGGGAAATCCGCCAAAGCTATGATCTGGCAGACCCTTAAATGCAGCGCTAATAGTGCTACCGCCACATTTAAGGGTTACCCCCAGACTCGTGATGAGGCCCTAAGTCTCTTTGGAGCTGACGTCTAGTCTTCCAGGTTAGCCTTCAGAAAGCTTCACAGTGCACAGGACTCCCCCTCCTAATACAGTGAAGGAGATGCAACAGTTTTGGGGTTTGTGCAATTATTGTCGATCTTGGATCTTCGATTATTCCACATACACAAAGCCACTCTTGCAAGACCTCAAGCAGGTACAGAAGGTGAAAGGTCCCATAAAATGGACACCAGAAATGGCAGTTTTCAGGAGCTCAAAAAATGCAATTAAAAGTGCACCACTACTAGCGACACCAGCTTATAAGAAATAATGATTTCTTTTTTCACACTCATATAGTCTTGATGATGGCTGTCCTCACTCAATGTACTTCTTCGGGACACAAGCCCTAAGCTTACTAGAGTGGCCCCCTGGACCCAGTAATGCAAGGATACTTCCCATATGACCAAGCCCTACCCCAACCGCAGTTGGCATAGTAAAGTCAGACACCATTACTATGGGATGCACCATGACACTTTATGTGGAGCACGCAGTATTCACTATATTAGAAAATTCATAACCCACCTTAACAACACAGAGAGCAAGTGTGTATGATGTGATACTATCAAGCACTTCCATTTGCATAGCACAATGTTGCATTGTAAACCCAGCACATTTCATTGCAGAACCAGTAAAGGAAGGAGATGAAGTACATGATTGTGCCACATATGGAGGGACAGATGGGGATGTAGAAGATGCCAAAGAAGATACTTTGAAAGGAAGGGGGGTATATTTTGTCGTTGGTTCGTCAGTAGTTGATCAAAACACTGGATAGAGGCACACAGGTGCAGCAGTAGTACAAGCAGAAGAAGGAGAATATGAGATCATTTCACAAGTGAAATCATTATAATGTTATTCAGCACAAGCAGCAGAATTGGTGGCAATGATAACAGCATTAGAGTTAGCGAAAGAAACAGCAGTTACAATTTTTTCAGACTCCACTTATGTTACCTGGACAATACATTCAAGTCTGTCGAGATGGAAAAGAAGAGATTTCAGAAAGTCAGATGGTGCTTCTGTGTAGCACGCTGATTTATTGGCAAGATTGTTAGAAGTGTTAAAAAATTCTTTCTGCAGTAGCAGTTGTTAAAAGCACTGTCCACACTAGTGGGCAGGACTTCATATCAAAAGGGAATGAGTTTGCGGATTTAAAAGCAAAAGAAGCAGCAGCATATCTACCATGAGTGACAGAGAGAACACACATGTACACAATAATGCAAAGACAACAGGTACAGTTACCTGACTTGTGGGAAAAAAGGGGATATTCATTGTCCCCAACAGATTTAGTGTGGCTACAAGATATAACAGGGAAACAAGTAATACCGCAAGAATGATTGACTATTGCCTTTGAGCAGTTACATTAACCAGCACACAAGTCAAAAGAATGCATTGAAGCGGAAGTACAGAATGAATGGTTTGTGCCAAATTTACATAGAAAAGTGTCTGAATTTATAGTCAATTGCATAGTTTGGCAGCAATATACTGCGGGCAATTTATTTCATTTTCCTTTTTATTTATTTATTGCATTTTTTGATAGTGGGCAAGACCCAGAAGTATCACGGGTCATACCCTTAAAACTTTGATAGCGGTCTTGCCATGCCCCTCATGACCCTCTGGGTCTTTCTGCCATTTACACATTGAGTATATCGACAAGATTAATCAATGCAGGAAGTTCCGCTATTTACTGATAGTTTTGTGTCCATTCTCTTGTTCGATTGAGGCTGGTCCATGCATACATGCCGATGCAAAATCTGCAGAACAATTCCTCCTACATGATGGGGTATCTGTGAAGTTACTACTGTCGAATAACGACCCACACTTTTTTAATAAATTGTTCTGGGAAGTGACATCCCTATTAGGTATAAGATAGAAGCTTTGTACTGGTTACTCTCCTCAAACCATTGCAATTGTTGAACACCTAAATGGCTTGCCTAAATAATGCATTGCAAAGTTGTCAGACACTTTGCAAGAGCTGGCCTTACTGTCTGCATCTTGCACTTTTTGAGCTAAAAAATAAACCAGCTAGTGTTCACCATTTAACACTGAATAAGGTGATCACAACTAGAAGAATGCAAACCCCGCTTTTGACTACTTGTATTGCTTCTGATGCTCAAAGCTCTGTGCAGATATTGATGGTGGAATTTGAGGAATATCTTAGGGCAGTGACAAATGCAGTTAAGTTTATATCCTCACCGGTGGTCCCCCAATGTTGCTGGCTGGCCAACGCTGCAATTGATGGGTTAACCCTGCAGGAAGAAGAGAGCTTACATCTGCAGCAACCATAATTGTACCCAGGGGCCTTGGTCTGCATAAGAAACTTTTCCCGATGGTGGAACCAGTCAAGATGTACAGGTCCGCATGTGGTAACATTTTCGACGTCAGCCACTGTGAAGATCTAAGGTAAACATCAATGAATCCATGTGGTGGATGTCAGGAGATCCCACACCACCACGGCCCACATGGAGAACAAAGAGGGCAGTGGAGAGGCAAGGGGAGCAGGGGAGTACTAGTTGGCTAAATGTGAACGTTTTAACATGGATTTGTCCCAGCAGCAGAAGTCTGTCAGACTCCAAAGTCAAAAGAAACACAGAGTATAAATCACAGAAAAAATACATGAGCGGGTGGGAAAAAGGTCTCACTCTCTCCAGGTTAGAAATTAAAAGTCCTAAAGTCCAGCCAAAGAGCTGGTGATCTCTAAGGTAGAGAGGCATTAGCACATTTCTGAGAATTCTCCCCAATACTCCCTGTCCTTCCAGACACACTGGGGTCAGGGGCGGGCTTCAGGGCTGAAGCCCACCAACATCACTACAAACAAAGGGCTCAAACATGCCTCAACGCACAGAGTAAAAGCCAAGAAAGATCTCACAGACAGAAAATGGTGAAAAAAGAAGATGGTGGCCATTTTGACAAAATGTTCCCTCATGGGTGCTGTACTGCAGCTGAGAAAAGCAAAATAGTAGGAATGATTAAACCACTGCCACCAGCCATTTATAGTAGGGAGGGTAACATTCAAATGTTACATGAGAAGGTAGGATAAGCGCTACTAAGTAACCCCCTAGCACACCACATAAGATGGTGTGTGCTGGATCTACAAAGAGAAAAGGTAAGTAAAGTCACTCCAGGGAGGTTTGGGGTGATGTCTCCTGCCGGGGGCATCCGTTTTCCAGGTGGGTGTACTGTCCCCAAGCACAGCGACAGCGCCAAGGAGACCCTGGCAGGGTCACCTTCCCTCCCCACGGGGAAATTCGGGGGTAATGTCCCTGGCCTTGGTGGGCTGTCTCCCATATGGGGTGACCATCCCCAAGTGCAGCGGCAGTCCCAAATTCTGAAACACAGCCGAGCCAGAGCTCCAGGATTTGTCGGGGGGGGTTATGTCCCTAACCTTGGGTGGCTGTCTCCCATGCTAAAATGTATACATGTTTAATAGAAGGGTGATCAAGGTAGCCCTCTTTCTTATAGACCAATATCTCTGTTGGATACTTATTTTAAAATCTTTGGTCGGGCTGTTCTAGAACGGCTTGAACAGTGGATCTCTGACTCAGGGGTACTCGCAAAGATACTATATGGTTTTTGCCCCGGTCTGGGGGACTAGAGACCAGGTTCTAAACTTGTATTTAGTGGGTGCAACATAAATATTTGTCAGGGAGGAACCACTATACCTGCCATTTATGGACCTGAGCACAGCGTTTGACAAGGTGGATAGGGCTATGCTCTGGCCCGTGCTCAGGTCCATGGGTTGCCTGGAGGACCTGGTGAAGGTTCTCCAGTTGATTCATGAAAACACCTCGGCATGTGCCAGATTTGGAGACCAGGGACAATGCACAGCCTTCTTTGAAACTTTTCTGGGTGTCCGTTAGGGCTGTCTAGTGGCCCTGGTATTATTTGCCCTTTATAGAAATGCATTATATCAGGCTTTGGTTGAGACCCACGCCGATTTGCTCAGGGTAGGTGGAGTTCCGCTCCCAGTATTGGGTTATGTGGACGATATGGTTATAATTGCCTGCACTACCATTGCTTTACAATGTTTGGTGCATGCCTACACACAGTTTATGTCCAAACACAAACTGGCACTGAGTGAACTCCAAGAAATTGGCAGTTATGGCCTGTAGGAGTATAGGGGGAAAACAACTGAAGATGCGCACGATTTGGGGTGGTGGAGAGCCTATACCGAGGGTCAATAAATTTAAATATTTGGGAGTTTGCTTTAGTGAAAACTGGCAGGGGTATGGCAATTTAGATAAACAATGTTTGAGGATCAGACAAGCTCTTGGGGGCTTGTCCCGATTCCAAAAGAATTGTTTAGGGTAACCCATTAATTTAATCCTCGAAGTATATAGAGCTCGAACTAAAACTACTACTAATTATGGGGCCGCATTATGGGGCATGGAAATAATTACTAATATTGAAAATGTGGAGAATACCTTTCTGAAAAAACTACTCGGGCTACCACAGTCTGCCCCTAATTACGGTACACATTTGGAATTGGGATGCCCGCACATTGGGGATGAGTGGTTGTTGGCCCCTTTGTTGCATTGGCTGGTGATATGGTCAAACCCGAAAGCTACGGTCACGCATACGATTGTAAGAGCACTGATGACTAGCTCAGTTAAACAAAAAAAGATATGGCTCTTCTATATTCAGCAATGTATTATCATCCAGTTAAATTGTGAGAACCTGCTATGTCCATCAATACTTCTGTCTTCTTGTTCTGTGAGAAAATATAAGTAACTCTATAATGCAATCCTTGTGTCAAACAGGGAAACTGTTGCTCTGGGGATCCCTGCAAACAGTAGGCATATTGTTTTAACCACCACAGAGGGCATTCTGTCGTACCTGCTTCATAGTCACAAGCCTTCAGACCGATGGGCCTTGATGCAAGCTCATTTCAACTCCTTATGGCTTGGAGCTCGAACCAAAAACTGGACACACAATGAACAGCCCATAGCTTGTCCATGCTGTCAGTGATCCGAGGAGGACCTATTGCATTTTGTGTTGTTCTGTCGGGCTTATATGGATTTGAGAAGAAATACTTTATTACCATTGCTTAAAAACACAGGCATTACCCAGGCTAGACACGCTTTATGCTATTTGCTATCAGCTGTCACGATGCCAGTGGCTTAGGATTCTGTGGACTGTTTGAGAAAAGCTTGGTACCGGCGGAACAAATGTAACCCTTGCAATCTGATAGAATATTGCTAATCCCAAGACTATTTAAGAATTTTACTGGGAATGGTGGATATGATCCTTACTGTAACCTGACCATACACATGCCCTTTTAATTGGTATTTCCTACCTATTTTATTGACTTGTATGTGATGATGTTTTTTTAACAAAAATAATTGTATTGATTCTGTATTTTGTTCTGCAATTGTTCATGGATATTTTTTATTCGAATAAACATATTTGATGATGATGATGATGATGATGATGACATGTTTAATAAAAATTGTAATTTTTTATGTATGAAAATTGGATATTAGACACATCATTCCTTGGGTGTCTGCTTACCCTTTGGTTAAGACAATCTTTAGTACATCTTTTTTTGTAGAATAAATGTCTTATCAGTGCGGTAAGAAGTGTACAAATTCCCACAGCATGGTACATGCCGTTTGAGAATAATGTGGGTTGTGTTACAGCTTGTCCCTCTGGGAAGGTATTGGCACACTGCTGGGCCTACCTGGTGGGGAAATGCGGTAACGCAGCCCGGCCAGAACTCCAGGATGGTTAGGGGTGATGTCCCCAGCCTTGGGCATTAGTTTCCCATGTGGGTCTACCGTCCCCAACCCCAGCGGCAGTCCTAAGAAGCCCCGGCAGGGTGTGTGACCGCTCGCGGAGGGAGAAGCTATAACGCAGGCCAGCCACAGCTCCAGAATGGTTTGCGGGGTGGGAATAAAGTCCCTGGCCTTGGGCAGCTGTCTCCCATGTGGTTTGACTGTCTCCAAGACCAGCAGTGTTTCCAGGAAGCCATGGCAGGATACCCATCTTTTCCTGTGAGGGAGAAGCTGTAATGCTGCCCAGCCAGAGGTGCAGCACAAGGCAGGAGACATCACCTCCGACCATCCTGGAATTCTGGCTGGCCTGTTACAACTTTTCCCTTCAGGAAAAGATGGGGACCCTGGCAGGACTCCCTGGGACTACCGCTGTGCTTCGGGATGGTTGACCCACATGGGAGACAGCCGCCCAAGGCCAGGAACATCACCCCTGACCATCCTGGAGCGCTGGCTGGCCTGCGTTACAGAATTTCCCTTGGGAAAGGTCGAGACCCTGCCAGAGCTCCTAGGACTGCTGCTGTGTTTTGGGATGGTCGACCCTCACGGGAGACTGCCGCCCAAGGCCAGGGACATTACCCCCGACCATCCTAGAGCTCTGGCTGGCCTTTATTACAGCTTCTGCCCACCAGGTAGCCCTGGCAGTGTGCCAATACCTCCCCGGAGGGAAAAGTTCAGCAGAGTTCAGTCTGCAGAAACCTGTGGTGGAGAGAGGAGCTGCAGCTACTGTGTTCGTTTCCAGTTATCAGAACGGTGCTTGTGCGGCTTTAAGAAAAACAAGCCCAAGCACCCTTAAAAACTCCGGAAGAGCACGGAGGGCACGCAGAGTTCGGCAGAGTTCAGTCTGCAGACGAGGACGCGGAGAGGTGAGTTGATATGCAAGACTCTGGTCCACAGACTCGTCTCAAAGCAAAAACAAATCGGGGTAAAACCCTGGTGACATCCCTCTCTGATATGACAGTGGTGTCCCTAACCCCCCAAACCAACTATAGTGGTTCTCAAACCTTGCAAATGAAAATCTAAACACTTGGCTCTTTTGAAACAGCAAACAGAAATTGTTCCCCTGACCCGTGCTCCACTAACACTCTAAATCAAGCCCCTATCCAAGCTCTCGTTGTGCAATCTACAAGCAGTGAGGCAGTACAGCTACCAGCAGCTCAGCTAGCAGAGTCACTAGCTGAGTCATTAGGGGCGCAAGTGGGGAGGGGCGTCCGAACCAGCCCACAAAACGACGACAAGATCCAGCGCCTTTCGACATTAGTGATCGTATGTATAAACAATTGGGCGCTTGCCAAACTGGCGTCCGAGCAAAATGACCCAAATGATCAAAGGTCTTTCACATACATACACACAACTTGTGATGGAAACCGCCCGCCCTCGCAGCTGCTGCCGCCTTCATCCATGCAAATAGCACCGACGGAAAACAAAGATACTGCAGTGCTCCGCATGCCGTCACGTCAACAAACCAAGAAAAGTCTGACCTCAACCGAAGTGCATCATCATCGCGGCCTCCGCTAGATGAATCTGACAGTGATTTGCTTGAAGCATCAGCTGCTTTGTTTCATTCGAGACATGTAAACGGAAGCTACTCGACAGCGGAGAAAATAGTTGATCTCGTTGCTTTGGAGAGCGACCTTAATTCAAGACAAAACTGCCCTGACCATAACACAGCTCACATGGAGCAACTTGACTCCCCGAACCTAGTAAACAGTGAAATGACTGCTCCATTGAACATCACAAAGCAATTGACAAAATTGGCATCAAACACAAGCACGATTGATCGGCTAGCCAAGATGTCCTTAGCAAAATCCAAATGGAAACACGTTTATGAAAGCACGCTTGCCTCTCCGGCAAACGCAACACTCGGTAACGCTTCTGTTCCAACCGATAACATACCCTGAGTCCATAGTTCTGCTTTCAATAGACCCGAGCCCCTTGCAAGCGGAGGTCTCGGTCTCTCGCGCATCAAAACTAGGTCAAACCCCTAGACAAGAAAGCGCGTATGAACCTCCTCATGAAGCAGCCGCGCTATAAATGCGCCTAATGAAAAGACTGAAAGAAGACTTTGAACTTATGAAAAATAAACAGAAGCTCATCTGAAATAAAAAAAAAAAGGAAAACGTGTTAGCCTCGATGACTGGGAGCTACACACTCCTGTAAACTCGTATAACAGTGCTTTCATACACTCAGCTCGACGAAGTTCATCGTCTTTCTCCTCAAAAAACAAGGGAGAGCCACCATACGGCACAAACTCCATTTGAAAAATAAATCTAAACACAAGCACATTTCTATCTGAAAAAAAGCAGAATGACCAATGTGGCACAGCCTCCCATGATGGAAAAACAAAAGATGCCCACAAACCAAATATATCAACGGCAGCAGCGATACAAATACACAACAACGTTCTAGCTGCCACTTCCCTGGCTCTTATCCCCTTTACCAAGCTATATGAAACGCTTAGTGATGGCATCATGACACAGGGTTCCATCTTAACTAACTCAAATGAAAAACTAAACAAAATGGAAACCCTAAACACTCAACTACTAACACGCTTGGAAAAGGAAGCGGAACAAACAACTGCTTGCCAATCAAGGCTGTGATCTCCCAACAAGAGACAATCATGAGAAGGTAATTTTGATGGAGGCCGTGATGGAATGCATGAAATGGCTGCGTCACAGGGAGAAGAGTGGAAACCATGCCACCAAAGAAACAAAGCTAGCTGATCCGTCGACCAGCACTGTGCCTCCTTTCCAAATCCGAGGAACTTACAAAAAAAGCTCAGCAAACGCATACATCCAAACATTACCAGAAACCGGAATGCCATCCGACTCGAGTTGTGATGTGACCGGCGCTAGCGATAAAAATGCCACAATAGCTGCAGAGGAGGTAAACTGGAAATTCCGCAGCGAGTGCATGAGATCAATGTCCCATCTTCAATACCTCACTGTTAGGAAGAATTCTCTGTTTAGGCTGAATTTCCTAACCTAGTGAGTCCCCCAGCAGCTTTGCTGGATTTTGAGGGGTTTATTTTTTTTCTCCTGCCAAGAGTGAGACTCTTTTATCCTCACTCTTGGACATGACTTGAGAGTGTTCTCTGTGACTTGCTATGTGCTTATGGGCTGGGGGGGGTAATTTTCCCCCTAGGCCATCATTGGTTTTTGAATGTGTGTTACACAGCACCCTCAGTGCAGTAGCACAGGGGTGTCTTAGAGACCCCCAAACATAGACTCCACACTCTGGGACTGACTACTGTCTCCCTGGGTCTGTAAAGTTACCATTGACTTTACTAGTCTTAACTTAGGAACTTAACCAGTACAAACCATCTTACTGTGGAAGTACTGGTAGGGGCAATTAGATTGCCCCTGGGTCTGTTGTCGAGGGGGTACTGTCCCGTCCCCCCTCGCCGAGTTCTGGCTGGTGGCAGTGGTACCACGGAAATATTCCACCGGAATATTTCCCAATGGGATTTCCCATTGGTTTTTGATGCACCACTTTTTGGGGCAACGTTAAAGATACCGCCGGTTTATTTATTTAATATAAATTCACCGGTTGGGATTTTTTTGCCGGAACTCGCCGCCAAAATGGCGTCTAGGTTCACTTCAGTAACCCTGAACCCGAGTCGAGCCTTTGTTCCACTTTTGGCGGGCTTCTGCACAGAAGCCCTCCAAAGTGGTGCCATTCTGTCTGGGTACCACAGGGGGTGTCGGAGGGGGTTTAGGCACCCTGGACCGAGTTGCCTTGCCAACTCGGGTTGCACTCTAGTGTGATTGGCCCAAGTGGTGAGCCACCCCGCTCACCACTTAGCATGTTTGAGTGACAGCTAGGCTGTATGAATGGGGGTTTGCTGCATAAAAGCAGGGTTTTTGGGACTGGTTCTTCAGAAGTCGCCACAGGACCTAAGAAGCCGAAGAGGGAGAAGCCGAGCCGACCTGCCAAGACGACACCACCGGTGAAGCCCTGCAGAATCGTCTCACCACTTTTCCCGACGACAGAGGAGATCTCCCGCCGGAGAGTCTTCTTCCCTTAACTGGTGGGGACAACCAGTTGCTGCCTTCTTTTCGCCGTCCCGAAGCATCTCGTGGCCGCCTTGCCTGTGCCAAGCACCCCGGCAACCGGGATACCACTTTTTACCTCAACCGCGAAAGAGGGGTAAAAATCCTTTGTGACCGGAGAACTCCACGGCTGGCCTCATCCCTGGTAGTGCAACGACCTGCAGCCTTCCTCCCCGTCGAGATCACCTCTTCCTCGGGACGATGCCACGACTTGCACCCACTACCAGGAACGACTACCACCGCTGGAGGAATCTTTCCACTTCTAAAGGTACTGTGATCCGCCCGGCCTCCCTTGCCACCGATTGTACGGGGTAGATTTAGCCCTCGGCTCTCGAACCTGGGTAGGTCTGGGACACCCTAACTAAACTTTTCAGAACCATAGTAAAACCGTTTTCTACTCACCGGCAAAGACTTGTGACATTGTGTGATCTTGGGCACATTTTTCGCCTGGCTCCCTCTAACGCGGGCCCCGAACTAATTCCCCTTGTTCCACTATTGACTGTCTTTGCCAACCTTATGTGAAAAGTGTTTTACCTAACTGCTCTCTTTATTCCTGCTTTTCCCTCCCTTTTGGTAATACTTGTTGGAGTACCATCCAACGTTAAGCGCTCACCTCTGGTTGGAAATAAGTGGTGTTAACTTAGAATTGTCCAACAAACGATTAGGGATGTACATATGAGTAATAGTAACTGTGTTTGACTTTCTTATCTTTTCTAATGTGCTAGTGTAGTTTATGAGTGTACCTTTAATAAATAAGTCTATACTTTGACACCTAATTCTGGTCAGTGTTTGCTTGTGCTATTGTACCTCTGTACCTATTATTTCTCCAGCATGGGGTCTGGCATGGATTCACATGCTCATGAATATTCCCCGTCGTCAGGCTGGGAATCCTCGGTAAAGAAAAAACCAGTATCAGTTTCGTTTCTGATCTGTCTTTCGTAGTAATAACCAATCACTGGTCTCTGCGTCATACTGACCACAGCCAATGACTGCCCTCTACCTAAGCACCGCCTCTGGCAGCCATCTTCAGATTTTTACTGCACGTTCATGTGTTGGGATCCTCGTGCTATTGCTCTTGAGCGTTAGTGCTATTTTTTTCACGTTTTTTCTCAAAAACTTCGTTTTTTCTTTCAAAAGAGCCTCAAGCTCCACCGACTCTCCATCCGATCAACGGGGACCCGTTTCGGATTCGTCTGCGCCCCTCAAGGGTGAAGATTTCGTCGAGCTACGCTTTTGGAGGACTCCAGAAGTTTCTCAGGCCCGGCCATGGCCCAGGAGAAGGGAAGCTCGACGCCCGGAAAGCTGTTCAGGGTCTGCCCTGGATGCCAGCTGCAGAACGTCTTCAAGGATGACGAACACTCTTTTTGTCTTTACTGCCTAAATGAGGACAAGAGGAACGTGGAGAAGAACTGTGCGTTTTGCGGCAACATGTCGGAGCGGACCATGAAGGACCGCTATCAACGTCTCGCCAACTGGCTAGAAGGGAAGAGCCCGTCCGGCGAGAAGAAGAGGAAGAAATCCGAGCGGTCTTCTAAGACCTTTGAGGACGCCCCGGCGACGGGGGTCCAACATAAGGCCAAGCACCGCGAGTCCGCTGGCACCGGGAGCGCCGAACGGTCGGGCTCTACGGGCGCCAGGCAGGGCGCACCCTCCCCGGCACCATCAACCACGAGTCAACGCTCTGGGTCGGGTAAGAGGAAGGCCGAGCACCCGGCGAAGCTCCTGGAGATGCCCCGGTCGAGCTCGAAGGCGGAGGGGGAGCGAGGCAGTGTCCCCCCCCTCAAGGATAAGGCGGTGAGCGCACCTAAGGTGGTGAAGGCCTTAATCCATCCGGCCAAGCCCTCTATCGAAACTGTCGCGGCGGCCCTGGCTCAGCCTGTGGAGGCTACACCAGTGGTGGCGACCTCGGGGCTCAGAGTCTCCCTGCCACCTCGGAGGGAGTCCTCTTTTGTGCCCATCGATAGGACCCCCGTGAAATCCCCCGTGGGGAAGAAAAAGGGGGGGCAGGGCGTCGTCGTAGATTCGGCCTCAACCTCGTAGGTGGAGCTGGTCGAGGTCTTAAGCCACGGCCTCGGCGTGGAAGAAGACCGGCCCGTCGGGATGGATCCCGACGCAGGGGACGACTACATCGTCGAGGGTACCGACGGGGCCCCTGATCGCCCGCCGGATTCCCCTCTGCCAGCGCCGCGAGACAACTCGGCGGCCATTTTGTTGGCTATACAGTCCTTATGCTCAGAGATAAGGACGAGACTACCGTTGCCGACGGAACCTCTCCCGTCGGGGGACCCAGAACCGGGACCTTCTGGTGTTCCCCCTACCAAGAAAAGAAGGATCCACCCTCCACCTCCTTTTCAGCCGTCGCGCCCCTTCCAGCCCTCCTCCCCGTCCACCCGAGGGGATGATACGGGGACTGACACGGCAGCGACGGGTACGGACGACGAGGTATACGACGAGGATGTACCGTCGTCGCCTCCCACCAGGGCTGCTCCGCCCGACGAGATTGGATCGTTCCACTCAATGATCGCCAGGGCATCCAAGCTTTTCCAACTCTGCCCTGAGGAGAAGAAGAAGGAAGGTTTCCTTTATCAGCGGCGCGAGGCCAAGAGGAAGACGGTCCTTGCGGTGCCTCTATTGGACGACATTTGGGATGAGGGCCTCACCCTCCTCAAGAACCCGTCCACGACGCCAGCTAGAAGAGACCGGTACGAGAAAAAGTACCGGGTCCCGGACACGGCCCCCCTGTGCCTCCGGGCGCAGCCTACTCCGGACTCCGTCGTCTCCGCGGCGGCCAGGAAAAAAGCGGGGGGGGTGCGGCCTCCACATCGACTTCCCCACCGGACGGCGAGGGAAAGAAATTGGACGCTATGGGACGCAGAGTCATCTCGTCTGCAGCGACGACGATTAAAGCTGCCAACGCCTTGGCTATCGTGGCCCGATACGACAGGGAGCTCTGGTACAAACTGGCTCCCCTGCTGGACTTCTTGCCGGACGACAAGAGGGCAGAGGCCCTGGAGATCCTGCAGGAAGGTGAGGTGGCTTCGGACCACGCCATTACCGTTGCGACGGACATCGCCAACACTGGGTTCCGCCAGTTGGGCAACGGCGTTTGCCTTAGGCGGCCTGGATGGCTCAAGGCTACGGACTTCCGTCAAGACGTTCAGACCAGAGTCCTGGACATGCCCTTCGATGGGAACAACCTGTTTGGGAAAACAGTGGACGATTCCCTTCAGGCCATTAAAGCGGACACCGAGACGGCCCGGGCCCTTGGAGTTCTGCAACAACGACGGACGCCCTTTCGGAGCAGCGGAGGCAAGGGCGCCTCCAAAGGTTCCGGCGGCGGTTTCTCCTCCTACCGTCAAGCGGCCCGCTCGTCATCTCAGGAGGCCTACAGAGGACGAGGCAAGCCTGGCGGACCCCGCCGTCGTCGCCAAGGACAAGGCGCTAAAGCCTCGTCGAAGCAGGATTGAACCGGCCGGGGGGTCGGGCCCCCACCGAAGCACCCCGGTGGGAGGCCGGCTGGCGAGCTTCATCAGCGTGTGGGAGTCCATCTCCACCGACCGTTGGGTGCTGGACGCCTTGGCCCGGGGCCATGCGCTCGAGTTTCAAAGAAAGTGTCCGCGCGTCCCCCCCGTGGCCAGGAAAGAACTTCACGTCCCTCAACTTCTCCTGGAGGTGAAGGCGATGCTCAAGAAGGGCGCCATCGAACTCGTCCCAAAGAGGCTTCGGGGCTCCGGAGTCTACTCGAGATACTTCCTCGTGAAGAAGAAGACGGGGGGATGGCGCCCCATCCTGGACCTGCGACGTCTGAACAAGTTCATCAAGGCGCAAAAGTTCCGGATGGTCACCCTCCAGCACGTCCTGGGTCAGCTGGAGGAAGGAGACTTCCTGTCGTCGTTGGAATTGGAGGATGCCTACTTCCATATTCCCATCTTGAAGGGGCACCGAAAATTCCTCAGGTTTGTGGTCCAAGGGCGGCATTACCAGTTCAAAGCCCTCCCCTTCGGTCTACGGTCGGCACCCAGGGTGTTCACCAAGTGCCTCGCACCGGTGGCGGCTCAGCTGCGCCGCAAAGGGATCCACGTCTACCCCTACCTGGACGACTGGCTCATCCGAGCCAAGACAAGGGAGCTCGCCGTGGTTCACACGGCAAGGACCGTCCAACTTCTCACGGACCTGGGATTCTCCGTGAACTACGCCAAATCCCACCTGGTACCCGCACAAGACACTCTGTTTCTGGGAGCGAGGCTCAACACAGTGTCCCTTCTGGCCTCCCCGTCGGAGGAGAGGACCAGGACCATCCTGGGCAAGGTGCAGCGGATGTTGGTGGCCGACGCGGCCAAGGTGAGGTCCATCAAGTCCCTCCTCGGAATGATGTCTTCCTGCATCTACCTCATTCCCATGTGCAGGCTCTGGATGCGCCCGTTGCAGGAGTTCCTGGACGCGCACTGGATCCAAACGACGGGCAGCTTCGAGGAAAGGATCACACTCGACGAGAGTTTCCGACGAGCGATCCGGTGGTGGGGCACCCGCGCGCATCTGACGGCGGGCATGGACTTCCAGACCCCAGCCCACCAGGAGACAGTGACCACGGATGCCTCCCTGGAAGGGTGGGGAGCGCACACCGAAAATCTGCACGCAAGAGGCCTTTGGCTCCCAACTGAGAAATCCTTACATATCAACGTCCTGGAGCTCCGTGCAGTGTTTTGGGCCCTCAGGTCCTTCCTTCCGTCCCTCAAGGGCAAGGTGGTGAGGATCTTCACCGACAACACCACCACCATGTTTTACATCAGAAAACAGGGCGGAACCAGGTCCCCAGCACTGTCCAAGGAGGCGCAGGACCTGTGGCATTGGGCAGTCGCCCAGGGGATGTTTCTGGTGCCGTTTCATCTGGCAGGGATAAAAAACACCATTGCCGACTCACTCAGCAGGGAGCTGCGCTCGTGCCACGAGTGGGAACTACGGCAGGATCTAGTGGATCGCCTCTTCCGACGGTGGGGCACACCCCAGATCGACCTGTTCGCGACGGCGACGAACTCCAAGTGCCGGAGGTTCGCCAGCAGGTTTCCCCAGGCGAGGAGCATGGGCGATGCTTTCTCGTTCCCCTGGGAGGGCCTGTTCCTCTACGCGTTCCCTCCTTTGCCACTGCTAATCCGGCTCGTCAACCAGCTCAAGAGGTCACGGTGCAGGATGATCCTCGTCGCACCTGCGTGGCCGAGGCAGATATGGTTCCCGGACCTTCTGGACTTGTCAGCGTCCCCGCCAATCAAGCTGCCGGTGGACGCGGATCTGCTCTCCAGGGAAGGAGGTGCCATCCTCCACCACGACCCGAAATCGCTGAACTTGCAGGCCTGGCTCCTGCAGCGCTAGAGTTTGGAGGATACGACATACCGGCCGACTGCAGAGAGGTTCTTGCAAAGGCCAGGGCGTCCTCGACTCTTAAATGCTACGGACACAAATGGAAGAGGTTCTCTGTCTGGTGCCACGCACAGAAGATTAACCCTCTACGGATTACGGCTCCCCAAGTACTGCCGTACCTGCTGACGCTGGCCAAAGCTGGACTGGCACACGCGTCCATCAAGATTCATCTTGCTGCGATCTCCCGATACACCAGAACCACGGGGCGGATGTCCTTGTGGTCTCATCGTCTGGTGAAAGAGTTCATGAAGGGACTGTTCAGATCGTTCCCGCCGGTGAAGGCTCCGGCCCCGGCGTGGGAGCTCAACGTGGTGCTGACCAAGCTCATGGGACCTCCGTTCGAGCCTCTGCACTCGGCCCCGTTGAAGTTTCTGTCGTGGAAAACAGCGTTTCTTGTGGCCATCACCTCCGCACGACGGGTGGGAGAGATCCAGGCCCTTTCCTGCAAGGCCCCGTACTTGACTTTTCACGACACGAGGGTAGTGCTCAGGACGCACCCCTCCTTCATGCCCAAGGTACCGTCGGACTTCCACCTCAACGAACCCTTGGTGTTGCCTGTATTCTTCCCGTCGCCTTCGTCGCCGGCTGAGAGGACTTTGCACTCGCTGGATGTAGCTAGAGCGCTGAAGTTCTACGTGGACCGCACGAAGTGTTTCCGGAAGACGTCACAACTCTTTGTGAACTTTGGACCTGTCAATCAGGGGAAGGCTCTCTCGAAGCCTTCCATTTCCAGATGGCTCTCCGGCTGTATCATGTACTGTCATCGGTTGGCAAACCGACCGCTGCCTGGCCGTCCGAGAGCCCATTCCACCAGAGCGATCGCAGCTACCACGGCGTTCCTTTCTGGTGTGCCCCTGCTGGACATATGCAGGGCTGCTACGTGGAGGTCGACGCACACCTTCACGAAGTTCTACTGCGTCGATCGGGATTCCAGGGAGGAGTCCAGGGTCGGCCAAGCAGTGCTGCGCAACCTGTTCGCCTGAGGTGAGCCTGGTGAGGAGGTAAGATGCTTAATGTTGAGTTTGATGCAATGCTTAATGTTGAGCCTTTGCCACCTCCCGTGGTTGTGCATGTGTGTACTGCTATGTATTCTTTATTCATGAGCATGTGAATCCATGCCAGACCCCATGCTGGAGAAGGAACAAGTTACTTACCTGTAACTGTTGTTCTCCAGCATGGGTCTGGCATGGATTCACATGCGAACCCTCCCGCCTACCCCTCTGCGGCTCTTCACTTGGTCATACTTCCACTTCACGTGCTTCCAAATCTGAAGATGGCTGCCAGAGGCGGTGCTTAGGTAGAGGGCAGTCATTGGCTGTGGTCAGTATGACGCAGAGACCAGTGATTGGTTATTACTACGAAAGACAGATCAGAAACGAAACTGATACTGGTTTTTTCTTTACCGAGGATTCCCAGCCTGACGACGGGGAATATTCATGAGCATGTGAATCCATGCAAGACCCATGCTGGAGAACAACAGTTACAGGTAAGTAACTTGTTCCGTATCCTCTGTATACTGCCTAACTCTTCTTGAGGGAAGTCTGACTGCTCAGCCACAGCTACCACAGTGAATCTGTGCGGTGCAGACTGCTACCAAGTGGGTTTACTGCCAACACCTGTAGTCTTAAATCTTTTGCAGTGGTCCCAGAGGGAACTGCACAGGTTTCTGCCTATCACTGGTGGCAGCGGTGGGATCTGTATTGAGCATACACTTTAGAGTACTTTTGAGATACCTTAGTGCAACTAACCACAAAACTTAAGCACAAGAAAGAAAAAGTCATTTTTAACCTGTCTACTATGGAAGGTTATAGTCAAGAGTCCCTTGCTGCAAAAACTGCTGATTGTCTAAGACATCTCTGTAAGCATAAGAATCCCATGACTAAAGGAAAGAAAATAGAGCTAATAGAAAGGTTGTTAGAAAACCAAAGTCTGGAGGATGGTCCAGAGGAACCTATCACTCCAGCAAATGTAGAAAGCAGCAATGATCTTGATATGGAACAAGGTATTGATGATCTTGGGTCAGAACCAGAAGAGGAGGATGAAACTGTTGTAGATAGTCCCTCTAGGCCTCTGTCTGCTCTACCAGCTGTACCTACTGGACCTTTGCCAGGTCCCACATTTAGCCCTCAATACTTTGAACTGGAGAAAATGAAACTGAATTAGAGTACAAGAAACGTAATGCTCAAACTGACAAAGAACTAAGGCTAAGGGAAATGGAGCTCAAGTATGAGCTAGAAATGAAGAAATTGTCTGTTGAGAATGCTTCTCTCTCTGGCTCCTCTAGAAGTTCCAGTCCTAAAAGACCCCGGATGCCTAAGGAATTGATTGGTATGTATGAGCCTAAGTTGGGTGTGTTGGATTGGTTGTCTATGTTTGAGTATAATCATGGGCTCCAGAACATCACAGGTAATGAGTTACTCACTTGGTTGTTCTTTAGGCTTCCCCCTGTTGCAACTGATGTGGTAATGGAGTTGGGGGAGGAGGATAGGAAAGAGTATGCATGTGTGAAACTAGCTTTGATAGCTAGGTTTGGGAAGACCCCTTCCCAGTATCTTAAGAGGTTTAGGAGCCTCAAAAAGCATGATGGTACCCCTTGGGCTACCTGGGTGTGTGAAGGGTTGAAAAACTTAGAGGGATGGATTAAGGGTTACAAGGTGAACACTTATGAAGGAATGAGAAATCTCGTAATGATGGAGTCAATTTATGATGCCTGCTCTCCTGAGCTCAGACAGCACTTGGCTGATTCACAGGAATTAGATCCTAGGAAACTAGCTAAGGCTGCTGACTTGTGGGTTGCCAACAGGGCTACCCACAAGGATTCTGGGGTAACTCAGAAGAAGGATGAGGGAAGACAGCCTAAGAAAGACTCCAAAGAGAATTCTAATAATCCTAATTCCAAAGAGGGCCCCAAACAAAACCATAAGGGTAAGCCACCTGGGAAACCACAGCAGAGTAGTATACCTTCTGGTGCTAAACCAGAAGGAGGTCAGAACAAGCCTCCATTCCAAAGGACCTTTGGGGCCTGTTATTTTTGTAAGGCTACTGACCATGTGAAAGGAGATCCCAGATGTAAGGGTAAACCTTCCGGGATCCAACTTGTCTCCTTAGCCTTCGCTCCAGAGGAGGAAGTCACTATGGCAAGTGGAAACTTTCTACTACTGGCTGATGAACCCACTGGAGTCTCAGCCAGTGTTTCTTTAGTCTCTCTGGGGTTGTGGGAACAGCAAAATTTAGATGTGTATAATTCTATCCCAGATAATACTAAAGAGTATTATAAGGACAGTGTCCACGTGAATGGTCAGGAGACCCCTGCCATCAGGGACACTGGGGCCAGCATAACTGTGGTGGATGAATCATTGTTCAAGGCAGAGGATGTTGCTAAGGCACCCAAATGCCTCACCAAGTTAGCTGGAGGGCCTGTGCAGATGTGTCCCCAGTTACCAGTCCTCATCCAGTGTAATGATATGGCTGTGAAGATACCTGTCAGTATACAATGTGAAGTGCCAGGAAGAGTTCTGCTGGGAAATGACCTGAAAGCTCTTGGAGTTGTGTCACATACCCCCAGACCTCCTAGTAAAAGGTTACGGGAGCTCACCAAGTCTGCAAGAGAGAAAACCCTGCGAGGTTTATCTCAGGAGATGATGACAGAAATCACTCCTCTCCCACTGGAGCAACTTACTGCAGTAACTACCAGATCAGGAGCAAAGGGGCAACCCAAGACTCCTAGAAAAAAACCTACAGCAAGCACTCCAGTGCTTCCAACAAGGACTTCCCCGAGGTTGTCCAAAGTTACACCTGTAACTCCACCTCCAGCTGAGGCTGAGAGGGAGGTACAACCCTGCTTGGTTGAACTAGACTCTGAAGAAGAGCTAGAAGGAGGTCCAGAACATATTGGAGACCTGGACCCGGCTGACCATCCTGAGCTGCAGTCTTTACTGGCAGAAGGTGGACCCAGCAGGACAGTTTTCCGTAAGGGACAAAGAGAATGTCCAACTCTGGAGGGTCTCCGCCAGCAGGCAGCTTCTCAGGCTGATGGGCAGAGCCTGGGAAGTATAGGTTACACTGGGAAGATGGCCTCCTCTACAGTGAACCAACCGAATCTGAACCTGGAGCATACCAACGCCTGGTAGTGCCCCAAGAGAACAGACAACAATTCTTGCAACTAGCCCACGAGATTCCTTTGGCTGGTCACTTGAGTTTCAAGAAGACCAAGGAAAGGCTCTCTCTCTACTTCTATTGGCCAAAAATGGGGGCTGAAGTAGATAGGTATTGCAGGAGCTGCCATACCTGCCAGACTTCTGGTAAGGTTGGTTCCAAGAATGTGGCACCTTTAGTGCCTCTCCCAGTTGTGGGAGTCCCATTTGAGAGGGTAGGGATTGACATTGTTGGTCCCCTTGATCCCCCAACCTTTTCAGGCAACAGGTTTATCCTTGTTGTAGTAGACCATGCTACTAGGTACCCTGAGGCAATTCCTATGAGGACTGTTACGGCTCAGGCTGTGGCTAAGGCCCTCCTTGGTATCTTTACCAGGGTTGGGTTTCCTAAGGAGGTGATCTCTGACAGGGGGACAAATTTTATGTCCAACTACATGAAGGCCATGTGGAAAACCTGCGGAGTTACCTACAAGTTCTCAACCGCCTACCACCCTCAGACCAACGGGTTGGTAGAAAGATTTAACAGAACCATGAAGAGCATGATAGGTGCCTTAGAAGAACCCCTTAAGAAGAAGTGGGACCTTCTACTGCCATGCCTTCTATTTGCTTATAGGGAAGTCCCTCAGGAGGGAGTAGGTTATTCTCCCTTTGAACTTCTCTATGGCCATCCCGTCAGAGGCCCCTTGGCCCTGATTAAGGAGTGGTTGGAGAGTGCTCCTTCCCCCAAGCCAGTCAGAGTGACTGACTATGTGATAGGTCTCCGAAGGAGAATGTCACACATGATGGCAGAAGCAAGTGATAACTTGAAAGCTGGCCAAGCTCTGATCAAACATTGGCATGATCAGAAGGCTAACATGGTTGAGTTTACTCAAGACCAGCTAGTTCTAGTTATGCTCCCAACAAGGCAGAGGGCCTTGCAAGACAAATGGATGGGACCCTTCAAGGTTGTGGGAAAACTTGGAGAGGTCAACTATCTGGTGGATCTGGGCAAACCCAGGGAAGCTCCCAGGGTCTTCCACACCAACCGCCTCAAAGCCTATGTCTCTAGACCAGAAGTAGGAGCATTGCTTCTAGCTTCATCGGAAGAGGAGGAGGAGGAGAGTGACGCTCTACCTGAGAGGCTTACCTTTGGACGAAAAGGTTGAAGGAGTTAATCTCTCTTCAGATCTGACCCCTGATCAACAGGAGGAGTGCAAAGCGATGTTAAATCAGTTTGCCCCCCTGTTCTCATTTTCACCAGGCTTGACCCCTTGGGGACAGCATGAGATACTCACTGGTGACTGTCTGCCAGTCAAAAGCAGAGGATATAGAATGTCAGAACATGTCAGAACCCACATCAAAGGTGAGGTCAAGAAGATGCTTGATCTCGGGGTAATAGAGCCCTCTACTAGTCCATGGTCTAGCCCAGTGGTGTTAGTACCAAAGGCAGGATCCAAAGAGTTGAGATTCTGTGTGGACTATAGAGCTCTTAATGCAGTCACCAAGATTGATGCCCACAGATGAGTTGGTGGATAAACCAAGGACAGATGAGTTGGTGGATAAACTTGGTGCAGCCAAGTACCTCAGCACACTGGACCTTACGTCAGGCTATTGGCAAATAGCCCTGACAGACCATGCCAAGGAGAAAACTGCATTTTCTACCCCAGTTGGCCTATACCAATTCAAGGTTATGCCTTTTGGACTGAAAAATGCACCTGCAACATTCCAAAGGATGGTGAACCAAGTTCTGGCTGGGATGGAGGACTTCTGCATGGCATACTTGGATGACATTGCAGTCTTCAGCCACTCCTGGGCAGAACATGTGACCCACTTAGGACATGTTTTGCAGGCTCTTGAGCAGGCCAATCTGACCATAAAGGCAAGCAAGTGCCAAATTGGTCAGAGTAAAGTGGTCTACCTTGGACATGAGGTAGGAGGTGGAGAAATAAGGCCTTTGCTCAGCAAGATTGAAGCTGTGCAAAACTGGACAACACCTACTACTCAGACCAAGGTGAGAGCCTTCTTAGGCCTCACTGGGTACTACAGGAATTTCATTGAGAACTATGGGACCATAGCTTCTCCTCTGAATGTGATCTCCTCTCCAAAATTCCCTAAGAAGGTCAAATGGACTGAGGAATGCAATCAGGCCTTTGAAAACCTGAAGAAAGCTCTCTGCCAAGCTCCAGTACTCGGAGCTCCTGACTACCACCAAACTTTCATTGTACAAACTGATGCTTCCAATGTAGGTATAGGTGCAGTTCTTAGCCAACTGGATGAGAAGGGTAGGGAACACCCCATTTGCTTCATCAGTAGAAAACTGAAGGATCCTGAAACAAGGTGGGCAACAATCGAAAGAGAATGCTTTGCTATTGTGTGGGCACTGAAGAAGTTTAGGCAATACTTGTATGGTTCTACTTTTGTCATTCAGACTGACCACCAACCCTTGAGATGGTTAATGCAAATGAAAGGGGAAAATCCAAAACTATTGAGATGGTCAATCTGCCTCCAAGGGTTTGATTTCACCATTGAGCACAGGTCAGGGTGTCACCATCAAAATGCTGATGGACTCTCTAGGATGTATGTCATCGACTAGAGGTATGAGGTTCATCCAGGAGTGGATTAAATCCTCCTGTCCCTTAGTCTGGGGGGGGGGGCGAGTGTTAGGAAGAATTCTCTGTTTAGGCTGAATTTCCTAACCTAGTGAGTCCCCCAGCAGCTTTGCTGGATTTTGAGGGGTTTATTTTTTTCTCCTGCCAAGAGTGAGACTCTTTTATCCTCACTCTTGGACATGACTTGAGAGTGTTCTCTGTGACTTGCTATGTGCTTATGGGCTGGGGGGGGGGGGTAATTTTCCCCCTAGGCCATCATTGGTTTTTGAATGTGTGTTACACAGCACCCTCAGTGCAGTAGCACAGGGGTGTCTTAGAGACCCCCAAACATAGACTCCACACTCTGGGACTGACTACTGTCTCCCTGGGTCTGTAAAGTTACCATTGACTTTACTAGTCTTAACTTAGGAACTTAACCAGTACAAACCATCTTACTGTGGAAGTACTGGTAGGGGCAATCAGATTGCCCCTGGGTCTGTTGTCGAGGGGGTACTGTCCCGTCCCCCCTCGCCAAGTTCTGGCTGGTGGCAGTGGATACCACGGAAATATTCCACCGGAATATTTCCCAATGGGATTTCCCATTGGTTTTTGATGCACCACTTTTTGGGGCAACGTTAAAGATACCGCCGGTTTATTTATTTAATATAAATTCACCGGTTGGGATTTTTTTGCCGGAACTCGCCGCCAAAATGGCGTCTAGGTTCACTTCATTAACCCTGAACCCGAGTCGAGCCTTTGTTCCACTTTTGGCGGGCTTCTGCACAGAAGCCCTCCAAAGTGGTGCCATTCTGTCTGGGTACCACAGGGGGTGTGGGAGGGGGTTTAGGCACCCTGGACCGAGTTGCCTTGCCAACTCAGATCACACTCTAGTGTGATTGGCCCAAGTGGTGAGCCACCCCGCTCACCACTTAGCATGTTTGAGTGACAGCTAGGCTATATGAATGGGGGTTTGCTGCATAAAAGCAGGGTTTTTGGGACTGGTTCTTCAGAAGTCGCCACAGGACCTAAGAAGCCGAAGAGGGAGAAGCAGAGCCGACCTGCCAAGACAACACCACCGGTGAAGCCCTGCAGAATCGTCTCACCACTTTTCCCGACGACAGAGGAGATCTCCCGCAGGAGAGTCTTCTTCCCTTAACTGGTGGGGACAACCAGTTGCTGCCTTCTTTTCGCCGTCCCGAAGCATCTCGTGGCCACCTTGCCTGTGCCAAGCACCCCGGCAACCGGGATACCACTTTTTACCTCAACCGCGAAAGAGGGGTAAAAATCCTTTGTGACCGGAGAACTCCACGGCTGGCCTCATCCCTGGTAGTGCAACGACCTGCAGCCTTCCTCCCCGTCGAGATCACCTCTTCCTCGGGACGACGCCGCGACTTGCACCCACTACCAGGAACGACTACCACCGCTGGAGGAATCTTTCCACTTCTAAAGGTACTGTGATCCGCCCGGCCTCCCTTGCCACCGATTGTACGGGGTAGATTTAGCCCTCGGCTCTCGAACCTGGGTAGGTCTGGGACACCCTAACTAAACTTTTCAGAACCATAGTAAAACCGTTTTCTACTCACCGGCAAAGACTTGTGACATTGTGTGATCTTGGGCACATTTTTCGCCTGGCTCCCTCTAACGCGGGCCCCGAACTAATTCCCCTTGTTCCACTATTGACTGTCTTTGCCAACCTTATGTGAAAAGTGTTTTACCTAACTGCTCTCTTTATTCCTGCTTTTCCCTCCCTTTTGGTAATACTTGTTGGAGTACCATCTAACGTTAAGCGCTCACCTCTGGTTGGAAATAAGTGGTGTTAACTTAGAATTGTCCAACAAACGATTAGGGATGTACATATGAGTAATAGTAACTGTGTTTGACTTTCTTATCTTTTCTAATGTGCTAGTGTAGTTTATGAGTGTACCTTTAATAAATAAGTCTATACTTTGACACCTAGTTCTGGTCAGTGTTTGCTTGTGCTATTGTACCTCTGTACCTATTATGTATCCTCTGTATACTGCCTAACTCTTCTTGAGGGAAGTCTGACTGCTCAGCCACAGCTACCACAGTGAATCTGTGCGGTGCAGACTGCTACCAAGTGGGTTTACTGCCAACACCTGTAGTCTTAAATCTTTTGCAGTGGTCCCAGAGGGAACTGCACAGGTTTCTGCCTAACACTCACCAATCATCGACATTGACTCAACAAACCCCATCAAATGCGGCCTCAGCAGACCCAAACACTGACTCGAACGACCTGGCCGGCAAAAACGAAAACGCCCTCCTGACATTTGATATGTTTAAAGGCCCGGCAAAGATGATTCAACTCTTGCCGAGCAAAGAAACAAAAGAAACGGAGGCAAAGATAGGAAATAAGAAAACAAATAACAAAAAGACTGATGCAAAAAAGCAAACCACCAGTTCTAGAAAATGTATAAGAAATCTAAGTACGCCCACCAGATCCGGTTTGTTTGATCGTGAGCACTGTAACTCCATGGTGCAGGCAAAGAAAAAACAAAAAACATCAAATGACATAAATGACTTTTCCGTACCTGACAAAGGAAATCCTAAAAAACGTGCTCATCGAGAATCTGGAAGCAGTTCAACCCACGCTGTAGCCTCATCAATCGACCTTGCAGACCTGTCAACATGCTCAGTCAGTTCGGCTGATGATCTTAACCAAACGTTGTCGTCTTGCAATGATCAAAATAAGAGTGAAAACTCGGCTGACATGCCTGACCGAACTGAACAACACTCAAAACTGAACCGGAAAAGAAAACAAGATGAGCACTCAAATTCGAACCTGGCTCCCAGCTCAACAGTACATGACCGTCAGAAGCACAACAACCCGGCAAATCCTCCAAGATGTAACAGCAACAACGTCACATGCCAGCGAAAGAATCAAAAACCAACGGCTGGAGAGGCCGTTACGTTAGCACATAATGGCGCAAATCAAAATGCCAAATACACAGCAGCTCAAAAATCCAAAACAAACAAACTCAGGATCATAAAACCAATCAATGAGGTACACGATTCCTTGGGCAAACTGAGAGTAGAGAATGTGCTCGCAGACAATGACTCAATGAACCTAAACCGCAGGAATATCTTGAAGTTACTCCAGAGTGTACCGGCTCTCCGGACAATAACCACAGATGACATCAAGATAGTCGAATATGCATCTGAGACCAGCCCTGGCATAGTACTGCTGCATATCAAATCCCATGCGATACGCCAGGCTATACTTGCGGCTTCCGAGGAATTGTTATTCTTCGTCTTTGAGGTAAAACCTGAGGTGCCCGCATCAATATGTCCTACAAACGACATTCATACATCCTTATCGAATGAAAAGGCCAAAGACCTTGCAAGATCGAAGCTCAGGGAAACAATGAAACTCTCTATGAATTCCAGCGACCCTAGAGGCAAAGCGATTCTACAAGAAAAGCGAGCATTTTTGTTCGTAGATCGGCAAGAAACCCTGCTTAGCAATGAATTGAAATGAAGAAGGACCTCTCAACAGTGATATCCTGGAATACAAGGAGTTTTGTACACCTTTTCAATGAGTTCTCCATTGACCTGGCCACGAACTTGATTATATGTCTACAAGAAACATGGCTGCGCGAGACCCCCACGAGAGATAGTTACCCCATCCTTGCGAACCATGCAGTTAAAAACAGCTTAGGGAGACCCTATTCAGGGCTAATTACGATGGTCAAACAAGGAAAAGGCTGGGAGTTGATCCAATCAACGAATCCAAACCCCTTTGTACAAGGTACACTGTTACAACTAAAGTCCCACGTAGCAGGAAAACCAAAATACATGTTGGTCATCAACGCATACTGGAATCCAGCAAAGATCTCCACAAAAAATGTGATTAAATCAATAACAATTCTAATTGATCAAGGACAGTTGGAATATACTGACCTAAAGCTCATAATATGTGGTGATTTAAATCTCGCTGATCTGATTGATACACCATCTCAATCAAATGAAAGCTCTGCTACGAGGCAAACTGCCTCGACTAGATGCAAAAGCTGGATTCAAGCAATGGAAATGCGCAATTGTGTCATGACGAATGGTAACGTAGTTGGTGATTTTCCACCTCATCCCACATGGCACAACACGGGTTCACACAAAACACTGGACTACATTTGGGTTTCCTTGAATCTCTGGGACCAAGTCCTGGACTTAACCATAAACACAATGACAAGATGTGACCATGACGCTTTAGTGCTTCACTGGCAAATTGAACAAAATAATGCTGAAGGGATGTCTGCAGGGAACCTGGAAACAAACCAAGCTGGAAACTGCCTGAGAATAAACAGAAAACAGATCATAAGCATGACCAACTCAATACGAGCCAATGAAGCCGACATGGATCCACATGTAAATTACAATCCCTTGTTGATGCAATTCCGATTTTCCCCAAGGTAGGCAAATAAGTAACAATGCTCAACATAAACACATGTGGTGTTCTATGATCAGCACAGAAAAAAAGCTATTATGGAAAGACATAAGGAAATTGAACAAAAATCCTGACGCATCAACAACCTTAATGATAAAAAAAAAGGAAACAAAAATACTGACACTGGAAAAAAACCTTTGCCTCAATGAGAGACCAAGAACGAGGAGCTATGATGTTAAAACCAATCTTGACCCAAAATTCAAGAGAAACTTGGGCAATATTGAACAACGAAACTCCATCTCAGAACGCAATGCTATCTAACGGGGTAGCCAAGGCCACTTGGTTAAAACAGTTATTCTTCATCAAAGACGAAAGTATCCAAATTTGAAATCACGTTGTACAAGCAGAGTGGGATACAACTGAATCAATCGATGACATAAAAACAAAAATTTCAAAACTAAAAAATTCAAGAGCAGCAGGCCCGGACGGCATTAGTAACATAATGCTAAAAAAGAACAGACAAGAATGGGCGTGCTTCATTGAGGTCCTATTCAAGCAGATCACAAAGGAAAAAAACTTGCCACAATCATGGACTACGGCAGTCATAGTGCCTATTTATAAAAAAGGCCTTTGTGAAGACCCAGACAACTATTGGCCAATCGCGTTGCTAGACACGATCGGCAAGATAATGGCATCCTTCCTACAACAGAAACTAGCAAGTTGGGCCGCAAAATCAAACTGTCTGGATCAGCGACAAACTGGATTCACCAAAGGTGTGGGGACAGAAGTAAATCTTGTAATCCTGAACTTACTAAAGCTTGAAGCATTAAAACAAAAAAGAAATTTACATCTAGCATTTGTAGATATGCGTCAAGCTTTCGATTCCATCAACCGAGAACTATTATGGAAGAAATTAAGGAGTTGGGCTTGTCCGGAAGAAATCTACAGCCCATAATTGCCCTCCACGTAAACACCTCAGAGTATGGTTGAACCAGCAAGGAGATCTAACAACTCCTATCGAGACAAACACAGGCGTGAAACAAGGATGCCCTCTAGCCGCGCTCTTATTCAAGCTGTTTATTGCTGACATTCCAATTACACTAAATCAAGTCAACTGCTTTCCTCCGAAAGTCAACGGCTATCAAATAAGAGGAGTCACCTATGCCGACGACATAGCCCTTGTCGACCAAACCCGGATCGTCCTTCAAAGGCTTCTAACAGCTCTAAATAAGTACATGACCAAAAACAAACTGTTTATCAACGTCGCAAAGACCAAAGTCATGTCAATTGGGTCGGCACCAGGAAAAAGGAAGAAAAACTTTATGTGGTCAATTGGAGCGGAAAACTTAGAAACAACAAAAGAAATACGATACCTGGGAATCCTTTTCAATACTTCCATAAGAGAATGGGAGTGGTCTAAGGACTTAATTCATCGGTCAATGACATTTGCCCTACAAGCCGAAAAACTGCATAGTCTTTATGGCAAATTTACGATGCAACCTGTACGCGAATTCTACCAACTGAAGGTTACACCAGCATTAACCTACAGTGTAGAAGCCGCCTGGAACTTACACCATAGAATATGGCTGTATCTAGAATGTCAATTTTGGAGAAAGGTTCTAAGGCTATCCAAACACATATCAGTTATCAAGATCCGAAATGAACTCGCATTAGACTCTCTCCAAGGAACTGTCCTATGGAAATCAATGTCCCTCTTTAGGAAAATGAATTTAAGTTCCCCGGAACCGGCGTACGCAATTTTTGGAAATTGTGACAAAGAACACTCGAACTCTCTGATAAACGACTGGAAAGCAAAACTCATTGCGATATTGTCTCATGCAGACATTACAATAGACATGCTAACAAATTGTCCACAAAATGCAAAAAAGAAAATAAAACAATGGCAATGGATCCTAAATTTAGAACGATACAACAACTTGGATTCTGCGTTGTACTTGGGCCCAGTTGCAAATTGCCTTGACTTGCTCCCCACGTACCTAAAACAATTTCTGTCGAGACACCACCGTGACTCATTCATGAAACTGCGTCTAAATGCCTTGAGGACAAAAGATCTGCTATTCAGGATACACGCCAATGATACGATCGACAACTTATGCATATTCTGCAAGGGTGAAGTAGAATCTAGCAAGCATCTTATAATTGAATGTGTGGAACTAAAGAACCAAAGAACATTTCACCTAGGGAAATACGCCCCAGGAAACTCGAATATAGAAGACTGGTGGTTTCGAATTCTCGGAGGGAAAAATGTGATGTTGACTTGTCGAATCATTGATTATTTAGATGAAATTCTGAAGGACCACATTGTAACTGTTCCCTGAGAAATCAAAATCTAGAATTCGTAATGAAAGAAATATTGTTATAAAAAGTTTGTAAATCAAACTATAAAATTACAAGAAAAATAAAAATACCTCCCCGCAGGGAAAAGCTGTAACGCAGCCCTGCCAGAACTCCAGGACGGTTGGAGGTGATGTCCCCGGCCTTGGGCATCCATCTCCCATGTGGCTCTGCCATCTCCAATCACAGCGGTAGTTCCAGGCAGCCTGGGCAGGGTCCTCATCGTTTCCCGGAGGGAGAAGCTGTACCGCAGGCCTGCCATATGTCCAGGATAGTGGGGTGGGGGGGGTTATGTCCCCGGACTTGGGCGGCTGTCTCCCATGTGAGTTGACCATCTCCAAGTGCAGCGGCAGTAGCAGGGAGCCCCAGCAGGGTTCCTGTCCTTTCCCAGAGGGAAAAGATGTAACCCGGGCCAGCCAGAACTCCAGGATGGTCGGAGGTGATGGCTCCGGCCTTGGGTGCCTTGTCTCCCATGTGGGTCGACCATCCGCAAGTCCAGCGGCAGTTCTGGGGAGCCCTGACAGGAACCCCATTCCTGCCCAAAGGAGACATCTGTAATGCAGCCAGAGGTGCAACCTGGGCTTGCAGACGTCCAACCCACATGGGAGACAGCCGCTCCCAGGGAAACACCAATGTTATGCTGGCATGGGGGCAATTCGTGGCCTGACCCTGCAATTGTGTCCCAGCCCACCGAAATACCTCCCCAGACGGCCCACTCCCACCCACACCACCAACAATCCAGCCCCAGTCCCACCCACCTCACTGACAATGGGCCCTAACCGTAGAATAATACAAAACAGTACTTGCATAATGTTGCAGAGGCTCGTGTAGAAAAACTGTAAATGAAAACATTTGTTACTTATGGTCAGCCCAGCAAAAACAAATCATAACTACTACTCTCCGATCACGGCCCCCCTTTCAAGCCATCCCTGTTGATCTACTGACCCTCAACCCTCAGTAAAAAATACCTTCCTAGGGGCAGTTTTCACTAGCAATCTGCCCCCAGGGAGGGCTACATGAGAGGCCCCCCTCCATTTTGGGTGTGGTGAGAGGGCCACCCTCTCTCCATTACAAACATTCACGGTGGTTTAGTGTCCCCACCAACCCCCAACTCGTTTAATTTTATATTTTTTTTTCCATTTTGTCCCTTCTCTAGGGGCAGATGAGCACATTACTGTGCCCATCTTCCCCCAGGGTGGGCAAAACGTACTGCCCCATGCTTTGGGGGGGCCACTCTAAAGTGAAAGGTGGCCCTCTCCACCCCACCCCAGACAAATGGTCAGAGTGCACTAGCAATCCGCCCCCAGGGAGGGCTACATGAGATTTGGGGTGGGGGCACCCCCTTTCCACTAAAAACACCCAAGGTTGTTTAGTGTCACCACCACCCAAAAAAAATTTTTTGTTTGCTTTGTTTTGCCCCTTCCCTAGGGGCAGATGGGCACATTAGTGTGCCCATTGTGGCCCCAGGGTGGGCAAAATGTGCTGCCCTGTGTATTGGGGGACCGGGGGGGAGAAAGCTGCTTACATATAAGTGGCCTCCTTACCCCCCCACTTTAAAAACAGATCCCTGGTGGTCTAGACGCATTGCTGGGCGTGGATTGAGCGATATGTGCCTGATCTGGCATTGCTTCAAAGAAAGTGTTGTTGGAAAGGGGAGAGTCTCCCCTTTCCAACGACACCTCCCTCTATCTCAATGGCACAATAATGCCGGAGATCAAGGGAGAAGGGAACTCACCTTCTCTTTCACGAAAATGGCTGCCGCTGTGAAATTTACTTTGTTTCATGTCGGCGTGCATGACGTGAAACTGAAGGAAAACCAACCCCCGGGGCGTGAGGAGAAACCTCCTCCTCACATAACTCAGGAGTTGGATTACACTTTTGTGTGATCGCTGCTTTGCAGTGATCGCACAAAGTGAAGTGCCATCGTCCTTGGCACTGCAAACATAATGTCAAGGACGAGATACCTTGTCATTGCCACTTAAGGGGTTAAACCTTACTCTGTTTCTTATTTCTTTGTCTATAAGTTTGTGTTGTCTCTTCTTGTTGTTTTGGATTGTAATTTTCTTGAGTGTATCTGAATGCCTTTTCATGGGTAAAGTTTTGGACATCTTTCTTCATCCTTCTTATTCTTTCTTTATTTAGATAGTGTTTCATTTCATTTCTTCATTCATATGTTCGATACTCCTTGCATTCGTTCCATTTTACCAAACATGTTTCATTCCTACTCTCAATTCTCTAAAACATATTTATCAGGAAATTCTTCAGGGGAGCACTACCCGCTTGTCCACAATCCCTATTTTTCAATTGTTTTGCTTTGTAGAATTTGCCATTTATTTTCAGTTTTTTCTTAAAATCTTGTTTCTTTTACTATAAGAATTTGCATTCATCACATTTTCTAGGCTTCGATTCATCCGTGATTCTTCAATACACTTTAGTCAATCTGTATTTACCTGTAACAACATATATTGACGGTTTTTAATTTAACCGTTCTTCAAGGTACATTTTATGTATACCAATTACAAATTTAATAATAATGGGAGATTAATTCCCCTTTCTTCTTTAGGCTTTTTGTGAAGAGCAGAGTACTCTCAGTCTCTTAGCCACACACCCAACATTCCATTCAGAGCAGGACAGAAATATACTACAAAAAGCTTAAGACTTGAGAGGACTGACTGCGCCTCAGACTTTGAGCCAACATTATTAGAGGCAAGGCAGCATCCGTGGCCTTTGTAAGACATTGGGCCTCACTATAAGGTTCCTGGTCTGGGAACTACAGTATTGGTAAGCTTTTCGGTACCGTAGTTCCCGGACTGGCAAACTACAAGTTCTGCTCGTGGGTGCCTTTGCGAGCAGGGCAGGGCAGGGCATGGCATGGCATGTCGGATGCACCTGCACTGTTTATGACGGTGCCGGTGCATTCGGCTTCCCTATTCCCATTGAGACCTATGGGGCTCAAATGGGAATGGGGAATAATATATTCCGGTGCCCAGGAATGGGCAATTACTGGGTTCGGCAGGGCCGTAATGACCCGGTAATTGCTGATTCATTGGCGCTGGAAAATAAACATACCGGTAACAGCCATGCCTGTTTTACAGGCACGGCTACCACCAGCCTCCTAATGAGGCCCATTACCTTATTTTATAGATCTGTACAGTGGCAACTTGGGATACTCCTCTCAGGCCTTGCAAATTCTTAAAGATCCTGCTGGACCTGCAGGGCGAGCTACTTAGTTTACATACTCAACGTAAGAGAAATGCACTTGCCTCAAGGTGACTTGTGACAACATATTTACCTGTGCTTTTTGTATAATGGTGCATGTCGCCATAATCACACTTCATATTTGCTGCATTGCTGTCAAGCATACCCAGTGAAACCCATATTTGCCATTTACTGCAAACAAAGTGTGTTTGCAGTAATTGAAAAATAAGTTGCTAACATCCCCCTACTTGCCAGCAAAGTCGAGTATCATGCAAATGGTACTTTCCCATCATAATAACTACTCGCCATTGCTAGTGGGCTAGTAGATTTTGAGAGCCCTGCCTCTTACATATTGCAAGCACTACTCGTTTTATGCATCCTCTAGAAAATATGCTTATTTTAGCCAGTAGGTGTTTTGCAACCTTTTTGCTTGAATTTAAGTAAATGCTGTCTCCTCACCCTTCCAGTTTCAAAGGATTTCTAATCTGGTCCCAACCAGTTGGGAAGGAGGGAGAGCAGGACGTCGAAGAAATAAAAACATATCTTCCTGGTGATTCAGGTTCTCTTAGTCCTTGCTCTCACTCCTTCACATGGCCCACCCAAGCATCCCCAAGACAGCATATACTTTGCACAACTGCACTATGCATAGGGGGGAAATCATTGTGAAACTACACGTGACGGTTGGTTACGCAGATGAGGGAGGGGCGGCAGTGGAGAGCTGCAAAAGGATGGACAAATGCACGTGAAAGGATTCCAGGACTTTGCAAGCAAGTGCTATATTTTGCAGCCAGTTTTTTCCTTCCAGCCTGCAGATACAGGCTGTCTCAACCAGTTGTGAAGGATGGAGTACGAGAACATAGACTACCATGATGGTAATTTGTCATATTGTTCTCAGTAGCATTGGACAGAGAGGCCAGTATCGCAATAATACAATTCCAGGCCATCTTCAGTTGCCAATCACTGAGGAACGTTGCAACACCATTTTGTTCTCAAATAATTTAATCTTCCCCATAATAAATGTTTTTTTTCCAAATCTGTTGAAGGACTCCAATCATTGCATGTTAAAACAAGAATACATTATTTGCTCAGGATCACATACTGCAGTATAATAAAGCAGCAATTATAACAAACATTGCAATTTAGACACTTGACCACTTACCTTCCAAGCTCTAGGTATTGTCTTGTAGAGATTACACAAATGGCATAGAAACAAACCTGACACTATATCATTCTTATGGAAACATGTTAAGCCAAAATAATATTGTAGCTGTATTTTCTGCATTCTAAACGGAAAACTGAATGTCCCTGAATGAATAATAATGGCAGCACTTAAAATCTCCTGTTTTACACACTGCACCTTCAGCACTAAGAAGCACACTGAGAGAGGCTGTGATAGGAGGCCTCTTGGGTATACATAGCATGTCACCAAATCCCAGCCTGCTCTCATGTATAATGTTGAGAACATTTGACTAGAAATATGAAGGCACACCCTTTCTTTTCAGATCAAATGTAAGCCGGTAATATAGCTCAGTGGGTTGAGCACTCGCTGCTGCGATCTGCAGGTCTCAGGTTTGAACCCCGGCATGGCCAACTCAGCCTTTCATCCTTCCGAGGTCGATAAATGAGTACCAATTTCGGTTGGGTGATATTGTATGTAAATATGTGCTCTGTAGAGCGCTTCGGATTAAGGCACTATATAAATGACTTATCATTATTATTATTATCCATGGTGTCAAAGAGCTTACCTGAAAAGGAAGCTTTATGGATAACTCACTTTAAAGCTCTTAGAAAAGGGCACACATTGTGTATATAATTAAAGCTGCCTGGTGGGGGCTTTCAGTTAGTAATGTCCCATCAGTGCAACTTGGATAATCCAACCCCAAAAGATACATTTTACAATTAATATTGGGCAGTCACGATATTTGGACATCTATCTTGCTGACAACACACATCATATTCAGCAAACTTACTTTTGACTCACCACAGGTTGACCAAGACTGCAGTTTCTCCAGTCCAGTACTTTCTCATGTAACATTTTTTGTTACCCTCACTACTTTAAATGGATGGTGGCAGTGGTTTTATTTTTACTACCAGTGTCCTTTTTTACCGCAAGCTGAACCCTCGGCTGCAGTACAGTACCCATGGATGTCCATTTTGTCAAAATGGCCTGTCTTCTTGTTTCACCATTTTCTGTTTGGGAGGTCTTTTCTTGGCTTTTACTCTGTGCATGGAGACAGAGATAGATTTTTGTGTTTTGCCTTTGGCGGGCTTCAGCCCTGTAGCCCGCCCCTGGCTCCAGTGTGTCTGGAAGGGCTGGAAGTGAGGGAGGTTCCCGAAAGTCCCCTGTTCTTTGTCTCTAGGAATTCCTGAAAGAAACCAGTCCTGATTGGCTGGCTGGAAACCCTGCTGTGTGATTGACAGCCTAGGCTGTACATGAATGGGAACATTTGCTTACAAAGCGAGAGTTTTGGGACTAGAGGCAGTCGACCACTGGAAGAAACATCCGACGAAGAAACCGTCAAGAGAAGCCCGCTGCAACCTCCTGGACCTCGAAGTACCGGTGAAGCCCTACTGCTGTGCTGACCTCCTTTCTCGAATCGACAGAGAAGCTCCGGAAGGGATGACTTCTTCCAACCCCGAGACGAACTCGACTTTGGTGCAATCCTCGACTTGCTGTGACTCTCCATTGTTGCGGAAGCCCAATGCCCGGGGCTGAGTTTCCATAGTGAAGTGCAACGTCTGCTGTAGAACTAATCTGGCCAAAAGCTCCTGGAGCCTCCTAAGGACACCCCAGAAGCAGGAAATCCCGATCCAGGGCACCTCTCCAGAGTCCAGGACCTAGGGAGCAAGGAACGTCCAACCAGAGAATTGTTCTGCATCAGTGCTGCTTGCGAAGCGCTGAAACCGCAAAGTGCTGCTGAATCGAAGAGAGCCCGTAGTTGCTGACGACCTCCCTGAGTACTGCCACAGGAGCCCTCCAGACGCCCTCCACCGTTAACAATACAGCTGAGTTCCAACCCCCATACTAAAAGCTACGCTGTGATATATTGAACAGGCAATACAAGTGGCACCCTTTTGCAAATTAACTATAGTGCATGGCAATAGGGCATTTGTATAAATTATTAGGAATGGAAATGGGACGATATTTGGAATTTGGTGGGGAGGGATCTCTGAAACACTTTGCCTCATTGCCAAACATGTCAGTGTATCAGTCTGATACAAGCTTGATCATTCTGTCAATTCTGGGGGAGAATGATCTGTTTGGAGTTTATTTGGGTTTAAAGTCAATACTGCTATTCTCACTGTCGGAAGAAACTGATGTTTTCTCTATAAATCTCAATACAGCCCTCTTATTCTTCAATAGTGCTGTTGGTTATACATTTGTGTTTGGGGCAATATACATTTGCCCAAAGGTAACGAGGAGGTAATCACTAATGACATAATAGACTGGTCAAACAAGGTGTCTGATTGGTGATGAAACTGATCACCTAGTGTCTGCTCACCTACTGTCAAACACCTGCCCTCATCGTTTGTGTTGGGAAATTGGGAGCTTTCATGTACATTACTGAAGAAATAAAATGGTAGAACAATATATGCATTGCCCTGATGATTAAAATATCCACATGAAATGTTTTCTTCACCCAGGCTATATGATTTGTTTTTTTACATTCTTTTGGCTACTGAACGGTTCTATATAAAAATGAATCGCATATCACCTCTATTACATTTTATCATTCGAGAAACACTACTCTGACAGCTATTGGGGTGCCTTTCCCCAAAAGAAGACACTTCAAAGTCTTAATAATTACTTAGTGAGTAATTAAGTAATGCACATCACTACTACTGAGAGCTAGGCATTGATAAGTGTGGGGGTGTACTCCCCATTTTACATAGCTGACATAAAAATGTCCTTTCCATTCGTAACATACATGGCCTTCATAGAAGCCAAAATAGTGGTGAAACGCATGTCAAGGTTTATTGAGGATAAGAACTTTTAAAAAACAAACTAAAAGAGGATGAGGATTATTAAAGACTAGATTAAAAAGAAAGCAACCATTTTATTAGGAAAAGATGATGTAAGAAGGACCAATTGTGGATTTAGAAATAAACAAAATTGATGCATTTGAACACCAGAGGATGACTGCGAACAATGGATTTGTTGTAAGCACTGCAATATTTGGAAACTGAAACCCTTTAATAAACAGTGGGCGTGATAACTGAACAGCTAAAATCTACTGTTATTAAACAAAAGGCAATATTTATACTAGAATACCCACACTTATCAATGCCTAAATAACTATTTGGAAATAAGAGCAGTTTATTCCTAGTGATTAGTAAGCAGAAAAATGCCACAACAGGAAGCTACTAATGTTATATTTGTGTACTTGAAGAATTATATAACTGCTTCTTAATATATTGTAACTACTGAGACCCAGTCGGCCCGTTAGTGATGCCTCCGACTGTGAACATGCTGAAACTAATAATGTGTTTCTCCTTTTTCTTCAATAGGTGATTGAGGTCCCAAAAAACACAACAAGATTGTTAAATTCTCTGAACTAATGCAGTGCGACACTTCATTGATACAATGTGCAAGTTCCTAACATCTTAGAAGCAGTCACGTTTGTGGTCCAAATTTCTTTGAGATTGAGAAGATTGAGAAGCCTATAGAATACATGATGGGTTTCATCCATTTAGCACACGTGTGGTAGCATCCAGCAACACAGAGCTACACTACATATCCAGCATTACAGAGCAATGATTGCAACATTGCTTGATGTGCAGTAAGACCAGACTTTTTATCTTGCCTATTTCTGAGAGAACACAAGCAAGTGCTATTTTATATACGTTCTGAATGTAATATTGATATTTTGCAAAGCACTTGTAAATGGTCGGACAGTATCCATGCACTGAATATTTAAAAATCTTCAGCTAGAAGAAACATCTTTCTGTCACTAGAAAAGATCCACACATGGGAAAGCTCATCTGCACTGTGAATCTGGGAAAAGGTTCAGTGGAACGAGTCAACCTGACAAAATAAACTGGTGATGAACCTTATCAATGAACAGGATGTCTGACAAGGGGTCACCTAATGAATATACTCATTACCCATGTGAGAACATCAGTGATAAACCTTATCAATGCACTGAATTTGGGAATAAAGATATGCTCATTTCCCCCCAGAGGACACATTCAGATGAGAAACCTCATGAGTGCACTGAATGTGGGAAATGGTTTGCTATGAAGGGGTCTCTTATTCGGCACCAAAGAACACATACAGGTGAGAATCCTCATGCGTGCACTGAATGTGGGAAATGGTTTGCTCAGAAGAGAGAGCTTACTATCCACCAGCGAACACATACAGGTGAGAAACCTCATGAGTGCACTGAATGTGGGAAATGGTTTGCTCAGAAGGGGAATCTTACTCAGCACCAAAGAACGCATACAGGTGAGAAACCTCATGAGTGCACTGAATGTGGGAAAGCTTTCAGTCACAAGGGAGGTCTTATTTACCATCAGTTCTCACATACAGGTGAGAAACCTCATGAGTGCACTGAATGTGGGAAGAGCTTCTTATTGAAGGGACATCTTACTCTCCACCAGAAGAAACATACAGGTGAGAAACCTTATCAATGCACTGCATGTGGGAAAGCTTTCAGTCAAAAGGGAGGTCTTATTTACCATCAGTTCTCACATACAGGCGAGAAACCTCATCAGTGTACAGAATGCGGGAAGAGCTTTATTCTGAAGGGATCTCTTATTTGTCACCTGCGAATACACACAGGTGAGAAACCTCATGTGTGCACTGAATGTGGAGAAAGGTTCTGTCGGCAGGATGGTCTCATTTACCATCAGTTCTCACACACAGGTGAGAAACCTCATAAGTGCACTGAATGTGGTAAGAGTTTCTTTAATAAGGGAAGTCTTATTCGTCACCAGAGAACACATGCAGGTGAGAAACCTAATCAATGCACTGAATGTGGGAAAGCTTTCAGTCAAAAGGGAGGTCTCATTTACCATCAGTTCTCACACACAGGTGAGAAACCTCATAAGTGCACTGAATGTGGTAAGAGTTTCTTTAATAAGGGAAGTCTTATTCGTCACCAGAGAACACATACAGGCGAGAAACCTTATCAATGCACTGAATGTGGGAAAGCTTTCAGTCAAAAGAGAGGTCTTATTTACCATCAGTTCTCACATACAGGCGAGAAACCTCATCAGTGTACTGAATGTGGTAAGAGCTTTTTTCTGAAGGGGTCTCTTATTCGTCACCTGCGAATACACACAGGCGAGAAGCCTCATGAGTGCACTGAATGTGGTAAGAGCTTTTTTCTGAAGGGGTCTCTTATTCGTCACCTGCGAATACACACAGGCGAGAAGCCTCATGAGTGCACTGAATGTGGAGAAAGGTTCTGTCGGCAGGATGGTCTCATTTACCATCAGTTCTCACACACAGGTGAGAAACCTCATAAGTGCACTGAATGTGGTAAGAGCTTTTTTCTGAAGGGGTCTCTTATTCGTCACCTGCGAATACACACAGGCGAGAAGCCTCATGACTGCACTGAATGTGGTAAGAGTTTCATTCTGAACAGGGATCTTATTTGTCACCAAAGAACACACACAGGTGATAAAGCTGATCAGTGAGATCAACAACCTAAATGGGCACCAGATAAACCATGCATGCAAGGGTTTATTTCAGGATAGTGAATGTGGAAAATACTACACTGCACAGGATGTTCTTATCTGCCATGAGAGAGGACATGCATGTGGAGAAATCTCTGTTGCAATTGAAGCCTTAGAGTGGAGGGAACACTTCAATGATGCTGAGGTTAGCATGTCTATTGATTAAAACTGTGGAGATCTTGTCACCAAAGCTCTTAACAGTTTCCTTTGGCACATAAATAGTGGCTGGTTATGATTAGTTGAATCATTTATTTCAAATGCATCCCTTCTGGAATATTCTGAAGGGAGACTGTACCCTCTGTGTTATGATACCCATTCAATGAAACGCTTTGCCCGAGACCCTGAGGCAGCTATAGACCCTCATTGGATATACGGGGGGGTACTGTTCTGCAAATTCATTACCAAGGGGCTGCCTAGCACTAGATAATCATTCTATACTCGGTGTTACAGAACATATACACATGAGAAACCGCATCAGTGAATGTGGCAATCTATTAGTATTCTCTTGGAACTATCAGGTGCCCTTGACACCATTGCCCACTAGATCTTGCTTAGTCTAAGGGATGCCTGCATCAGAGACTCCACCTACTACTTTTACAATAATTCCAGGCTAATATACCATAAGCATCTATGATACCTCATTTGATATAAAAGTCTCTGCTTAGAAGATGTGGCATTACCGGGTTCTGCAGGTTATGGGTAGTGGTTCTTAACCCCTAGTCCTAAAATTGTATGTTTTATTCCATGGCGCCAGACTAATCTACTCCAGCTTGAGATTCTACTGTCAGAACACTCTTATCCTCTGAGGATTAGTTTGGAGATCAGCAAAAGCTTCATTAAATGTTCAGAGCTGTCTGTCAACCATGAGCAGGTGAATATGATCTCGCTGGCTAATCTCAACCCTGGCAACACTGGTATATTAGTTAGGTGTCCATACTGACTAAGCACTCACGTGTCCCCAAAAACAGTGAATGGCAGTGTATTTTAAGTTCTAAATCTCTTGTTTCAGAAATAGCCAGGTAGAATAGCCGTTTTGATTTTCACTCCATATATCTGGAATGCCCTTGGTCTAAGATTGCACACCAACCAGATCATGTGACCATCAGATACGTTGCTTCATTTTTGCTCTATTCTCTTAATAATGGTTGCTTGCTGTCCAAACCCATAAACCTCTGGGTGAACAAATGCCATATCAAATTATTATTATTTTTTTATATAAAAGAACGCAGCTGATAACTACTTTCCAGTCAAATGGTGAACTGGCCACATATAACTTTACCTTCATTGCAGTGTGCAAACAAGTGTGAATTGCAGAGGACTGTTTTAGTTGCAGTACTTTTCTATTTAAGTTAAAAAAAATGGGAATGAGTTACATTTGTACATGCTCATAAAGTAGTTTTAATGTCAACTTCAAAACATATGGAGTATCGTTTTCCAAATTCAGATTATGTGGAGCCCTCTTTAATACCATTGGAGGAAGATGTATTCTCACATCGCTGATTTGACTAAGCTTGGCACAATACATGTGGAAAGGCACTGTTCATCAAGGGGGAAACCTGGAATCCCTAACATTACTGCGGAAGTCAGAATGTGCAAGACATGCGTGCCCCACCTGGAATGCCCTTCTAGCGGAACACTGCCTGGAATCTCCAACATTACTCCAGAAGTCATAATGTGCAAGGCATGCATGCCCCACCTGGTTGCCCTTCTAGTGGAACACTGCCTGGAATCTCCAACATCACTCCGGAAGTCAGAATGTGCAAGACATGCATGCCCCACCTGGATCCCCTTCTAGCGGAACACTGCCTGCAATCTCCAACATTACTCCGGAAGTCATAATGTGCAAGACATGCACGCCCCACCTGGATGCCCTTCTAGCGGAAACACTGCCTGGAATCTCCAACATTACCTTGGAAGTCAGAATGTGCAAGACATGCATGCCCCACCTGGAATGCCCTTCTAGCGGAAACACTGCCTGGAATCTCCAACATTACCTTGGAAGTCAGAATGTGCAAGACATGCATGCCCCAACTGGATGCCCTTCTAGCGGAACACTGCCTGGAATCTCCAACATTACTCCGGAAGTCAGAATGTGCAAGGCATGCATGCCCACCTGGCATGCCCTTCAAACGGAACACTGCCTGGAATCTCCAACAGTACTCCGGAAGTCAGAATGTGCAAGGCATGCATGCCCCACCTGGATGCTCTTCTAGCGGAACACTGCAGTGTTTCTCCTTTTCCAGCAAATTGCAGGGTCCCCTCCATCCCTATTTCCTGTCTTTATTACAGCACTTATGATTAGTATATTGTACCTCCATGTGCCGACCATAGGCCAGGAAACTATTTCATAAGGGAGGATGTATGTCCACTTTTAAAGCACTACTTTTTATGAAATTGGTTTGTTGTGAAGGGCATGGAGAAGATGTCAAGTGTTGCATTAAATGATATGGAAATTAATTTTAATCTTCACTGCGCCGTGAGGCAATATAACATGTGTACATTTGCAAATGAAATGGTACATTTCTGCCTTAATTGAAAGGGTTTTTAGACATAATGATATCCTAGCCGTTCTCTCTAAATTCCAAGAAGGAATAGTGTACACAAATGTTTACCAAATGAAATGTACACCGGATACGCTGGCATGTCTACATTAAACTCTACTGACCTAAGGTCATAAACTGAATGAAAAGCTGATTATAAGAATATTGAACTTTTGATAAAATGTCATTATGTATTAAAGTTATAAATAAATGGCTTGTCCCTCCCGTTTTTATGTTAATTCACTCTCTTTTTCATGGCTTCACTTTTGTGTAAACTGCTTCCTGGATCAGAGGCGATTCATTTGTTTAATTAGTGGGGAGACTGTCTCCATTTCAGTTTTATTATTTATTGTATGTATTGTTTATAAAAACCTTAATACAAACATACACACACTAATATATTATATTTCCAGTCCTTGACATTTACTTCACATAAAATCACATTGGAACCAGAAAAAACAGTATATACATAAAATAGCAACACTAAAATCTCCTCACTATCACATTAGAACCCTTAAGCGGGCTCCATCTCCACAACGGCTTCAAAATTCACAAATAAAACCCAAAAGGCCAGTGTTAGGGGGGGACCCCCAGGCAGGCAGAGCTGTGCTAGTAGTCTGCGGACACCCGGCTCGTGGAAGGCCTAACTTCTTCCCTTGTCCCAAAGAACTCGAGGTCCACACAAGTAGCAAGGTGTTACTGCGGTTTATTACAGCCAACAAACCCACAGGGTGTAATATGCGTGGAGGGAAGTTCATGCACGTCTCGGCAAACTCTAGCTGGTAGGCCAGTTTTCATACTTTGTGACGTCACAACCTGCATCACTCGCTAGGCTCTTTTCCAAAACCTTTTGCCACTCAGGATAGGCCACTGAGTTGTAGTTGCCGTATAGGAACCTATAGCGGAATGATGTTAGTGGACAAGGAGTCAGGTGGTATGCTTGGATCATCCCTGAAAACTGTTACTCCCGAAATTGTTACTGAGAACAGGTCTTGTGATTGGTCTGTGACCCCCCACTACCCACCCCTAGGGGCACGGGTTCTGATTGGTTAGGCCGCAGGACCCCCAAGCCTGGGACAAACTCTGTTCCTAGCCCGCAAGACACCTGTTTGTAGTACATGTATACTATGTGTCAGTGTTTACAATGAAGTGTGGATGACTAATGCCATGAGAGCGTTCCATTCCCAACAGACAAGAGTAGCTGGAGAGTAACAATGTTGTTACAACCATTGTCTGGTCATGGGACGGCTGCTCCTTCCCAGACTCCAAGCCTTGGCCCAGTATCAGCTCGGCCAGGTCACGTGTTTGGAGACCAAGTTTATGAGCTCAATTACTTCAAATTGATTTGTAATTGTAGGGAATATCCTTTGCTGCAGCCGGTGTCACCTTGGTTCAGCGTGAGGAATGTCACTTGCAGCATTGTGGCCTTAGCAGCACCATCGTTCCTGCCACGGTATTTCTGCTTGCACAGCATCTTGTGAGGCTTGGGATTCCTGCTAGATTTCCTAAGGCCTAGTCTGGCTTCTATTACATGTCTTCTATAGTGTCCATAGGTTAGTGTGTCATGGCTGCCAGGTCCCTCGAGTGCTCCTGCCATACCATGGGGTTATTTCCATGAAAGCGTCTGCAAGCATATACAACAAGCTCTTCTTGCTTTCCTATGTTGCTGCAATAAGCTTAATGGAAAAATAATAAATGTGCCGACAGTATGTATACGTGTCTGTCTTCTAACTCATAGAGCTGTACGCATGTGTTCTTCACGGTGTTGGGTGTGTGTGTGTTCCGAATGTGCCGATTGCACGTGTGCTTCGTGTCTGATGTAGCTATGTTGACGTGATGTCTCTAACGACTTGAGGCAAGGCTTCTTGGTTCTTTAGTCGAGTCTGTACATGTAGCTGTTTCCTGCTCTGTCTTGTGTCTCTTCGTCCACTCTGGCCACAGTTCGTATTGCTGCAGGGTTGTATGGTCTGGTGGCAGTGTGCCTTTCGTGGTAGTTGTCCATCATGGGAGTAGTGGGAATTGATGAAAGCTCCAAGGATCTGCATTTATGTTGTGGTTGGTGCTTCCTTCAGTTGGGGGTTCTTTCATGACGGAAGGCATACTCTGATTTTCTCTCTTCACTCCCCACTCTATTCGACTTGTCGACCACACCACCATTATTTCTTCCATCATCTACCAAACGTCACACTTCCGTTATTCCGGCAAAGTGTCTATAGCAGTTGACATGATCGTCAAACGACCAGTACATCTAGACACATCTTCCTTCAGGATTTATGTAGACCCACTTCCCTATGTACTTCTTAGGGTTACGCAGATTTTCTGTCTTAATCCTTGGTGGGAATATGTCAGATTCTGCTATCTTCTGTCTCAATCTCTCGCTTTCCTTTATTGTGTCATCCATTGCTACCCTAATGTCCAGTTCCATTAGCAGCTTCATTCCACCACCTCTTCTGCTGTCGTTTTCCATTTTGCCATACATATCTTTATTCCAAACAGGGATGCTACTCCCATTATCAGCCCTCCTGCTACCACCTTTAAACCATCAGCCAGCCAGGAAGGCATCCACGGCCAGAGGTAAGAGAACCAATTCCCATCTTTCTTTGTCCCTTTTGATTCTTTTACCATCTTGGCGTGCATCTGTGCTAATTGTGCTACTGCTTCTGAGAGCGTCCCCTTGTCCTTGTTGTTTGCTGGTATGAACGTGCAACAGGAACTCCCTATTTTTGCACAAACTCCTCCTTCCATAGCTGTGAGGAGATCTAGAACATATCTGTTCTGTAGCGCCACCAACCTTATTGCTCTGCGCTCTTCTTTTATTGCGTTAAATCTGTTCACCATGGAATTTATTGTGATCATTAGCTCCCAGCCGGTGATCTGGAGCCATTTTGCATTTGCATATGTCTGTAATCTGGGATGCAGCAGTGATGCAAAGATCATTTGTGTCCTGCTGAATAGTCTATGTGATGCGACTTCATCCAGAGCAACTTCAGATCACCCCCACAAGTAGTTCCCCCCTCTTTTCACTCTTTTCAACTCATCCTTCTAGTTAGTGTTATTGTGTTGGGAATGTGGTGCCTGTTGCAGTAAGCTTTTCTTCCTACTTCTCCCTTTTCCATTTTGGGGGAGTCGTCAATCTTCACATCTTTCTTCGGTACCACCAATGAGGGTATGATGACGTGTGCTAGAGAGCATATTCTTCCCCAGTTTGGTGGAAGTTTATCATATGCCTTGGACCCACAGGCCCGATAGTGGTCCATCAGCACTGCAGTTCCTGTTCACATTTCAGGACTTTTCTCTATTCTTCGGCAGCCTTCATTTTCTCCTACGGGGAATTATAGTGAGTGGGCCATCCTCCTTATCCACCCAAGTTACTAAACTTGCACTCTTATCCCATTCTTTAAGGCACTTGACATTTTCTTTGTGTACCTTATTTACTGCAGCTTTCGTCCAACATCAGTGCTTTGCTTCCCACTGCTGTCATGATTCCTGCCCCTCTTGTCCCCAGCCCTCCAAGATGTCAGGCTGGAGCCAGGCCACAATCACCTACATGGCCCTCAAGGGTCTCCCCATCCCTCCAAAGACTCACTTGGAGTCAGACTTGGCGCTTGTGGCACCAGACTCACTCACTCCCTTAGGATAACATTGGGGATTGGACTTGTAATGCATTGATGGGGACAAGATGGATGCCCCCACATATATCGGTTCCCAGAACTGCATGTGCGGTCTAGTCTTTTGGGTGTGGTTCAGCCCAGAGGCACCTGGGATACCCAGAGACTATTTAAGCCACACCCAGGCTGAGAAGCATGCTTTGCGTTTTCTGCACCTGCAGCGTGACACTCACTGTGTTCGGATCGGTCTCCAGAGGGCCTGCATCTTTCTTCTGCACTCAGCTCCTGCAAGAACAAGAACACTGTTAGGAACAGCCTTACCTTGCAGCCCTTCTGCCCATCATTCAACGCTCCTCTGTTCTGCGGGCATCTTCGGCGGTGTCATTCCCATCCCAGCACGCTGCTTCTTAATGAAGAGGAAAAGAACAGAGAAAAGGCATTAGCAAGCATTTTACAGCTCTTCGCTTATTTTTTTTCAAATACAGTACGAGCTTCAAACGCTTACCTGAATCCCAGCCGCTCTGGGGGAACTGTGTCTCCGGAACTTCTCATCCATCTGCGAGGGGGAAAAGACACTCCAGGTTAGCGTCGAAACATTTAGAGGCGCTGCATACCACGCTTACTCACCGCATTTGTTCTTCATAACCGGCATCCACGCTGACAACGTCGTGGCACCTAAAAGACACAGAAAAAGAACTCAGTTCAATACAAATACGAAAAGGGTGCATCGCGTATCGCGCTCTCACCTTCAGCGCCACTCATCTCAGAAGCACGCCGCCATCCCCGGACACCCGCCATCATCTAAGAAGGAAAGGAACAAAGTTAGAGAACTGTTCAAAGACTCGTATTTACCAGTCGGACTCTCACCAGTGAAGTAACCAGGCACCAACGAGCCCACATCAATCAACGCGCCCCTGCACTGAAAGCAGGACGGAGAGCACACCATCCAAGAAAACAAGGTGAGCTGTGGATCAAAGGGAAGGGGAGGGAGGGGTTCAAGCACACAGAGACAATAGGGAGTTAAACTCTACCAATCCTGTGTTTCAGGCCCAGTCACCAGTCGAATAGCCTCCACGGAAGGGTTTGAGGTCGTAAGAGGCCAGGACCGGCTGAGTGACGTCCCCATGGATACCAGGTGAGCATTACAGAACGCAAAGCCTCACATCAAAATCCTCCTGGGCGTCATGGAAACGTCAGAAACCAACCAGTTAGCTCAAATGTTGGGACAGCTACGTTCCGAAGTACATGCAGCCAGGCAGGAGACCAACACCCTGAGAAGGGAGCTGATAGTAACCAAAGAACGTACTGATGATTTAAGCTGACAACTTCTCCAGTCACAAGCAGGGCATGCACCATTGCCGGGAAGTGTGCCCTCGATGCCAGCGCCATCAGCCAATCCTGTTCAGATAACCCTTCCTGGGGCAGTTCCATTGGCCCCGTTTGAACGATTTACGGGTATCCCAAGAGGTTTGCAACGTTCATGAACCAGTGCCGCCTGCACTTCCTTTGTAGGCCAGGGGCCTTTCCGGATGACCAATCATGGGTCGCTTTTGTGCTATCCTACCTGAGTGGTAGCGCCGCGGATTGGTCTGTACCCTTTGTGGCCCAAAACGATCCTTTGCTGCATAACTTCAGGGGCTTTCAGCAGGAGATGGAAGAGCTGTTCGCCCGGCGTACTCATGGGCAGGCATTAGACAACGAACTTCTGTCCCTACACCAGGGGAATCAAGACTTATTAACATACATAGCCATGTTCAATAGACTCGTAGTTGAAGCAGAATGGCCAGTGGAGAAGAGAACCACGTTATTTCATCAGGGGTTGCGGGGGGAGCTCAAGGATGTTCTCGCACAAGTAGTGAACCCCCCGAAAGACTGCTCAGAATTCATTCACCTTGTTGTTCAACTGGATCATAGGTTGCAGGACCGAAGAGCAGACTGAGCCAGACCGGACCCTCGCCCTATGTATGTGCGTTCAAAGGACAATACTACCCGAACAGCGGAAGGTTCAGGAGAACCAATGCAAATCGGGGGGGTCAGGTTCCCCTTGACTAAAGCGGAAAGGGATAAAAGGAGACAGTAGCAGTTATGTCTGTACTGTTGAAGGTCAGGTCATTTCCTTAAAGAGTGCCCTGTGAAGCCGCCAAAGAGGACGGTAGGGGCCACAGACAAGGAAGATACCATCAAGGAATCGGAAAACTCCCCAGCCCGGCAAGTGTAGGGGTCCACTTGTCGAGCGAAGAAAGTGAACTACAGACCTCCCATTTTGCACGACCTGTGGTCTTGATCAATCCCCAACAACCATCTCAGATGCACGCAGTAAGAGCGTACATAGACAGTGGGGCCGTTGGAAATTACATCGACCAGGATCTTGCAGCAAAGATGGGGCTTACCTTATGCCCTAAATCAACCACCGACACTGTTACCACTGTTGACGGCACGGAAATAGCTTCTGGTCCAGTATCCCAATGCACTGCAGCTTTAACCCTTCAGTGCCAGGATGGACACCAAGAATCTATCGTTTTCGACCTCATTAAGGCACCACAGTTCCGGTTTATTTTGGGAATGCCATGGTTGGTAGCTCAAAATCCTCGAATCGATTGGCGAGCAAAAGAATTGGCCTTTCCCGAGACTTGCGCCCATACATGTTATCGCCAAGAGAAACAACCAATAGACACCAGAACCTCCACGCTTGCAACGGTGGCAATCGGCACCCTCCCAAGTGAATACCAGGATTTTCAAGATGTCTTTCAGAAAGAACGGGCTAATACCCTGCCACTGCATAGACCATACGATTGCCAAATCGATCTGATACCCGGCGCACAAATCCCTTGTGGGTGAATTTACGCACTAGCGGAACCAGAAAACCAGAACCTGAAGGCCTATCTTGACCAATACCTGGCCAACGGGTTCATCCGTCCCTCGAAGTCTCCAGCAGCCAGTCCTCTATTCTTCGTACCGAAAAAGGAGGGGGACTTGAGAACGTGCATCGACTATCGCGCACTGAACCAGATTACCGTAAAAAAAACGCTACCCCTTTGCCACTGATCCCTGAATTGCTTGATCAAGTCAAAGATGCCCAAATCTACACGAAACTCGACCTGAGGGGGGCATATCACCTTGTTTGCGTAAAACAGGTGGGCGAATGGAAAACCGCTTTTCGCACCAAATACGGCTTGTACGAATATCAAGTAATGCCCTTTGGCCTTTGCAACGCGCCTGCTGCATTTCAATACTTCATGAACAATGTCCTACGGGAATTGATTGATGTCTGCACTCTAGTGTACATCAACGATATCCTAGTGTATTCCGCATCAAAGCAGGACCACATTAAACATGTCCAATCTGTATTGGAGAAACTCTCAACACCAGCTCTACGCCAAGCTCGAAAAGTGCTCATTCCATGTCTCCGAGGTGGAATTCCTGGGCTTTATTCTCAGCTCGAATGGAATCCGAATGGATGTACACAAGGTAGATGCTATCCTGAACTGGCCATCCCCAACTTCATTCAAGGAGGTTCAAAGTATGCTGGGTTTTGCAAACTTCTACCGCCGGTTCATCCCAGGATTTTCGCAAATTGTGCATCCCATCACGTCATTACTAAGGAAAAGCAACAAAAGGTTCCAGTGGACAACTTAAGCCGAGGATGCTTTCCAGGAACTCAAAGCAAGATTCACATCTGCCCCAATCTTATGCCACCCTCGTCCTGATCTCCCATACCTGGTGGAAACGGATGCCTCAAGCATGGCTATGGGAGCCGTCCTCTCACAAAAGGACCCCAAAACGGGCCAGTTACACGCTGTTGCCTTCTGGTCGCGTAAATTCACACCCCCTGAACTCAATTACGCTATTACAATCAAAGAACTCCTAGCCATTAAGTCAGCCTTTAAGGCATAGAGGCACTATCTCTTGGGCGCCAGACACACAATCACCGTAATAACTGACCACCGGAACCTCCAGTACCTAAAAACGGCAAAGGCCCAATCCTCGTGACAACTACGTTGAGCTCTTTTTTTTTTCTGAATATGACTACGTGATTACATTTCGAACAGGGGTGAAAAACGGGAAGGTCGATACCCTTGCTCTTCCACCCCCATACAGGAAAGGGCATCAGACTCCTGATCCAATTGCAATCATCCCGAGTGACAAGCTCCTAGGAATCACAGCAACCATAACTCAGAAAGAAATACGTGAAGAAATCCAAAACCTGATGAGTCCGGAACAATTACAAGCGTGGGGTGCGCAAGGAGAACATTACATGATAAAAGATCAGCTGCCCTACTTCAGGAATCGTTTATTCTTACCAAACCAAGAACTACGAGAACAAGTCATGTCCGGTTATCATGATTCCTTGATCGAGGGCCACCCCGGAATCGCTAAAACCCTAGCCAAGGTAAAACAAAATTATTGGTGGCCCACGTGGCGTAAAGACATTATCCAATTCATCCTGTCTTGTGGAGGTTGTGCTCAAAACAAGTCATCCAAGCAGAAAACGGATAGGCCATTACAACCATTGGAAATCCCACCAGCACCCTGGCACACGTTGTCCCTCGATTTTATTACTGACTTACCACCCAGTCAAGGGTTTAACACTATTCTTGTGGTCGTGGACCTGTTTTCAAAAATGGCACATTTCATTCCTCTTAAGGGGCTCCCAAATGCTTCCACTCGGGCAAAGGTGTTTCTTGAAGGCATTGTACGGCTCCATGGGTTCCCTTCAGTTTTGGTCTCAAACTGAGGTACTCAGTTCGTATCAAACCTCTGGAGAAAATGCTGCTCTGTGGCCCAGATTGACATCCGACTATCCACCAGTCACCATCTCCAAACGGATGGTCAAACTGAGAGGACAAATCAGACGCGCAAGCAGTATCTGCGTTGCATGTTACACCAAGCTGAAGGAAGCTGGTTTGGCCTATTATGGATTGCTGAATATGCTTATAATAATTCCCTACACACCAGCACCGGGCAGACACCCTTTTATACCATGTATGGCAGGCATCCACGTACTTCTGAGTTGGACATTCCTACAACCCAGGAAATGCCAGCAGTCAAAACCTTGCACACAACCATTTCTCAAACCTTTAAAAGGGCAACTGAACACCTACTTCAAGCGAAGAATCGCCAAAAGAAGTTTGCTGATCAACACCAAGCAAAGGCCCCCAACCACCAAGTGGGAGACAAAGTCTGGCTGGCATCTAAACACGTGTCCATTAAAGGACCCCAAACATTCCGTCCAAGATACCTGGGTCCATTCACCATCACCTCCATGATAAATTCTGTGGCGGTCAAACTAGCTTTGCCGTCAAACATGCAGATTCATCCTGTGTTCCACGTGTCTCTCCTTAAACCTGTTCAACCTGGGACCAGGGTAGCAACGCCACTGCAGCCAGTAGTAGTTGCCGGGGAGCCAGAATTCGAAGTCAAGGACATCCTAGATTCAAAGTACATCAGATCCAGATTATACTACTTAGTAGACTGGAAGGGGTATGGTCCACAAGACAGGACATGGGAGCCTTGTGAGTACATCCGTGCACCTCGCTTGCTTAGACGATTTCATCAAAACCATCCAACCAAACCAGGACCAGACAGAAGAGCCACCTTGAGAGGGGCCTTGGGGGGGAGTGCTGTCATGATTCCTGCCCCTCTTGTCCCCAGCCCTCCAAGATGTCAGGCTGGAGCCAGGCCACAATCACCTACATGGCCCTCAAAGGCCTCTCCATCCCTCCAAAGACTCACTTGGAGTCAGACTTGGCGCTTGTGGCACCAGACTCACTCAATCCCATAGGATAACATTGGGGTTTGGACTTGTAATGCATTGATGGGGACAAGATGGATGCCCCCACATATTTCGGTTCCCAGAACTGCATGTGTGGTCTAGTCTTTTTGGTGTGTTTCAGCCCAGAGGCACCTGGGATACCCAGAGACTATTTAAGCCACACCCAGGCTGAGAAGCATGCTTTGCGTTTTCTGCACCTGCAGCGTGACACTCGCCGTGTTCGGATCGGTCTCCAGTGGGCCTGCATCTTGCATCTGGGTCTGCTCAGCTCCTGCAAGAACAAGAACACCGTTAGGAACAGCCTTACCTTGCAGCTCTTCTGCCCATCATTCAACGCTCCTTCTGTTCTGCGGGCATCTTCGGTGGTGTCATTCCCATCCCGGCACGCCGTTTCCTAATGAAGAGGAAAAGAACAGAGAAAAGGCATTAGTAAGGATTTTACAGCTCTTCGCTTATTTTTTTTCAAATACAGTACGAGCTTCAAACGCTTATCTGGATCTCAGCCGCTCTGGGGGAACTGTGTCTCCGGAACTTCTCATCTATTTGTGAGGGGGACAAGACACTCCAGGTTAGTGTGGAAACATCTAGAGGCGCTGCATACCACGCTTACTCACCACATTTGTTCTTCATAACCGGCATCCACGCTGACAACGTCGCGGCACCTAAAAGACACAGAAAAAGAACTCTGTCCGATACAAATACGAAAAGGGTGCATCGCGCATCGCACTCTCACTCACCTTCAGCGCCACTCATCTCAGAAGCATGCCGCCATCCCCGGACGCCGGCAATCATCTAAGAAGGAAAGGAATGAAGTTAGAGAACTGTTCAAAGACTCATTATACTTACCAGTCGGACTCTCGCCAGTGAAGTAACTAGGCACCAACGAGCCCGCATCAATCAACGCGCCCCTGCGCTGAAAGCAGGACGGAGAGCACACCATCCAAGAAAACAAGGTGAGCTGTGGATCAAAGGGAAGGGTTGGACCCCGGGGAGGAAGGGGTTCAAGCACACAGAGACAATAGGGAGTTAAACTCTACCAATCCTGTGTTTCAGGCCCAGTTGCCAGTCGAATAGCCTCCAGGGAAGAGTTCGAGGTCGTAAGAGGCCAGGACCGGCTGAGTGACGTCCCTATGGATACCAGGTGGGCGTTACACTACTCAATCCTCCTATCCATCCTTTGTGTAAACCTTTACATATATCAGTATCTGTGGTCTTTCCCAACAGTCGGGCTCTCCACCTGTCTCCATTGCCCTCCATTTGCATGGCAAGTAGTCTAGTGTTATTGTCTCTGTTTATCCTTTTTCTGGATCTTCGGTTATGTATTGTAGTGCTTCAGTGGGCAGCCAGTAATTATTCATCATTGTTAAAGGTTTAATGTAATTATCTTCATAAGGGAAGGTTGCTTTGGACATCCATTTTAAGGTCGCCGTCTTCCCTTGGAACCTTCCTCGTGTTTGGAACATCGCAAGGTATAAGAGGCACTGCGCTGTTGATGCTGGCACTTCCGTTGCTACAAAGGTTCTGGAGGTACTCATGGCATAGGGGATCAGTGAACAGACATAGAAGCTCTCCCCCGTTGTGTCCCTACCAATTTTGGACATGTGCTTATACCACATATTGTTTGCTATGTATGCAATGTCTGTTAGATAAGTGTCAACTCCCTTTATGTCTGTGTTAACACTGCACTTACCTCTCCTTACCTTATCAGCAGTGTATTCTGTACCACTTGACATAGTAGTCCATGCAGCTTGGGTCGGGGAAATGTTAGTATGGGATACAGTGGAAACATGCAAATCGAGATATAGCTGCCAGAGGGCAGTGGCTGAGGCCAGTAGATAGCAGTAACCACACAGTTGTTGTAACGCATTATTTTAACAGTACCATTTTTACTTACGCTGCTTGAGCAGCTGATGAAATGATGAAGTTGCACTCCTTAAAATCGTGATTAAAAAGCAATATTATTGTAGTATTGGTGAGTACTTTCAAACTCGGCGAACTAAATAATCACTTAGTGCCCATGCAGATACCTCTTCCCAAATCTCCTGCATGGATGATGATTAGTGGGCAGGACAGGGTATGCACTTTGCTCAAGTTGGGGGTACAAGTACTGAATGTCTTGGAGATGGGGGCGATGTTCTTTCACTGGTCAATTTGCAACAGTGTTGCTGTGGGAATTTCAGGGACTTGGGAGCGTCTGACCATAGGGTGCCAAGTACTTTCTTGTTCATGTGTATTTGGGACAGTCTCAAGTTCTGGGGTGTTTGGGACACGTGTGTTTTCTTGAGAGTCGTTTGCTGCTGTAGTGTTGGCCCTGTTGATTTCTGTAGTTGCGCTTTGGGGTGAGGTCGATGCTTTGTAGGGCTTGATTTCCAGGCACTCTTCCCTTGCAGCTTTACTGCTCTTTCTGTGACTACCTCTACTATGTGGGGACCGTTGAAGCGGGGTGCGTTCCAGCTCCTCGTTAACTTTTTAGGAGGAATTTTTCCCCTATTTGAATAGGCGTTTGTTTATGCGCCTCTGTGATATTGTTGTCTACTTGTATGCTGTCTTCCAACCTCCCCTGCGTCCACTGTATCTGTCGAGAGACAAAAGAAGCACTAGAAACAAGTGAATTGACATAATCATACATTTCCTGTCCCAAAACATCAGACACACTCTCACAGTCTTTTACTGCACTTGTGTGTGGAGCCAGTGGGAGGTGCATGCAGCGTCCTGTCCCCACCTCGTGGGGCGTTAAATGGTGGTCAGACTGTGGAATCTGATAAAATGAGGAGCCTGGAATTGTTATCGTTACTCATCATTAGAATCATAAGAGAATCATTGGAGAGAATCAGTACTCTTTGTTACAGAACCACTACCCATTATTACCCATTGATAGAGAATCATTACTCATTGTTACCCAGTATTATTCCTTTAGGCATGATTGCACCATGTTTATCTATCCATTATTGCATCCAGTTCTGGGTAGTACATGAAGAAGTAGCATCAATTATTTAATCCACATATTAGACTGCCACCTTATGCATTAACCATTGACATGTTATGCATTTGAAGAGAGAAATAGGCCCTGTTGTATGAAAGGTTTGCTAGTTATGATATTGTCATATATGACAGAAAGAGATGCTTTTAGAATGATATGTTTGATTTATAGCACTTAGGCTGAGAGAAACGTATTGTTTGCAGGAGAGAGAACGAAGTAGGCCTGGAAATGACACAGTCATATTTGAAATGCTGTGTAGAGCCATTTAGAATGACTCATTGCTATGCTTTGTAGTTACACATTTAGAGATATGTTTGACCCATATGCATGTATGTAGAGTGTGTATTTAGAATGAGTTTGCATGTAGCTAGCGCTTGCATTGCGAGAAGAAAATCTAAACGCTAGGAAGCATTTAGCACGAGGCCTATGAGCCATTTCTGATGGAGACACACAGAAGTTGCCTGCGCCACTGGGCACAGTGCGGGGAAGATTGTTTTGAATTAACAGTGTACAAGTATTTGTAAATATTGGCAGAGAAACACAGATAATACAAACCCTTGTCCGAGTGGGGAGAGGGAAGGAGGCTAATCAGTTTGAGCGTGTGTGCCGCGTAGACAGCAAAACAAAGGTGGGGGGAGCGCGACATGGAGTGTGTAGAGAGGAGAGAAGCATTTTCACACAAGGAGTTGCTTTGAAGATGGGCACTAAGAGAGAATTTCGTAATGCAGAGAGAGTCAACAGTGGAGTGAATGCAGAAATAGATGGAAGTAGATGGTGTTTTGCACTGCAGACAGAGATGGCCATGAAAGAGATATGATGTCCTATGTCACACTGACAGAACACGCAGTGAAAGTACACACAAACACAGACTGGCAGGCATTGGTATAGTAGAGAATGTTTATAGTAACCATAGAAATTAGTGCGTCATTGGAAAGTATAACCAGAAGCTGAAGGGGATGAGGGCAGTAGTTCTTGGTAGTTGTTTGTTGTTGTTCGTGGTAGCGGTAGTTCTTGCTAGGTGCTGGTAGTCGCTGTTGGAGGATGGGGTTGGAGACTGATGGAGTTCGTTCGAGGTAGTGGCTGATGGAGTTTTGGATGAAGGTGCATTCCTGGGAATGATGGGAGAGATGTCTTTTTTGCAGCAGATCCGATGGCTTTGGAAGAGAGCTTGGCAGAAGCAGTTCGTGTGACCAGATCTTGGGTCCTGCCACTGCTGACTGACTGACTGAAGAGAGTAGCGGGAAGAGGAGAGACCTGGCTTGACAAATACAGAGCTGGAGACAGAGAGATGCACAAGCAAATGGGAAGTATGGTTCAACCAGTGGGGTGGCTTTGCTGATGGGTTTGGGAAGGACATGGCATCTGAAGGGGAGGTGCCCGAGACAAATGAGTGGGAACAGAATGGGGTGCCATGGGGGTTGGGGGACAGGCATCCCTGTCAACCCCCCCCCCCAGAATTATGCCCATGATTAGAATGTGACACCATCTAGTTGTTGGTCAGACACTCAAGCACAGAGATTTGAGTTTGGGAAAGAGGAGATCAGATAGGGATTGTCTTAGGAGAGTGAGTTTGAAGCTTGGTGTGGATTGGATTGGAGAGTTTCGATTCTGTATGAAGGAGAGGATTGCTAGATGTTTGAGGCTTGCATTAGGAACCTGAAAGGCTTATGGTTATTGCATGGTAGATTTGCACCAGAGGCATAAAAGGTGCAAATTTGATATAGGCTTATAGAGTTTTAGCGTTGCCTGAATTATGCTTTGGTATTAGCATAAATAAATGTATTCCATTGTTATAATTGAATCGATTCATGTATTTTTCTTTGTGTCTTGTGATTTGTGTCCACAGTAGTAAGATAGGTGCATGTTGTTAGATGTAAGTTAGGAGTAACACAGTGCACATAGGGCCTGAGATACGAGAGCAAGGGGGTGTAGGGATCCACACACCTCCCCCCCCCAGGGGATGGTCAAAGATTGTCTGAGACCGGAGCATGCTTGCCCAGGGGGGGGACAAGACGATGGTTAGGGGTTTTTGGTTTCCAGACTAACAAGACCCTTGTTTGTTGTGCAGTTCGGCCAGGGCCAGGGGTAGGCAGTGGACCCAATTCTTTTTGGTGCTTTGCTGAGTTCTGGCTATGCTCTATCAGGAGACTGTTGAGGCATTCGAACATCCTGTTGGCCTGTGGGTGATATGCACATGCAAATGTGTATTTTATTCCTAACAGGGCAGTTATGTGTTGGAACATTTCATTGGCGAAGTGAGGACCATTGTCAGACCGCAGGACCTCATATGCCCCATCTTGGAAATAAATACTTCTTGGACCAGAAATGTATCAGCTCTGGGGGAGTCAGCATGAGAACATGGCCCAGCCTCTATCCATCTTGAGAAGGGACAGACCACCACAATCATGTAGTGGTAACCTTGACATACTTGGATCATATCAACGTAGTCAACATGAAGATGTAGAAACCGACCTTCCGGTCTGGGGATTGTTCCTCTTACAACTTTTAGTGTGTGTCCAGCAGTGAACTTCTGGCACGTTAAACAATTGCTGATAACATTTGCAACATGTGCATTAAGGTCGGCAGAATCATGATTCTCTAATGCATGCTGCAATGTGTGCGTGGGGTGATGCAGTTGTGTTAGTGCTGTTTTTAATAATGCAAGTGGCATCACTACCATCACTGTATTATTTTTTCACCATAGAGCGTCAGTAGGGGAAATTGAACAACCACTTTTTACCCAGAGTTCTTTTTCATCCATTGGTGCAGCTTGCTGTAGCTCCATTATCTGAGTTTCTGGTAGGTAAATGTACCCCTCGTTAAGTAGCATCTGTCTCACCCCTCTTTCTTTTTGCTTCTCTTTTAGATCCCACATTTCTCAAAAATGTGAGCACATTTTGCGCGATAGTGTGCTGCTTCATTCCCCTTAGAGATGGGGTCTTGCCCATTAGTATGTGCTTGGCACTTTACTAATGCTAGTTGCAATGGGTATGTTATAACTTCAGTTAGTTCCCCTAACAGTAATGCATGCTCAGCTGAACCCCCTTCTCAGCCATCTTGCTAGCCCCGAATGTACTGTTGATGTTACATAGGTGCTATCTCAGTATATTGTCACTCTTTTCCCTTCAGATTTTTGTACAGCTAATATTGGGGTCACTAATTCTGCTGCTTGCACTGAGTTTTTGGGGGGGTAGTCGGGCACTCCCCACTACCTTTCTGGTCCAGTCCTCCCTCAATCTCACTACAGTAGCTTCAGGTACCCTGATCCCATCACCTTGATCGATCGTGGAAGACCCGTCAATCGACATTACCCCCCCCACACCAGTTTGTCTTCCTCTCCCTTCCATGTCTCACTGTAAAATTCAATGTTTTTAGTGCAGTCGTGAGCCCATTCTCCTGGTTCGTAGACATCTGCCAGGAATTGCGCTGGGTTTACATTTTTGCACCTTACTATCTTTAATTCTGGTTTAGATAGTATTATTTCATACCCAGTTGCTCTTTGTGTTGTCAGTGTGCTTTTTGGCTTATGCAGTATCGCGAAGAGGGCATGCGCCACATACAGGGTGGTGGTGCACCCCATTGTTATTGATGAAGCCTTCTCTACTGCAAAAGCTGCAGAAGCCAATTGTTGTTCGCACGAAAAGTGTCCTCTCAACTTGTCCACTGTAATAAGCCATTGGCTTGTGGCCCATGCTTGTTTTCTGTGTCAATAGTGCTTTCATAACGACTCTGCCTTGAAACACTTGTGTATAGGAGCGTTATAAATGCCATATCATATCATATTGTCGGAGTGTGAAAATAGGAAGAATTCCTTTTTGTAATCGGGGGTTCCTAGAACTGGAGCTGTGCTTATTGCTTATTTCAGCTCATTGAATGCCTCAGTCATTTCCCTTGTCCAACCTAGTTGCTTTGTTTCTCTTTGTGCTTCTTTCAGGGCTGTGAGAAGAGGACATGTGTAGGTGCTGTAATCAAAGACCCATGCTCTGCAATAGTTGCACAATCCAAGCCCCTTCTCCTCCTTCACTCCTGTCTCCCCTGAAGAAGTTACCAGAGTTGTCAACTCCATGAAGGTCTCTTCCAAACAGGTTGCCCAATGCTCTTCCAAAACCAGCAAGGACAGCATCTCCTGTCTCGTCCCTGCTCTAGCTGATCTCTGCAACCACTCCTTTGCTACTGGTTTTATTCCATCCTCTCACAAGCACTCCCTTATGTGCCTCCTCCTCAAGAAACCTTCTGCAGACCCCTACTGCCCAGCCAACTACTGCCCCATTTTCATCACCCCCTTCCTGGGGAAACTGCTTGAGAATTTGGTCCTCACCCAACTCAACTTTTATACCAAACTTGTTGAGGTTTACACGACTACCAGTCTTGATTCTGAGCATCCAGAGGCACGGAAATTGCTATTCTGAACACCCGTGAAGAACTACTGGCATCCCTGGATGCCAACTCCCCTGCTGTCCTCATCCTCTTTGATCTCTCTTCTGCATTTAACACAGTGAACCATTCCATCCTCATAAAAAGGCTCCATGATACCCTTGGTATCTCAGAGCGGGCAATGGAGTGCCTTACCTCCTTCCTAACTGACTGTTCCTCCAAAATCATTCTGGGCTCTTTCTCCTCCCCTACTTCCACCTCAACAGGTGGCATCCTCAAGGACTCCATTATTTTGCCCTGGCTCTTTAACATATGCCTTTCTCTGCTGGCACACCACATTTCCTCCTTCTCCCCCAAGGAGAAGGAAAAGAGCCACGAGGCTCAGGACCCCCCCCACTGCTGGAGCAGTGCTGCCCTGCGCCCTGCCCTGCCAAGCCCCCTGCTTCGTAGACATCTGCGACCCACTCGGCACGTATTCTTCACGAGCAGAACTGAAGTCTGCATCGTGGCCCTTAATTCACACAACGCTGCTCCCTGTGCCCAAATTGCAGATCTTTTGCCCTGGTCGCCGTTTTAAACCTGCTTTGGTTGCCATCGCCATTAGCCTCGAGGAGGCATCGACAACTCTAAGATGGCCGCCTACAGATCTTCATCCAGATCCAGATCCAACTCCTTCTTTTTGGGACAGGCCCGGTCTGATTGGCCAGCCATCCCACCTTAACCAATCCCCTTTTGCCGGCAGGCGAACGCCGGCCCACCCCTAAGGCCACCCACAAGGCTTCCTGTCCAGAGCCAAAGGAGCCAGGAGCCACAAACGCTGCCCGTTTCAAGACAGACTGCTTTGGACCTCAGGGTAAGTGCTTAAACTGTGCCCAGCCGAGCTCGCTATTCGCCGTGTCATCTGCAACTCCATAAGGCCTTTATATGCTCATCGCGTACTTATGCTCCGGGCGTTGCCCTTCCCAGACCTATCGTTACCTGCCAGCCATCGGTCTAAATGTACTGCACCTTTATCCTGTGCCTGCTTTTTGTGCTAATCCAAAGTCCGACTCTACCCTCTGTCCAAGACGGCCACTCGACTCTGCCTCATGCCAGTACTGTGTGCTACATTACCCATCTCTGTAAAGCTCACGCCTCTGTACGTGTTCCTCCACCCCACCTTTTGTCTACAGTGCTCGCACTGTCCCGACCACCGCCCAATCCGTGTCCCCATCTACGCTGAAGCACCTTGTAGTCTTAGCCCGAATGTGCACTGCCTTAGCTAATAATATTTTTGACCAACACGGTCTGTGTATTGCCTCAGCCAAATATTGTACCTGCCTACTACCCACTGTTGATTATGTACGATTGTGCCAAAGTAACTTGCCTACTATTGATTGTGTATGGCCCCAGCCAAATCGAATCTGCCCACTGCCTTCTGCTATGCATTGTCTTAGCCTACAGTAAACCTGCCCACGGCTGATTCGGTACCACCTTAGCTAGAATCACAGCTGCCAACTGCTGATCTTGTACTGATTTAGCTAGCATCGCACCTGCCTACTGCTGTTCTTGTACTGCCTTAGCTAGAATCGCACCTGCCTACTACTGATCTTGTACTGCCTTAGCTAGAATCGCACCTGCCTACTATTGTTTTTGTACTGCTCTAGCTAAAACCACACCTGCCTATTGTCAATTTGTACCACCCTAGCTAAAATTGAACCTGCCTACTGATCCTGCACTGCTCTAGCATAATTCGAATTGACCATTTGTTGTGACGCATCTCCCCCAGGCGCACATCCACCATGCTCTTTAGGGCGATCCTTACCATATACCTCAGTCTACCCTGTGTAGCAGCACTGACATACCCTCTGCCATCAGACACCTTATCGCCCTCCTGCCCTGCCCCACCTACCCGGAGTGCAGCAACAACCACAATTGACCCTATGACACACTCTGTAGGCCCCCAGCACTTCAACACAGACTTTAACCCATACCTCAATGACCCAGCCCTCTGGTTGGAACACTTCGCTAGCAAACCCACACCGAACCAACCGTGACCCTTATCCATCAGAAACAAAAGACTAGGCACCAGATTCCGCATACGCCCCACCCGTAGCAAGCTCCTTAAGCAAACATGACACACTCCACCTTGTTCACCCACTGCACCTTCCAATGGCAAACCCCCCTCTTCAGAGGCGAACTGCTGATTGTCAAGGGCGCCCTCATCAACGCCAGATCCCTTCCTGCACACGCACTAGACATAGCAGACCTTATAACATCTTCAGACCTTGATTTCATTGCCATAGCTAAAACCTGGCTTCATGCCGCCTCCGGTCCCTCCTTGTCCCTTGCCCTACCACCCGCTTCGGCATCATGAGATGTGACCGCACCTCTGCCTCTCATACCAGAGGTGGTGGCCAAGCCATCATCCACAAACCCACTCTGGATTTAAGAGTATTGACCAACACTAAACTCGAGTCTGCTGAACTACTATCAGTCAAACTCACACTCAAGTCTAATCAAACAGCTACCCTCCATCTAATCTACAGGCCCCCAGGCCCCTCACCTTCCTTTGTCGGTGAAATCTCTACCCTCCTCCTTGACAACGCAAAAACCAATTCGCAAATCATCATCCTTGGAGACTTCAACCTAGGACTTGGTGATCCTAAAGATCTCACTGCATTAGATTTGGAAAACGCCCTTTCTAACTTTGGCTTCAACTTGCACATCCAAGAGCCCACACACTCAAAAGGCAGGGCCCTTGACTGGCTAGCCAGCTCTAACTGCAACATCAACGTCTTGGCCAAAACCCCTTGCCTTTGGTCAGACCACCATATAATCACTTTCAACATTGAAGCCTCCCCCCGCATCCAGACCTTGATAGCACCTGCTCTCCCGACCAGAAAAAAAAGGACATAACTAAGGAGAAACTTCTCCCTTTGCTATTCCCTCCTCTCAAAGCGGCCACCGACTCTTGCAATGACTCCACCATCCTAGCTGACATTTATAATTGCAGCATGCTTACAGCTATAGACACAATTGCCCCCATTAAACTGAGGAAGGCCAAACCACAAGCACACCTTAACTCTTGGTTTACCCCACAGTTAAAAGTTCCCCGCAAATCCAAACGCTGTGCAGAAAATCGCTGGAAAAGTCACCCTTCTGACGCGCACATAGACAGCTTTTTCTTGGCATTGCTCACTTACAAAGCAGCCATTATAGAAGCGAAAAAAGAGTCCTTTAACAATCGCATCCTACAAGCCGACATCAATTCTAAGGAACTATTTAAGAACCTAAAAGAGCTCGAAACCCCTGTTTCCCCTCCCGATACTTGCAACAAAGATAGCAAATGGTGTACCAGCATTCAGGCAGTGTTACTGAATAAAATCACCATGCTTCAATCTAAAATCCTATCTAAACAAGACAGTCTGAAACTGGACAATCGCCCTCCTACACCCGTTGGGAGCCCCTCCCCCTACTTGCCCAATCTCAAACGGTTTGCCTTCTCACCGCTCACTGTTGCAGAAGTGGAAAACATTATCCTGAGGATCAAACCTTCCAACTGCCAGGGCGACCCCTGCCCTGCCCAATTATTAAGGAATCTGCCCACAACCTGGCTCCATTTATCACATCCTTCATTAATGCCTCCTTTAAAACAGGAATTGTCCCCGACAACCTTAAGGATGCATGGGTGATCCCCCCTGCTCAAAAAACCTTCTCTTAACCCTAGCATACCTACCAATTATTGACCTATTACTACCGTCCCATTCTTGCAAACAATTCTAGACCGTGCAGCATACCTGCAAATCCAAGAGTACCTGGAAGTCAACAATCTTCTAGGTCTCGGACAATCTGGCTTCCGCCCCAAACACGGAAGAGAGACAGCCCTACTAGATTTAATAACTCAAATCGAAGTGCTAAAGGACAACGGCAAACTTGCCTTGTTACTCCTACTCAACCTCTCTGCAGCATTCGATTTGGTCAACCACCAGATCTTCACTCCGCTGCCCATTTCTCTCCGTCAGCTACGGCCTGGATCAAATCATTCTTGAGTAATAGATCTATGCGTGTCTTTTCTCAATCTGCAGCTGCAGATCCTTCCCCTATTCACTGTGGCGTCCCCCAGGGCTCTTGCGTGTCGCTAACAGTATACAATGTTTTTACAAAACCGCTCTTTGATGTACTTGACTATCTGGGTGTCTCTTATACGAACTACGCCGATGACACCCAGATACTCATTCCCATCACTGATGACTACTTGGCTGACACCAAGGCCCTGAATGACGTCTACCTGGTCATCCAAGCTTGGATGACACAACATCAGTTATGCCTCAATGATGACAAGACGGAGCTCCTCATCCTGGGTACTACGCATCGTCTCAGCAAACTTGAGCCAGCCTACCAGTCATTCATCATCGATGGCAACACCATCCATGGTCCGAAAGACACTAAAACCTTAGGCGTCTATCTCGACGCCACCCTATCCCTCACCCGACAAACAAATGCAGTCAGATCTGCCTCGGCATACACCTGCAAACTTATTGCAGCCAGCAGGCCATTTCTGACCACCCCCAACACAGTCACACTGGCCAGAACCCTCATCATGGCCAGAATCGACTATGGTAGCGCTCTCTAACTAGGAACTAGCCACGAGAATCTAAACAAATTGCAAATCTCACAGAACAACGCCATTAGAGCGGCCCTAAACATCCCACGTAACCATCACATCTCGGAATCCAGATCCAACCTACAATGGTAACTGGTCAAACAGAGAATTGCACTGAAAGCCTTAAGCCTTTCCCACAAATGCCTAGCCAACCAAGCCCCCCCGTATCTTTGCAGCCGGCTTTCCCGCCATGTGCCTTCCCGCCCCCAAAGAACCAACCAAACCCACTGTTTAACTATCCCTAGGTACAAATTACAAAAAGCGGGAGGATCTAGCTTCCCCGTCCTAGCCCCCCAGCTTTGGAATGCCCTCCCCCTCACCATCAGATCAGAAGAATGTTTTAGTACCTTCAATTCCAAAACAAAATCCTGGTTCTTTAACCAGCCGTGAAACTCGGATTTCTTATGTTCCTAGAGCCTGCCCTAGTAAAACGTTTGTTTCAATCTCTACTCTAAATGATGTATATTGTAGTACATTTTGAATTACTTTGCACTGTATCTATGATTGCTATGTAACCTTGTTCTAAGTTGTGCCCTGATGCCTCCGGGCCTGATGGTACGCGTTACAAATAAACAAATACAAATAAAATACAAATACAAATACAAGGTCCAGTGCTACGCTGACTACACACAACTTTATTTATTTATTTATTTTGATGCTTATGTAGCGTGCCAAACCCAAAGGCATCTGGGCGCTTTCTTACAGAATGTAGAGGTTACAGTTGTTGCAAAGCAAGTGCAAGACGGACACAGTGAAGATAGTGGCATTACAAAGAGAGGGCGTGAACATAGGTTGCAGTAGTTACAGAGCAAGTACAGAACAGACAGATGAAGATAATGGCATTACAAAAAGATGGCATGAACATAAAGACATACAAAGTTTTGAATTACAAGTAAGAGCAGCAGGGGTGGAGACGAGCTAGGTGTGAGTGGGTGCTAGGTTGCTTAAGCTTAGGGTGAAGAGGTGCGTTTTGAATTGTTTCCTGAAGATCCAGAAAGAGTCTTGAGCTCTGAATGTAGGAGGCAGTGAGTTCCAGAGTTTGATATCGAATCTGGGGAAACTGCTGGCGCATGCCCTTTGGAGCTTGTATCTGGGTATGACTAGATGGTGCTGATAGATTGCTCGGGTGGGTCTAGAGCGTTGTCAGCGTAATGGTGTTGGACAGGTAGGCTGGGGCCATCTGGTGGCGACATTTGTGTGTGAGGGTGAGTGATTTGAACATTATGCGTTCCTGTACTGGGAGCCAGTGATGTTGGTGTCTGGTGGCTGAGATGTGTGCAGATCTGGGGATGTTGAGCGCACCCCTGAGGGCATTGTTTTGTAGGACCTGTAGCTTCCAGATATTGTGTATCTTAGTCCCAGTGTACAGTGCGTTGCAGTAGTCGAGGCATTTAAGGATTGAGGCTCTGGCTAGAGTAAGGCAGCTGTGATATGATATGATGTGGCATTTATAACACGCCTATACACAAGTGTTTGAAGGCGCGACGAGGCAAGGGAGGGGGAAACAGAGGGAAGACAGACAACGATCCTACTAGGCCAGGCGTCATTCAGATTGCGCAAGTGCATGGGAAGGGGAGAGTGCAGTGCATGGGAGTAGAATAATAACAATAAGTAAAAGTAAAGGCCAGCAGTTGGTAAGTGCAGACACCGGGTGTCAAGTGCTGGTAGTGGTACTGGAGGGATACAGAAACAGTCCCCAAGTGTGGGGGTAGCCAGGCAGGCAGTGCAGGTGTGTGTGACTGGTGGGGGAAGGACCTGGGCCCGAGATGAGAGGGTCGCCAGTTAACCAGTGGAGTTTTAGTTCAGCCAGGAGGTCAGCAGGGGAGAGGAGGAGAAAAAGCAGAAGCAAAGAGAAAGGTTTTGAGGTGCATCGGGAACCAGAGATTGTCCTCCTCTAGTTTCAGGGAGGCAGGGAGGCTGTTCCAGAGGGAGGCCCCAGCTGAATAAAGAGATCTACCGCCAACTCATTGCTTGGAGAAGCGACTGACCCTGAGGGAGTTGGAGGCAGATGAGCGAAGGGCTCGAGAAGGAAGATTTTAGGAAGAGACAGTTGAAGGTATTGAGGCCCCAGGCCCCAGAAGGCATTGTGGACAATGCAGAGGGTTTTGAACTTAATCCTCACAGCAATTGGGAGCCAGTGCAGAGATTTCAGTCCTGGAGAGATACGATCCCTGGTCTTGAGGCCAAGGACAAGTCTCGCAGTCCTGTTCTGGTTGAGTTGCAGAGGGCGGAGAGTAGAAGCAGGCAGATTTAGAAAGAGGCTGTAGCAATAGTCCAGCCTAGAGAGAACCAGAGCTCTGGACACAGTGAGCTTCTAGGGGAAGGAGACAAAAGGAAGGATACCTCTGAGGAGGTGCAGCTGGTAGTGTGACTTCTTAGAGACGTCAGAGATGTGAGGAGAGTAGGAGAGTGTGGAGTCGAAGATGACCCCGGGCTATCAGGTGTTAGGAGTTTTCTGCAAGCGCTAATGAGTCTGCATGTGCAGGTGGAAGCCAAGCATTTTTACCTCATTGGTGACTTTAATGGTGTGTCCATCTATGATGAAATACTTGAAGAGGTGATTAAGTTAGGCGATTCTGAGTTGGGAGCCAATGAAAAGTAGCTCAGTCTTATCGTCATTTAGACATAGCCTGTGCTGCGCCATCCAGTCTTGGATTGATTGGTATATGGCATTGAGGGTGGCCGTGTCTGTGGCGTGGTCTCCAGAGATACGTATGAGGACTTGGGTGTCATCTGCATAGTTAGTGTAGATGACACCCAAGTCATTGAGGCGGTCAAAAAGTGGCTTTGGGAATATATTATACACGGTGACTGGGGTGGGGGGGATTCAGCTTTCGGGGAGATGACTTTCATGGTTCTGTCGCTGTGGAAGGAGCCAGGATGGGTTGCAATAGTGGGAGCAGGTTGAAGACTGTGATGTTCTTTTTGTTTCAAGAGGGAGCCTCCGGAGCTATGTTGGGAAGGTTGGTAGGGCTGATCATGATATTTATGTTGATGGTGATAAGGTGGTGATCAGTCCAGGGGCAGAGAGAATTAGATATGACGGTGATATTGCAGTTGGTATCAGCAAGTCAGTCAAGGGTGCAACCTTTCGCATGCGGGGGCTTCTGGATTCTGTGTGCAAAGCCAAGTGCTGATATAGTATTAGCCAGGGATAGAGCATTGGTGTTGAGTGGGTCATACAGTCCTAGGTTGAAGTTCCCTAGTAAGATGGTTTGAGATTTGGGTTTTGTATTAGACAAGATGAGTTGAGTGACCTCGGTCTCAAAGGTGTGTGTGGGCCCAGGGGGACGGCAGATGAGGTGGACATTAAGTGTTGCTGTTGCTGAGAGAGACAATTTCACTGAGAGGCGTTCACAGGATGGGGCGTGGCCGGCACTTCTCTCATATTCACAGAGGATTTAGCTATGATGGCCACTCCGCCCCCTTTAGCATTAGGTCTGTCCCTTCTGCAGATTGGAGTAGATGTCAGGGACAGCAAGGGACAGAGCTGGGACTAAGGTTTTGTTGAGCCAAGTTTCTGATATAGCTAGAAATCTAAATTGAGTAGCGTGATTATGTCTGCAATGTCAAGTGTGTGAGATCTAGCATTGATGAGTGCTCCCATAACCTTTTGGTTGGGAGTGTTGAGGGTGGTGGGTTGGTGGCTTGTGAGTTGGTGTGCGCTATGCGGTATGTGAGGAGTGAGTTCCTGAGTTGGATGGTGGGGGCATGGGTGCCCAAGGTGTCTCTGGAGATGTAGGTTCTGCCTGCAAGGTGAGCTTGTCTGAGTGCAAGGGGGCGAGGGAGGCTGTATATGGGGGTGAGCGCTGGAGGGGATGTCATAGGTTCCATGAGATGCCTGTCTAGGGATACACGCGGGTTTTGGGGCAGCTGTAGCATGGTTAGGTAGTGGTTGGTTATGGCCAGGAGGGGTGATAGGGCTTGGATGAGGTTGAGGAACGTGGAAGTCATGTGAGGCCTGAGGTAGGATAAGGTCGGGCAGTGGCAGGCATAAATCAGCAGGTTGATCAAGGCAGCAGGCATGGTGGTTGGTGGCTGCATGGTGGTTGGTGGCTGCATGGTGGTTGGTGGCTGCATGGTGGTTGGTGGCTGCATGGTGGTTGGTGGCTGCATGGTGGTTGGTGGCTGCATGGTGGTTGGTGGCTGCATGGTGGTTGGTGGCTGCATGGTGGTTGGTGGCTGCATGGTGGTTGGTGGCTGCATGGTGGTTGGTGGCTGCATGGTGGTTGGTGGCTGCATGGTGAGGATTATCTTTTTTTTATTTATTTTATTTTTTATTTGTTTACCGTTACACAGTAACCTTTACAAAATATTTTATTAAAAAATCATAAAACTTACATATTCAAACATCCAGTTATTACGTTGTTATAAAATTATCAAGTCCATTACAACAACCGCTAAAATCAAATAACAATATTAGATTAGCCACTCTTCATTAACGATAGTCAGATATCAAAACCAAAACATGTTCTTTAGGCTAACATTGATAAAGCCTAACTTACTTTTGAGTGTTCTTATACCACAAACCCAAGGCAATAATGAAAAAGGATAGCAGAACACAGGGATAGTCGTGCCTTGAAGTGATATTGACTCCGCCTGCACTTGCAGTCTGCAGCTATCCCTTATAAAGCGTACTACTGCCAACTGCAATTTAAGTCTATTGCCGTGAAGCATCTCTAGCCACAAGATCTCAAGATCCACATTAGCTGTATTAGGGACTAATTGGCAGAAGCTATTTATACGTTCTATTATTAAACCATCACATTCTGTTAGAATATGCTTCAATGTTTCAGGAAGCTCTGCTTGCTTACAGTATCTGCATAATGATTGGTTACAGCAGTTGCCCTCTCTAACGTCCATGATTTCACCGGTTTTCATCACATTGAGCCGGAAGTGCATAAAGTCCTGTCTCCAGTTCCTATCCGGAAATTTCAGAAGATAAGATTCAACAGTGCCAATTTTTTTACTGTAGGGTAATACAAGATGTTTGTACAGTTTATATTTAGATATATCTTCGACAGTCTGGTTCCAATCACAGTGTTGCAGCAAACTCTTAACTTTTAGAGGATTGGATATAGGGAGTTCGTATGGAATTCCCAGTCTGTCCAGAACTTCATGCACTTCCGCCTCGATTTCACACAAATACATTGAAACAACCGAGCCACTGTGAAAACCATGACGTAATCAGCTTTCTGTAAAGAGAAAATCGTTGCCACTCTACAACACTTCTAATAGACGTGAGCCCAAGTTTGTAGCGGCGGGCTGAAAGAGGAACACATTTTGGCAGATATTTAAAGATACCTTTCAGAATTCTAGATTCATATTTTGCAAGTTCATTTCTACACCACAGCGGGGCAAACTCAAGTCCATAACAGAACTGAGCTATGGTCTTACACTGTAAAGGCGCAAACACAGAAGAACTGAGTATTTCCCGAAGTTAAAGTCTGTTTTTCTCAGCTGAGATAACAAAGGAGCAGCCTTCTTCTCAAGATATTCACTAAAATTGCATTTTTTATTATTGCCAAAAACAGGCTATCCCAAATACGTTATAGTTGGACTAACAGGGAGTTTTTCATGGTTTAAACACCATGAACATTTAATGGGGCTTTTCCTTTGAGATAGTATTACAATTAATTGATTAGCAATGAATTCAACACAGTGGGCCTCATTACAAGAGTGGCGGAATGGGTTAACGGGTGCCACAAAAGGATGCAGACCCGTTAACACCATTCCGCCACATTACGAGATCCCCTCGCGGGATCCAAACTGCACGTCTGGCCTTACCAGACGTGCAGAGCGGGTCCCGCGAGGGGAAGAGGGAGCAAACAACGGGCCGATCGTAATCAGCCCGTTGTTAGCTCCCTCCCCCATTCCCATTCAGCCCTATGGGGGCTGAAATGGGAATGGGGAAGGTCCGGCCCCGGATTCCTGATGGGAGGAATTACCGGGCCCTCCGAACTCGGAATGGCCCGTAATTCCCCATTCTGGGAACCCGGACCCGATTTTGGAGGCAGCCATGCCGCCAATAGCGGCATGGCTACTGCCAAAATCGTAATGAGGCCCAGTATATTGCTTAAATGTACTTAGAAGACGTTGGAGGCCAAGCGGCATGTGATCATATAAGGTGACATCATCGGCATACGCAGTCCAACACACACTTTTTCCTTCAACTTTAGGTGAAGCAAAGGCCATTTATTCTAAAACAATTCCAGCCTCCGATGTATGATTAAAGACAGTCGCAAAAATGCACCCATGTCTCTAAGTCCATTGGAAGCGTTGATGTCTTTAGATAACACACCATCAGAGTTTAAGCGGATTTTAATTCTCGCACCTTCATGTAGATGATATAATATAGAAAGTAGAGGAGATGGCATCCCAAGCTGATATAGCTTTGACCACAAAATAGTTCTGTCCACAAGGTCAAAAGCTGACGTAAGGTTGATAGAGGCCACATATAATGGTAGATTTCCCGATGTCCATGCATAATCTCCCACATCTGTGCCTAAATCCTAAATCCAAACTGGAAAACAGACAGAATGCAATGTGAATCCATCCACTCCAGAATATGCCCCAAAATGATACCAGTGAAGATCTTAGACTCAGCATCCAAGGAGGCGATGGGCCTGTCGTTTTGAGGACAGACCCTGTCTTCCCTCTTGTAAATTGGAACAATATAGGAGATATGCCAACTTTCAGGAATAGTCCTTGTCAACAGTATGTCCCTGAAAAGTATGTATAAAATGTTTCACTATAGATCAATATTTCCCTTCAATACTGCATTAAGGAGCATATTGGGGCCTGGGGCATGGGAAGGAGAGCTACGCAAGATCAGATTCCTAATCTTTGCCTTGCCGAAGACAATGTTCCAAGGGCAACGGCGTATGTTTGAAGGAGCTAGCCACTCCGAAGTAGAGGGAGCATAAAGTAGCCCAAAGTGTCCCTCGCATACCTCTGGTCTAGCAGATAACGAAGTCTTATCATTTGGAGTTCAGGTTTTCTATTTATCAAGGCCCAGAACTTGTGTGCACTGAAGTCAGATAAAGAAGCCAGCATTACTTCACCATCATTCTGGTACAGTTTTGCACGTAATTGTATGGCTCTATTTTTCCATTTTCTTAAATCTAACTTTTCGAAGGGGGATGTTACAAATTGCTCTTAATTCCCTGTTCTTTCTTTTCTTAAGATCTCTAATTTCTTCACTAAAAGCATGAGGGTGGATTTTACTAAGCATACTAAGTTGCTTACCTCCACACGTATCCCTCACTCTATTACAAACATAATATTCAAAGGCATTATGGGTATACAGAGTCAATTTCTTGCTAAGTTCAATATTTAGAAAATCGTGCACAAAAACTTTATTTACTTTCTCAATGTTCCCCTCATGCCAAGTAATACGATTGCAAGACTTGTTAATGTCCAACCTAAGTGGAAAAATTACTAAACTCCAAACAAAAGGTCACCTTGAGAACTTTATGATCACTTTTTTGCATAGGAATCAAGATTCATTCATTAGCAAGATTAAACAGCCCCTCAGTGGCAAAAACGTTATCGATGGTTGAAAAACAACTTCCATTGGTCCAAGAGTGGAGATCGCTGGTATGATCTAACAAAGCATTCACACAGTACATGCCCCAATCTTTAAAAAATTGAGACCATAACTCACCCTGAATACATTTTGTGGTGTCACCTCTGTGTGAAGGCACCTTTCCCTCCCATTTCTTAACTTTGTTAGAAATTACCACTCTAGAGCAATTCCCTATATTAGTTCCCATTTCCTAATTAAGATCACCGGAAATAATAATATTCAATTCAGAGCAGAGTTCTTGGCATTCACGAATAACACAATCTATATATCCTATAGACTCTTTCAAATCAGAATCTGGCGACCAGTAAATGTTAACAATCAATAGATGTACTGGAAACTTAGATTTACTGAACTTAAAAAGAACAGCAATGATTCCTCTAGTTATGTTAACATTTTTCAGCATTTTCCCATGTAGATCATTTCTAACAGCGATTAGCAAGTTCCTGAAACATTGTGTAACCATCCAGAGAGAGTGGAGAGGTAGGCCAGGTTTCTTGTAAACAGAAAAAAACTGCATGTTGAGAGTATATTACACATTTCAGTGGAGTTCTTTAGAAGCCAGGATCCCCTAGAGTTCCATGAGATCAAACTAACCCCATGTGACACTAGGAGTTCTCTTTAAGCCCCTGGATTTTGGAAATAGAATCTCTTAAGGTCAAAGCCAACCATCTCAATTCCGATTCTTTAGTTCCATCTGAAAAGACAATTTCCTCACTTTTTTCAATACTTGGGTTAAACGTACTTGCATGGAGTTCTTTCTGGACTCCTCCCAATGTGTTTAGGGGTCCTTGGCTAAAATTCTGCAAATCATAACCAAATCTGTTAAAGGATTCATGCTCTGAAAGTACAAGCTCGCAAATAGCTCGCTAATAAAACACCATCCTGACAAAATCAAATCTAACAGGATGAATAAAATGTATTAACTTGATGTCTCCAGATGAAATAAGAGAGAGACAAGGAATCTCATTAAAGAGTGACAGAATTCTTCCACGGGTAAGGGAAAAAGGTCCTCCATTAGGAAACATATAGTTTAAAGTAACACTGGGGTCATCAGTAAAGTGGGGCTGTCTTAATCTCCCCTCTTCAATTGTGTTTTTGTATGGAGCAGTTGGATTTCTTGCCTCCCTTTGTGGACCATCAAATCTACCAATTTCCCCATTTCTATTATCCACATGACCATTCACCCAATCCCTATTCTGATGTATTCTTCCAACCTCTTTGGACCAGCCCACATTCATTGCACTTGGTCCCTCTCTTGTTGAATCACAAACTTTTTTTGTACTGATTTGTCCTCGGCGTTATTAGCACCTGATCTCTCTCAATAGTGCACGAGCTGCATTTACTGAATGGTTTTTGATGTTATTGTAAGTGCACGAAGGACATATATATGTAGAAGTCCTCGTGTTGTATTCCTCATTAAACGCCAGGCTATCCTTGGGATTATAACTAAATCCCTCATTCTCTCTCATAACTACCTTTTCATTTTGTATTGGTAGAAGAACACCACGATTAGAGGGCAATTGAAATAAATTCAACAAAGCTTGCTGTACCAACATTTTAATGTCCTCACTAGGGAGAACTTTGTTACCATTATCATCAGGAATAACCACAGTCTCTATTCCTTTACTCTGATCTTCATTATTTATTTATTTATTTTTTTGACTGTTTTTCTTTAGGAGAATCCTAAGAAAATTTATCAAAATGACTGGCTTTCGTTATTTCCAATCCCTTCTTGTTATTGTGCGTTTTCAGAAGTTTCCTTAGTGAGGAGTCGCCTTTGAAGGTTGCAGTCACGTGTTTAACTCCGGGCTTATCCTTTAGGCCGATGGGTTTTCCTCTTTAATTTGTCGAAAAAAAATTGCGTCTAAAAGGTTTACCAACGCTATCGTCCATCTTGTAGTTTCGCTGGATATTAAACGATTCCATAGATTATTTTCACATATCGTCCATGGATTTTCAATCAGGGGTAATAGGTGCACTAGTCTGTGTTTCTTGGTTTTAGGGCAGTTTATTATGAGGTGTTTCAGAGTTTGTCATGTCCGTTGATTTGCACAAACGGCATCCTTTATTACCGGGCACACCTCTGATGAACAAAATTTCTTGAGTTCGGAGCAGATTTAGTCTAGCTTTCATAAACATAGTTCTTTTCCTTTTATCAGGAAATTTAACGCAATATTTTAGCGGAGATTTGACTTTATTGAAGGTGGCCGGGAGATGTGAAAGAAGTTTATTTTCTGCTGCTGCCTCTAGTGTGTTAATCCAGTCCATTGTAATCATTTTTCGCTTTATTCGATCCGGGGTTGTCCCCACAGATTATGAGTTTGATGTCTTCGAAGTCTTCCTAAAGTTGGTCGATCGTGGAGCTCATGCTGTCGCAAAAAGTTTTAGTCGACATCCTCTGGGGATTCCAATAGCAGGTGAGTATAGCTAACACGTTAGAGTTTTAGCCTTTTTTGGTGCCTGTTGGGCCCATGATGAGACCAATACAAGAAGTTTGTAGGCTTCTTTCCACTTTACTGGCTCTGCTAAACCACATCCTGTTTTTATCGCGATTAATAAGCCTGATGACGGTCTTCCAAAAAGGCCTTTCACTGCTGGGGAAATTACCTCTGTAAAACCGTCCAGTGCGGGCTTAGACGTCAGCCACGTTTCTTGCAGGCATAAAATGTCATAACCGCCCAGGTTAACGTCTCCGGCTACCGTTAGGTGCGCATGCCGCGATCTTCATTATTGTATAACTTAATTTCAGTCTTTAAAGCAGAGGTAGAGTCAGTATCTGTTTGTTGATTTGTAGAGATAGCTTTATTTTCCAGATTGTCATTAGTAACGGTGGAAAGATTTCCAGCAACCTTAATACTTTTAGTGAAGAATTGCTGGATACCAAACCCCACCTTTGATCCATCTGTTTTATTATTATTACCCTTAATACTTTCTGTGGGATTTGATTTTTTGATTTTTTAGTGTTATTATTTAGTTTGAATTCAGCGTTTTGCCCTTATGTTTCATGGCTTCTATCAAAGAATCTGTCGCTTCTCCATATTTTTCATAGGCATCCTGACTTCCAGTTAGGTCAATTGTTCCAGCCTGACTCATGTTCATAACTATTTAAGTCAATAGATCTTTATTTATCATGTTTCACTGGGATTTGTGGGAAGATTTGTTCTTTCCTTTGCCCAACATTGGTTTAAGTTTCCTTATAGTCCCAACCTTAATTTTAGTTGTAGAATAGCCATGTTTTCCATCATCAATTTTGATTATTTTACTCTTACTTTCAGTTTCCACAGTTTCTGGCCATTGGTGTGGGCCTTTTTTATTACTGTTTTTAGTAAGATCCACAGCCTCTTTTGCATTTTGAGAGGAGTCTTTAAGTTCTAGTGTCTTTTTGCTCTCTTCATCGAGTTGTGTCAAATCTAAGGCACCCTCTCCAGCAAGTATATATCTTTGATATTAGGATTTTAGGATTTGAAGGTTTTCTGGCTTTTTAACAGCTCTTAATTTTAGTGTCCTGACGTACATTTTTTTCTTCCACCGGGAAATGCATTGTTTAAATGGGGCATCTAAACCCAATGTGGGAGCCCCGCGTAATCCTCAGCACAGCCAGAAGTCCTTTTTAAGTCAAGTTCCATCACTTCCACCAGGGCAGATGGACTATCCAGATTGTTTTCTGCTTGAGGATTAACCCCAAAGTTAGTCGGAATGTGAGAGTTAGAACATTCTTCATCCCAATTAACTTGAATTAATTTAATAGCGCACTCTAGGCGCTCAATTCTGTCTGTGTTAAGCTTAATTGCTTTTTCCATTATCTGTAATTCATTAATTCTATCATGCTGCTGATTGTGTGTTCCATAAGTTACTACCTCAGCATAGGACTGCAGTCCCATCTGGTCATTCCTAGAGGGAATATACTTTAGACAATCCATATCACTATTACTGTTTTGCAAGGTTTGAGTACTTTGAGAATTTAGATATATCAGTGGTCATAACAGCCATAGTAGGGTAATGTTCAAGGGCATACATGTACCCCTCGAGTCTGCCTAATTTATCAGCGCTGTATAGTATAAATTATCTAAGTTCTTGTAGCTCTCAACAAGTCCTTTCGTGACCCTTATCTAATAGATTTAGGACCCGGGTCAACACAGGGAATGACATGTAGGCCGATAAAAAATCTTCAGGAGTAAGCCCCTCTATCAAGGGGAACCAAGTCTGGTGCATTCTGATCCTGAGTGGGCAGTTAATTGGAGGCAGAAGGACTTCAGCATTTATTAGATTCCAAAGGGGTCAATTCCTTCCCTTTAATTTCTAGCCCTATAGACTCCTGTGTGCTAGTACTCTGTAATTCCTGCAGATGCCCTGGCGGCAGATACTTAACATGCTCGCGTGGAGCCTCTTCACAACATTGGGCCTTATGCAGATGAACATTATACCTTCCACCCCCACTAGCTCTATATGCTGTGGAAGGGCCCCATGACATACGTACCCTTTTGTCCAATTCTGCCAGAACAATGGGTGCTAATAAAGATGTATCATGCATAGGTTTAAATAAGGTTTCCTCGACCTCCAAAGAAGTAGAGGATTGAAGCATTGTTTCGTGCATGCTCAAAAGGCTTCTTTGAGGTTCTACTTCCTGTAAAGGGTTAACAAATATTGCTGACTTTTATTTTATTTGCAGAATAGTATTTTTCCCCCCCAAAAAAAATGGATGCAGCCATTTAACTGACGTGTCACAAATAACAGAAAGGATTTTGACAGCGATCTCTACTTTAATGAGTGCCAAATGCGCTACTAAATGCACTACTAGCGTGGTAGCAATGTAAAAAAGATGACATTCACACGCCATGCAAAACGCCTGATCAATTACACTAAACAAACAGATACTTAATTAATATAAATGGTAAAGGCAGAATCAACACAAAGAGCTCCTGCCGGCCGGCAAAAGAAACACAGCGGGAATAGCAAAGCTTAAATCCAGATAAGGACCCTCACGTTATTAAGCTGGTCGCGGTTCAGCGTTACACGAACTGCACGAAAAGCCAACAGCACACTTACGTACACTTCCAGGTGCGCTGCACCCTGGGTATTTGTAATTGTTGAGGCGAGGCAAAGGGGGCAGGGCCACTGCATAAACGCTGCGCTGCAGAGAAAGAAAAACAAAGAACATAGGTGGCGTCAATGGAGGAAAAGAATGCAGCGTCCCAGCTTAGAGTCCCAGCAAGGGACAGTCACAAAAGTCTCGGGCAAATCAGAAAATCCATAATTACCTTATGTTCACGTCTGAGTTTCAGTCCGTAGAACTTCCTCTTGCCGACTCAGAGGCTCCACAACAGCAGCAGGATTCCAAATGAAACGATCAGTGCAGGCATAGAAAAATGGCCTTCCAGCCAACAGCACACTTACTTGCACATCCAGGTGCGGATTATCTCAAAGTGGAGGTAGGGGGGTACAGAGCAGTTGTCTAGCAAGCAGTTAGGGTCAGGTGAGAATAAATACAATGAAAAGTATCAGGTACAATTACACATTAGGTAACATGCAGGATGGGGCGTATTCCCTTAGTGGGCGAGTCAGGAGTAATGCAGAGTAGCAAATTATCTAGAGTAAACTTTTGGGTTTGGTGAGTATTGAAACATTTCGATCTGAATTAAATAATACTGTGGAAGTAAACATAGCAAGGCACACCTAGATGCAACTGCCCAAGAGACGGGGTGCGGTTAATGAAGCACAGGTATGGGCTAGTACACTGTAAGCAACAACATGAGGGAGCAGCTAGGTACAAGATTCTGTGGGCTTGCACAGTTACACATGTGGGTTGTGATGCATTAGACATGGACGTAGGCAGCCCAATAAGGAGTACCTAATGCAATGAGTGGCAAGAGTTAAACTTGTACAGGCACTCTGTTCAGTGTCCTGCTCGGATAAGATTGGTGGCTATATGAGCATGGGCTTCCCTAGGTCATACTAGGTAAGTTAATTATCATGGAACATTAAAAGTGCAATTTCACTATGAGGGTCGTGGCTGCATATGGTGTCAACATTTACTGCAGGCTAGAGATTAGTGTTGTGGCTGCAAATCATACATGAACGATAGGGTACTGAGGTAGCACGTTGTTAGTATTAACAGAAGTATTGTGGTAGTACACTTTACACAGGATGACCTAGTTTGGAGTGAGTTATCCAATGTTTGATGCAGCGTTTCAGTGTTAGCACACTTACTGCATGGTACAGACTATGTTGTCGGCGTCTTGGATAGTCTTTGCCATAGTTTACGTAGTGCAGGCAGATCGTCCAAGAGGAAGTGTCAGAGAGTGCTTTGTGAGTTGTGCTGCTCTCAAACGAAGAAGGTGAGGGTGACACATGGTTTAAGGGGAATGCTTGCGCACAGTGGCAAGCCCTGCGGCCATAGCGGTCTGGTCCGGCACAGACAGGCTTAGCCTTGTGCTACAGGTGTCTTAGGCGAAGGGTGCCCGGCTGACACCTTCCGGTTGGCCTTGGCAGCCTATGAGCACGCCTGCAGGGGTTGCTAGGCAACCAAACATCAACAAAGGACCCCGGGCATTGCAACAGCGGTCTTGGGGCTGGTATGAGACAGGCAACGTGGATTGCAGGTTGCCAGCTCCTCGTGGGTAATGGCGATGGGGATAGGTATGCCAGGCTCAGTAGGACTGATCAAATGAGCTGGGCAATCGGCATCTGTTGGCTGCTTGATGTGGGACTTCACAAGTGCAGGATTGCATTTGGCACCGGGTAAGGCAGTGGCTGTGATCCGATGGGGGTGCTGGGGGAGCTGCTCCTGCAGCTACCACAATGAGGGCTCCTGCCCTGGTGGAATGACTTTCAGGCGGGAGACTCCCGATTTTTCAATTAAAAATAATGCTATTTTTAACTGTCTCCCGCCTAAAATCATTATAACCGCATTCTCCCAATTTCTGTTGTGAAATCACCCTCTCAGGGGCACCATAATGGCATGTCTGCTACTGACGCCCTTGCACCTTCCTTAATCCCTGCCTGCCCCTCTGCCATCCAAGCCTGGTACACTGCTAATGACCTCTGCCTGAACGCCAGCAAAACAGAGAGTCTCCCTATTGGATCCCCTGCAGCCTTCACTCTGGCCTTTCTCCATGGGACCCCTCCACCCCCTCCTCTGAAGCCAGGAGTCATTTTTGAATCCTCCCTTTCCTTCATCCCTGATATTCAGGACATTGTCAAGAAGTCACACTTTCAGCTCTTCTCCAATGAACTCTACCCTTCCTCACCTTCCGCCAGACACTCAATGTTATCCGTGATCTGGTCCTCTCAAGGCTAGACTATTGCAATAGCCTCTTTCTTAATCTTTCTTCCTCCACCCTGCTGTCATTCTGAAAAAACAAAACCCCTAACCATCGTGTTGCCCCCCCGGGCAAACACACTCCGGTCTCAGACAATCTTTGACAACCTCCTAGGGGATTATGGATCACTATGCCCCCCCTTGCTGCATTCGTATCTCAGGCCCTATGTGCACTGTGTTACTCCTATCTTACTTCTAACAACAGAATAATATAAGACACAACACAAAGATAACACATGAATCGTTTTAAGTTATAACAATGGGATACATTTATTTATATACACACATCTAAGCATAATGCATAACAATGCAGGCAGTTCTAATGCTATGTCTAATTTGCACCTTTTATACTTCTGGTGCAAAGCTATCATGCATTGACTATAAGGCTTTCAGGTTTCTAATGCAAGATTGTGCTGCCTTATGTGTGGTTCTAATGCAGTCTAATGCAAGCGCCAGCATCCATCACCTCCATGGGCAAATCCACCCCATCTTCACACTCTAACTCTAAACAATCCCCTGTCTGATTTTACCCTTCACCCAAAGCTCTTTGTGTGTGTGTCTGTCTATTCAATCAATTTAGTGTAGGCCAAAACCATACTTCCCATTCTGCATGTGTTTCCAGCTCTGTCTTTGCCAGGTCAGTCAGTGTCTGCCTCTCTCAAGATCTGGTCACTCGAACTCCCAAGCTCTCGATCTCATCAGAGCCCCATCAAGTTCTGCTGCACCAAGACACCTCTCTCTCATCTCGTCTTGCACCATCTCCAGCCAACTCTCTGCAACTCTCCCGAACTCCCTTGAACTAGCTCTATCCAACTCTCCAGCCCTTCTGGTTATAGTCTCCAATGACGCACATATCTCTATGGTTACTCACATTGTATACTAAGAATGTCTCTCCCTCAGCATTTAGCAAAATGCCTGCTAGTCTGCTTGCATGTTCCTTGCACAGCATGTCCTGTCACTTCGTGTGCTGTCAGCGTGACATTTGAACATCATATCTTCTTTCATGGCCATTCTGTGTGCGGTGAAAAACACCATATAATTCCATCTATTTCTGCATTCACTCCACTGTAGGCTCTGTTGGCATCATGAAACACTCTTTTAGGCCCCGTCTCTCTCATGCAAAAGGCACCTTCTCCATCTCCCCATCATGCTCATGCCCCCACCCTCGTGTTGTCTCTGCGAAGCACAGAGCTCGAGCTGATTAGCCTAGGCCGTCTCTACTTGGACAAGGTTCATGTTATCTATGTCTCTCTGCCAATGTTTACGAATACTTTCCATCACAGTGTACCATAACATTTCTTTGCGCTGGGCCCAGTGCCGCAGGCAACTTCTGTGTGTCTCTCCATCAGCAAATGGCTCAGGCCTCATGTTAAATGCTTCCTAGCGTTTACGATTCCAAGCACTATAATGCAAACTCATTCTAACAGTCTCTAAATGTGTAACTACAAAGCATACATGTGTACTAAATGGCTTTACATGGCATTTCAAATATGCCTGTGTGTGTCATTCCAGGCCTAATTCGTTCTGCTCTCCTGCAATCAATGTTTCTCGCAGCCTAAGCGCTACATTCTAAGGCAAACATAAATGCATAGCAAGTCATGGTGCAAATATACTGTGTCTCTAAAGCACTACCATGGCACTTCAAAAACGTGCAAGTGTCATTCTATTGCAAATGGCAAAAGTGGCAGTCTAATAATGTGGATAGTGTCTACTTCAGCAATGTACTAATCAGAACTAAACAGAATGCCATAATGGAATGATTCCATTGCAAAGAGTAATGATTGGGTAATGGTCATTCTAATGATTCTCTATCATTGGGTCTTATGATTCTTCTAATGATAACAATCCGGGCTCCTCATTTTATCCAATTCCACACTGCAATCCCTCCAGCTAACCCAGAATAGGGCAGCGAGATTTATCCTTGGCCTTAAGCCCAGGGACCGCATCTCTCCTGCACTACAAAGCCTTCACTGGCTCCTTGTCTCAGCACAGATTAAATTCAAATCCCTCTGTATCATCCACAAGGCTATCTGGGGCCACTCCATCTTCAACACTTCCTGACCAAATACTCCCCTTCTAGACCACTGCGTTCCTCTGGCACCAACTCCCTGTGTGTAAAGTGGTTTTCAAAACAGAGAGCTGGTGGTTGATCACTTTCCTTGACAGGCTCCTTTCTATGAAATAGCCTCCCTGTCCCTCTGCAACTTGAGCAGGATGTCCTTGAGTTCCGTAAAAGCCTCAAAACCGTTTTCTTTAGCTCTTCCTTCTCCTCCTCTCTTCCCTGATAATCATACAGTAGCATGACGGATGTGCAGGGCCCTTATGTATCCTCGGGGCACAGACCCTTCCACATCTCTCATCCCAGCCTCTGTCTGTTTTACTGCACTTATTTAGGCTCCCACGGGATGTTGCACTTCTGTTGTTCTCTTCTTAAGCACTTCACCCACAGCACTTCTCCATGAGCACCACAGCACAATCCCTAACCCACCCCTCCTCTCTGCACTTGCACGTTCCGAACACTCACAAGGCATAGTAGTTTTGTGTAGAGTAAAGGACCTTCATGAAGACCTGTGCCGAGTCCCGTGGGAACAACACAGCGAGATTACATGCAGTGGTTCCCGCTCAAGACATTACGAGCGCGGTAAGCACAGAAAGGCAGGTTGTTCCACCCTCTCCCCTGCAACCTCCTGCCAGGGGCCTACCATTCACCATAAATACAGGAACTGCCAGCAGGGCTAAATGTATGATACCACCAGTTACTGCACTGTATTCTGAGAGGTGATTTGTGTATAAAGACAGAGTTACGTATGTCGTATAAATAAATGTACACTAACTCAAATCTCCTGCCTGGTGTGATCATTTGCATGGCCACAACAGTTTGTCTCCCCTCTCTGTTATTCTCATTATTTGTTTGTACTATTATAATTATTTTTGTTGTAAATCATGTCTACCTTCCAGTCCTCACCATGTTGCCCTGTCTGCGATTTGAAACTGTTTTTGCTAATTGTGTAAGCGCTTAAGAAATGACCAATGAAAAATGACCAATGAATAAATAAATAAAATATCTAGTATGTTATCACAATATAAAACATATAAAACATCAAGACTGTAACCCATAGAGAAAACTTTAGCTAAAAATATGCACAAAATGTAAAACCATAATATTGAAGAATGATGAGAAAGAAATAGCTCTCTTTAGCTTAGTAGCAATTGTTTTCTTTTTAGTCCTGCAAATCATTATTGCATTAGTGTCTCTTTTCTTGCACTTTCTGTCATTTTCTGAGTCTGCAAATTGGATCACCACTGCGCATGTTTTCCCCGCACGTGCGCATGCTCCAGTAATCCGTGACTCTACGGGCCTCATTACGACCCAGGCAGTAAGGGGTTTACGGCAGCGTAAACAGCGCCGACCCTTACCGCCTGAGTACGAGGTCCCTTAGCGCCATGGCGGATTTAACACCTGCTTTTAGCAGGTGTTAAAATCCATGGCGCTAAGGGACCATGGAGTTAATTACGCCACCGTAATTTACGTGGCGTAATTAACGCCTTCCCCACTCCCATTATGCCCTATGGGGCAAAAATGGGAATGGGGAAGGGTAAATGGGGATTGGGGACTTACCGCCCCGCCAAGGTCGGAATGGGGCGGTAAGTCCGCCAACCACCATGGCGTAAACGTAGTTTTCGCCATGGTGGTAAAGTCACGGCCCGGGCGGTAACTTACCGCCTGGGTCGTAATGAGGCCCTATCTCTTATTTCATCCGTACGAGGGAACTTTCTCTTTGTAATGCGCGTTCCCTCTCCCGTATCTTAATTATGTAACTATACATTGTGCGCATGCGCAGCCCAACTGGTTTTCCTATGAACGTGTCCTCTCCAGTCACGGCTTTCTAAGCATGCGCGAGTGGTCCTCCCTCTGCTCTGCGCATGCTCACTCTAGTATCTCTACTCTGCGCATGCTCGCTCTAGTACCTCAGATCGACGCAGGCTCGCTCTGGTATCTTAGCTTTATGCTTGCTGGCCTGATCGGTATTCCTGCAGTGCGCTCCTCTGCGCATACTCGGATGATGTATCTCTGCACTGCGCATGCTCGGGTGAAGCTATTTCTTCACTGCGCATGCCCAGTATCTTTGCACTGCGCATGCTCTTTGCTTCGATGCTGAAGGCGATATCTCGCACATCCTCAATAACTCTGCAGGCTCTGCGTGGTGGGTGTGTTCCTGCTCCCCCCGCCCCGCCCCGCCCCCAGTGCCCCAGGGTGAAAACGCAGCACCAGCGAGGTAGCAGTGATTATGGCATAAGTGACTGCAGATGAGTGATGGGGGCCAGTCTACACCCCTGGGGTGAGAAAAGAGTCTACAGGAGGCATCTTGCCTCTGCTTTCCCTTCTCAGGCCTTTCTCCTGTCTGTGCTATGGGGGGGATGGGTACTCTACACCCCTGGGGTGAGAAGAGTCTATAGGGGGCATCTCTCGCCTTGGCTCTGCTCTCCCTTCTCAAGCCTTTCTCCTGTCTGTGCTGGGGGGGGGGGTAGTCTGCCTCTGCTTTCCCTTCTCAGGCCTTTCTCCTGTCTGTGCTATGGGGGAGGGGGGTAGTCTACACCCCTGGGGTGAGAAGAGTCTATAGGAGGCATCTCGCCTTGCCTCTGCCTTCCCAGGCCTTTCTCCTGTCTGTGCTATGGGGGGGTAGTCTACACCAATGGGGTGAGAAGAGTCTATAGGAGGCATCTCGCCTTGTCTCTGCTTTCCCTTCGCAAGCCTTTCTCCTGTCAGTGCTATGCAGGGGGGGGATAGTCTACACCCCTGGAGTGAGAAGAGTCTATAGGAGGCATCTCGCCTTGCCTCTACTTTCCCTTCTCAGGCCTTTCTCCTGTCTGTGCCATTGGGGGGGGGGGGGTAGTCTACACCCCTGGGGTGAGAAGAGTCTATAGGAGGCATCTCGCCTTGTCTCTGCTTTCCCTTCGCAAGCCTTTCTCCTGTCTGTGCTATGGGGGGTGGCGGGTAGTCTACACCCCTGGAGTGAGAAGAGTCTATAGGAGGCATCTCGCCTTGCCTCTACTTTCCCTTGTCAAGCCTTTCTCCTGTCTGTGCTATGGGGGGGTGGGGGGTGTAGTCTACACCCATGTGGTTAAAAGAGTCTATAGGAGGCATCTCGCATTGCCTCTGCTTTCCCTTCTCAAGCCTTTCTCCTGTCTGTGCTATGGGGGGGGTTGGGAGGGAGGGGTAGTCTACACCCCTGGGGTGAGAAGAGTCTATAGCATACCTGCCTACATTTGAAAATCAAAATTCCTGAGATTTATGGCCCGCCCGCAGCCACACAAGACTCCGCCCATTTGAACACGCTCTGCCCACCTGTCAAAAACGTAAACTCAGTTGTTGTAGCTGTGGGGGGCTTTGTGGACTCTTACAAAAGAGGAAACAATTCCAAGAGGAGCTGAGCATTACTTTCATAGCAACTCCTTCGGCATGGAACATGTGGTTTGGCACACTATTGCCAAATATGTTAATGTTCTGTTTGGAGAGGTGAAACTAAGCACCGCCCAACAGCGTGACTTGCAAAAGTGTCCAGGCGAGTTGTCTTGGATTTTTATTAAAAAATATATCCGTGGTCCGAGCCACTGACACTTCCAGGCAGGACTGTAGGTGGTGGATGGAAAATCCTTTTCTACCTGGTCAACTGCACTGAGTTTTCTGCAGTGTGGTGTGGCAGCACAAATCCAGGTGTGGCAGGGATAGTTTCAGGCGTGACTCACCATGTCACTTGCAAAGAAGAACTACTTTCCCTGTATGAACCTTCTTAAGCAAAAACACAGCTTGCAACATTTTGCCTACTAAAGCATTGAAAATCATTAATTCAATGGTATAGTAAGCAAAATGAAAGCAGCGGCGCCGTCGCCGTAATAATGCTGCTTACCTAAAAAAAAGTTAGTAAAATCAGGCTGATAGCAGTGGCCTCATATAGTGGTGCTGGGCTGCAGGCACGAACATTTCCCGTTGTTTCCGGGTTCCGTCATACTCTCCACCCGATTGGCTACCAATCGGGTGGAGAATAGGAAGGGACTCAAAAATTCCTGAGATTCCACAGTCTTTTCCGGAGACCTGGAGAAATCCTTAAAATTCTTGAGTCCCCGGAAACATTCCAGAGGTTAGGCAGGTATGGTCTATAGGTGGCATCTCACCTTGCCTATGATTTCCTTTCTCAAGCCTTTGTCCTGTCTGTGCTATGGGGGGATGGAGAGTCTACACCCATGGGGTGAGAAGAGTCTATAGGAGGCATCTTGCCTTGTTTCTGCTTTCCCTTCTCAAGCCTTTCACCTTTCTGTGCTATGGGGGGTGGCGGATAGTCTACACCCCTGGAGTGAGAAGAGTCTATAGGAGGCATCTCGCCTTGCCTCTGCTTTCCCTTCTCAAGCCTTTCTCCTGTCTGTGCTATGGGGGGGTGGGGGGTGTAGTCTACACCCATGTGGTTAAAAGAGTCTATAGGAGGCATCTCGCATTGCCTCTGCTTTCCCTTCTCAAGCCTTTCTCCTGTCTGTGCTATGGGGGGGGGTAGTCTACACCCCTGCGTTGAGAAGAGTCTATAGGAGGCATCTCGCCTTGCCTCTGCTTTCCCTTCTCAGGCCTTTTTCCTGTCTGTGCTATGGGGCGTGGGGGGCGTAGTCTACACCCATGTGGTTAAAAGAGTCTATAGGCGGCATCTCGCATTGCCTCTGCTTTCCCTTCTCAAGCCTTTCTCCTGTCTGTGCTACGGGGGGGGTAGTCTACACCCCTGGGGTGAGAAGAGTCTATAGGAGGCATCGCGCCTTGCCTCTGCTTTCCCTTCTCAAGCCTTTCTCCTGTCTGTGCTATGGGGGGGTGGGGGGTGTAGTCTACACCCATGTGGTTAAAAGAGTCTATAGGAGGCATCTCGCATTGCCTCTGCTTTCCCTTCTAAAGCCTTTCTCCTGTCTGTGCTACGGGGGGGGAAAGTCTACACCCCTGGGGTGAGAAGAGTCTATAGGAGGCATCTTGCCTTGTCTCTGCTTTCCCTTCTCAAGCCTTTCTCCTGTCTGTGCTATGGGGGGTGGCGGGTAGTCTACACCCCTGTGGTGAGAAGAGTCTATAGGAGGCATCTTGCCTTGCCTCTGCTTTCCCTTCTCAAGCCTTTCTCCTGTCTTTGCTATGGGGGGGTAGTCTCCACCCCTGCGTTGAGAAGAGTCTATAGGAGGCATCTCGCCTTGCCTCTGCTTTCCCTTCTCAGGCCTTTCTCCTGTCTGTGCTATGGGGGGCGTGGGGGGTGTAGTCTACACCCATGTGGTTAAAAGAGTCTATAGGCGGCATCTCGCATTGCCTCTGCTTTCCCTTCTCAAGCCTTTCTCCTGTCTGTGCTACGGGGGGGGGTAGTCTACACCCATGTGGTTAAAAGAGTCTATAGGAGGCATCTTGCCTTGTCTCTGCTTTCCCTTCACAAGCCTTTCTCCTGTCTGTGCTATGGGGGGTGGCGGGTAGTCTACACCCCTGAAGTGAGAAGAGTCTATAGGAGGCATCTCGCCTTGCCTCTGCTTTCCCTTCTCAAACCTTTCTCTTGTCTATGCTATGGGGGGTAGGGGATGCGGGAGGGGGCGGGGGTGATATACTGGGCGGAAGGGGGGGTGATATACTGGGAGGAGGGGGGCTGATATAGGCATCATTTCGATTAAATATGTAAATGCTTGCAGTATTTACTTTAGATCATTCTTATTGTAGATGAATTAATCAAATGATAATGTTTGCTTCCTCCAGACCTGAAAACTCTCTTGGTATGACCTTGTATTCATCAATAAGTAAGAAGCACAGACTACAAAAGGTAAATAACTACTGTCTCTCTGCACACATTGTGCTTTGCTTATGAAGCAGATTTCCCCCTGCCCTGCCTGCCTGTGCCCCAGCCCCCCCCCTTCCATATTCCATTTCTCTATTCTTTTTCCTCCCCTCGGACCAAGTGCTGAACCTTAAGTGTCCCTGGAGATTGTTTTCACAGTGGCCCCATGTTGTACTGAGGAGAGAAGCATAACAAGCAACCCCAACCCTAAACAGAGAGTTAGAATGGAGGCAAACGTGTGAATTTCAATGCACATTACTTCAAAAAAGTGATTAAAAAGTCATGTTTTAAACTTTTTATTTTAGAGCTGATGCAGACAAATTTGCCTTTCCACTCAGATATCCAATAATCTCTAGTCTCCCCACCTCCTTTGCCCCTTTCGTAGCTTGATAAGCTGACCTGACAGCGATCAAACCAGCTCAGTTGAAGTCCCACCCCCCCAATCAATGCTCGACACAATAATGATTAGATGTCTTCTCAAGGGTAACATCAGCATTCCGCAGTGATGGTATTTGTGTTCTAGCATAGGCTCAATGCCTGATCTGATAATAGAAGGCACGAGGCTGGTTTACTACCTTTATTATAGATGCAGGACACGGGGCAGGTACATCTACCCCATAATAGGCTCAAGGCCTGATCTAATAATAGCAGACACGAGGCTGGTTTACTACCTTTAGTATAGATGCAGGACACAGAGTAGGTACATGTACCCCAGCATAGGCTCAATGCCTGATCTAATAGTAGCAGGCACGAGGATGGCTTACTACCTTTAGTATAGATGTAGGACACAGAGCATGTACATCTACCCTGCATAGGCACAAGGCCTGATCTAATAATAGCAGGCACAAGGCTGCCTTACTACCTTTATTATAGATGCAGGACACAGAGCAGGTACATCTACCCCAGCATAGGCACAAGGCCTGATCTAATAATAGCAGGCACGTGGCTGGCTTACTACCTTTATTATAAATGTAGGACACAGGGCAGGTACATCTACCCCAGCATAGGCACAGGGCCCCTTCTCAGCACTGTGTAGAGACCTAGCTTCCCTTTACCCTTAGTAGAATGCGTGGAATGTTGGTGTGAGTGACACAGAATGTAGCCTGTGGGAATGTTGATGTATGAGTGGTGTTCTGATTGTGTCCGTTGGAGATGTAGACCCCTTAGAGAGGATGCCAGTGCATGTTGCCCTTAACTTAAGTGTACCTGACTTGATCTACTTGATATGATGTACAAGAACTACATTAAAAAAATAACCGGTACATCAAAGAATGTCAGTCATCTTTGGGGGGGCAGCACAAAGGAAGGGACATGCACGGCCCCCCAATCCAAAGAAGAAAATCCTCTGAGGTAGGGGCGACATTGATTGCCATTAAGCGCAGAGGGGTCTAGCTTTGGCTGCAGAGGCGCAGGATGTAGAGGGCAGCACCCGGGCCTAGGGCCTATGAGTCTGCCAGCAGGCGAGCAAGGACACTGGGGGCAAGAGACTGCGTGGCAAAACGATCTTTGCCGGGGCTAAGGGCCCATTAACAAATGAAGGGGCTTTGAGTCCATAGCTTCGAATAGGTGGGGCTTAGAGCCCATTTGTGGCAGCACCTGAAGGGGTTTGAAGCCCATTTGCTTCCTTCAAACCCCAAGGGTCTTAGAGCCCATTAGCAAAGCGCTTGGAGGGGCTTGGAGCCCATTAATAGAAGATTGATGAGGCTTGGAGCTCACTACAATATTTGAAGAGGCTTAGAGCTTAGCGTAATGTTTGGAATGAGCCCAAAAGCACACATGTATATAGACATTATACGTGACTTTGCTGACAGTGGAGGCACTGATGGTGGTGTTGGGTGCATGACTTACCATATGACAAAGGCAGCCTGATCTGAAGCTGGAGTAGTGGTATTCTGGCCTGATTCGAGGGGCTGCAGTCAGGAGTAATGGCAGTCTGGATGGCAGGCAACTTCATCCAACATTAGGGGGCTGTGCAGCGTGGCTAGAAGCAGGAGGCACAAGTTGGAGGCAAAGGGGCATTGCGGCGAGCGACAATCGTTGTTTCAGGGAGCTCTGCCTACCTCGGCTGCTCGAATGAAGTGGTGACGTAGGATAGAAAGCCTGGGGTGATGGCGATGGCCCGGCATGTGGGGACGTCACCTGTGAGGAGTCCGTTAGTCCGGAGCAAAAAGAACTGAGCTGCTAAAGGAAAGAACTTTGCGGCGCTGTGACATTCGGTCAGCGGTGAGGTTTTCCTGCATGGAAGGCTGGAATGTTTTGACTCAGTGATTACTATTCTCTGTGTGGAGGGTGGCGTTCAGTGAGCACGAGAACAGTTTGTATCAAATAATACAACGAATGCTGAGATCCAAGCAGCGTAGCCAGCGGATGGCTGCATTATGACTTGTCCCCGAAGGGAGCAGGAAATGAAGACTAGTGGGGCCGGGTCCCCAAATGGTGGCCTTTTGTTTTAATTGGTGCTGGCATGAGGAGCAGCAAATGAAGCCACATTAGTAGTTTGTTCTGGTTATGGTATTTAGTTGACGTTGTAGTTGTGATGTGAGGCCGTTGGGGAATACGACATTTTAAAGTGAGTGTCTGATTTGGGTGCAATGCGCATATCGTGGCCTCTGTTAGAAAATACACGGTTGTGATGGTGATTTTGGCAATGATTTTAGGACAATGTTAGCTTTAACGGTAACATTTATGTTTAACAGTCTTTCTTCCCACAGATGGACTTTAAATAGTAATAGGCAGTGTGGAGTGGTCAGTGTTACAGTAAATTGAGTTCAGAAACGTGTTTTGGAAATTTTGCCACACTAATAATTTAGTTTGTTTGGAGGTGGGTCTTTTATTCATGTTAGAAAACTTAGAAGTTCAATTGTAGAACTCATTGGGCCTCATTCCGACCCAGGCGGTAAGTTACCGCCTGGGTCGTACCCTTACCACCATGGTGTAAACTATGTTTACACCATGGTGGATGGCGGATTTACCGCCCCATTCCAAGGTGAGTGGGGCGGTAAATCCCCATTTCCCATTTTACCCTTCCCCATTCCCATTTTTGCCCCATAGGGCATAATGGGAGTGGGGAAGGCGCTAATTACGCCACCGTAAATTACGGTGGCGTAATTAGCACCATGGTCCCTTAGCGCCATGGATTTTAAAGCCTGCAAAAAGCAGGCGTTAAAATCACCATGGCGCTAAGGGACCTTGTAATCAGGCGTTAAGGGTCGGCGCCGTTTACGGCGCCGTTAACCCCTTAACGCCTGACTCATAATGAGGCCCATTGTTAGTAGAAATGCAAAGTTATTTAATTTGTAATGATGTTGGAGAGATTTGTATGGACGTTGTTGATGAGTTATGATGCAGTGAGTTCTTAGTGTAGTTATGAGAGTGCTATTTGCAGCTCCCTCACAGCATATGTGTTGGTTCAGTGGTTGGTGGTCCTAGGGACACGGGTGACTTTTGGGGGTGGTTTCACTAGCCCTTTGGGTAAATATGTTGTTGGGTGTTGGCCACCCCGGTATTCAGGATACACAGCCTGGTTTCTAGGAACGTGGGTAGTGCACAGCTAGTGAGTTGTGTGTATGGTGTGGCTGTGGGGGAGTAGAGTGGTTGTTAGGGAGGGGCATTGTTGGAGCAGTTTTGGTCCCACAATGGTGAGGACGGTTTCTGGGTTTGTGTGGATGTGGAGTGTTGCAGTTTGAGGTGGAGATGCACATGCTTTGGATGGTGTGTGTTTCTGAGTGTGTATCTTTTGTTGGTAGATGTAATTTGTTGTTATTGAAGGGGGAAGATATGTAGAGACCTAGCTTGCCTGTACCCTTAGTAGAATGCATGGAATGTTGTGTGAGTAACACAGAATGTAGCCTGTGAGAATGTTGATGTATGAGTGGTGTTGTATGTGTCCGTTGGAGATGTAGACCCCTTCGAGAGGATGCCGGTGAATGTTTCCCTTAACTTAAGTGTACCTGACTTGATCTACTTCATATGATGTACAAGAACTACATTAAAGAAGTAACCGGTACATCAAAGAATGTCAGTCATCTTTGGCTGGACCCAGTCTTTACACACTGAGTATGTCTGTTTACCAGCTCTGTACTCCAGTCTTGCTGGTGAAGATGCAGCTCGAGTATCTTCAGTCATTCTGCGAAGTTCTGAGCGGTGGTTGCGTTCCTGAGACCTCTTGCCCTCTCTCTTGCTCATTTACACCACAAATGCTGTATGGTGAAAATGCAGCACAAATGAAGCAGTGGCCCTTATAGGGAAAAAGGAGGTTTTTAGGCGAAAAGTTGACTTTCTCTGCTTTTCCTACGCAAATCTTCCATTATTCATTTCTCCTGTGTATGTGATGCAGGGCGGGTTATGAGAGTGGGGGATGAGATATGCAGCTTTCTCTTTGGACATTTTGATTATATATTTTCTCCATCATATAAATGCTTGCAGTATGTAGATGAATTCATCATATGATAATGTTTGCTTTCCACAGGAAAGCAAAGACTATGGGCCTCATTACACGGTAGGCGGTAGGGGTTTACCGGTACCGGTAAGGGCTCCGGTACTGGTAAACCACTACCGCCTTACGAGTTCCCTTTGCGGGACCTGACTTTAAGGGCTGGTTTTACCAGCCGTTAAAGTCGGGTGCCGCAAAGGGACCTCGGAGCTAATTACGGTACCGTAATTTGCGGTACCATAATTAGCACCTTCCCCATTCTCATTATGCCCTATGGGGGCAAAAATGGGAATGGAGAAGAGCCTTGGTGAATGGGGAATTACCGCCCCCGCTCACCTTGGAGTAGGGCGGTAATTCCGCCATCCACCAAGGCGGACACGGTAAAATACCGGCGGCAACCATGGCGCTAATAGCACCATGGTTACCGCCTACTGTGTAATGAGGCCCTATAAAAGGTAAATAGCTGCTGTGATATATGTATGTCTCTCTAAATAACTGCTCTGATATTTGTATGTGTCTCTTCACACATTGCTCTTTGCTTATGAGGCATCTTGTCTCCTGCCCTGCCTGCCCGTGCCCTCCCTCTTGCCTCTTCCATTTATCTAGTCCTCTTCCTCCCCTCGTTCCCAGCGCTGGACTAAGAACCATAAGTAGCCATGGAAAATGTTTTCAAAGTAGCCCCATGTCACACCAAATATAGAAGCATAAGGAGCAATCCAGCCCCTTAACAAGACTGGGGGGTAAATATGTGCGTTTCAAAGCACATTATCCATATACAGTCATTTTGAAAAAACATTTTTTAGGGGCTGGTACAGACAAATGTGAAATATAGCTATCCAAGAATCTCTGCTCCCCTCGCCTCTGTCACAACCCATAGCTTAATCAGCTGACCTGGTTGCAATCAAAAACCAGCTCTCTCGAAGTCCCCCTCATCTATGCTGGACACAGAATAATGAACAGATGGCTTTTCAAGCGCAACCTAAGCATTGCACAATTGAGAGTATTTGTGTTCTAGCATATGTACAGGATCTGTTCTATTGATAGGTATGCATCAGATGTATGGGTTGTAGTATAGATGTAGGACTCGGAGCAGGTACATCTACCCCAGCAGTGACACAGCACTCAGATTAGTAGCCTCATGGAATGTGTAAGTGCCCAAGCATGGAAACAGTAGCCAGAGAGGAATCCACATGCAAGATCCAAATGCCATAACTTAAATACAGGATATGGCAGCAGCATGGAAGATACACATACCATAGCCTAAGCAAAGGATATGGATTAGCAATTAGTTCCTGATAATAGATTGATTGAAAACCATGGTCCTCTTCTAAGTGCAACCAATCAGCTTTATTTTGGTAATAAATATCATTAAACCACCTACAATGAATATGCACATTAGAGGGCTATGGTTTTCAAGTGGTGTTGCCACGAGCAAGCCAAGACTTTGTGGTATGCAATATATGCGTGCGATTATATATCTAGCAACACTATTGGCAGTTTAACAATGAGTGATCATTTTTGAAGAACGTAGCCTGACAACTAAATCATTCTTTGGGGCTACATGTCCCTGGGCACTGAGTTCCAACCCTAGGTGCTCTCTGCATAAAGAATATGGTTGGTGTGGAGCTTTGCGGAGGGTAAGGGGAGTTATCAGGCTGGGGGTTGAAGGTAGGACATAGGCCCTCATTACAACCCTGGCGTTAAGGGGTTAACGGCGCCATAAAAGGTGGCGACGCCGTTAACCCCTTAACGCCTGATTACGAGGTCCCTTTGTGGGGTGGAGATTTTAACGCCTGCTTTTTGCAGGCGTTAAAAACCAACCCGCAAAGGGACCATGGTGCTAAGTACGGTGCCGCAATTTGCGGCACCGTACTTAGCGCCTTCCCCATTCTCATTGAGCCCTATGGGGCAAAAATGGGAATGGGGAAGGGCCATGGCGGCATGGGGAATTACAGCCCCGCCAACCTCGGAATGGGGTGGTAATTCCCCATTCCGCCATGGCGTAGTCGGTAAGTTACCGGCATGGACCATGGTGCTATTAGCACCATGGTCCAACGCCAGGGTCGTAATGAGGGCCATACACCTTACAGCTGGCCTTGGGCAAAACATGTACTGAGGTTTTGTTTTCAATAGTAGGTAAACTACCACATGTGAGGAGATCCTCACACAGTGCACACGCTCTGCTCTACTGCTGATTCTGGTGCAACCACAGATCTCAGACACAGCAACATTCCTGCAGCTACATGATCTAGTTCCTTACTGTATTAAGCAGTGAGCCTGTAATGGAAAATCCAAAGCAAACCCTTCTCGTGGCAATAGAAAGTAAATCCCTTTCTATAATCTGAAGTTCCAAAGCAGAAGTTTCAAGTCGACTTGATTACATCATCGGAAAGTCTTCCTCAACCTCTAGAGTCCATTTTGAGGGTAAACCTTTTAAGCAGTTTAACTATTTCAGCATAACCTACAATCCACTACCTCCAGTAACCAACTATCCCCATAAAGGCTCACATTTTTGTTTTTCATTATTTTGATGGTCATTGGATGCAGACCTAGGTTCAGAAAGCGACAGAGCATTTTATAATCATAAGTGAAAGAACATGGTGAGGGAAGCAGAAAAACAAGCGTACAGTAGGAACACTCGAGGAGCGGAAGGATGGCAATTCCTCAGCAAAGTATCTACAAGCAACCATGGGAGGATATAGTGGGGCGCAGATCACCCAGTCTCAGGTAGAGTGGGGAGCGGAGGGTCTGTGGTCTTGTGTCAGGGAGGAAGCATTTATTTCAGTGGAGAGTATTTACCTCCTTTGTGTGACAGTCTGAGGTTTAGGGATTTTATTAACGGCCTATTTACGGGAGGATTATGTGAAGCGATAACCTTTCATAATATGATTTCCTGGATAATGAGCTCTCTCTGGACACAATTGTAACTTCTGTTTGGATGCTTTATGCCCTCCCTCAGCCAGGGAAGTCATTGGTACCTTTGTGTCTTGCTTACAGGCTACATATGATGGTGACACCATCAACAAGTCATCAACGTACTGGATTAACAGTGGCATGCCAGGTAATATTCTCATCTAAATGCTCCTTTAGCTGTTGTGAGAAGAGGGTGGGGGCCTCTGGATATCCTTTGGGTAATCTTGTCCAGGTGTGTTGGCCTGAATGCAAAGCAATATTGACTATCTTTATGTATGGGGACAGAGAAGAGTACGGAACAAAGATCCAATGGGTGGCATCGGGTGCTAGGGCGGTGTGCATGGAAGAATAGTGGCAGGGTTTGGCACCACTGGGAACCTTGAACAAAACCGTAGGTGAACCGCCCAGGCTTTTTCACATGGAGTATTGGGATATTGCATGGGTTAATAGTGGGGACACTGAGGAATATGGGGGAGGTCTCTTGAATGGGTAGACTTTAATCCTAAAAGGGTCAGCTATGTGAATGACCCCCACCTTATTATCATGTGTGAACCTAAAGGAAAGGGATATAGGGGGTCATTACGACCCAGGCGGTAAGTTACCGCCTGGGTCGTACCTTTACCACCATGGTGTAAACTACGTTTACGCCATGGTGGTTGGCGGACTTACCGCCCCATTCGAGGTTGGCGGGGCGGTAAGTCCCCAATCCCCATTTACCCTTCCCCATTCCCATTTTTGCCCCATAGGGAATAATGGGAGTGGGGAAGGCGTTAATTACGCCACCGTAAATTACGGTGGCGTAATTAACATCAAGGTCCCTTAGCGCCATGGAGGTTTTAACACCTGGTGTTAAAACCTCCATGGCGCTAAGGGAAAAGCAGGTGTTAAAACCTCCATGGCGCTAAGGGACCTCGGAATCAGGCGGTAAGGGTCGGCGCTGTTTACGCCGCCGTAAACCCCTTACCGCCTGAGTCGTAATGAGGCCCATAGTGTCAATAAATGCTTCAAGTCATCCAGCCTCCCTCTTCCCTTCTTGCTAAGTTACCCCCATGCCTACCTGGAGGGTAACGAGAACTGCTTTAATATTTACAGAAGGCACTCTCAAGAACACTCCCTCGGGCGTACAATATATAGTACTTCTACATTTACATAACAGATACCAACCTCCCTATGCTTTTTTCTTCAAAAAATGTGGAAAATAAAAACATAGGGCCTCATTACACGGAAGGTGGTAAGGGTTAACGGTCACCGGTAGTGGTACCGGTGACCGTTAACCCTTACCGCCTTACTACGAGGTCCCTTTGCGGGTTGGTACTTTAACGCCTGCTTTTTAGCAGGCATTAAAAACCAACCCGCAAAGGGACCAGGGTGCGAATTACGGTACTGCAATTTGCGGTACCGTAATTAGCACCTTCCTCATTCCCATTATGCGCTATGGGGAAAAATGGGAATGGGGAAGGGCAATGGGGGAAGGGGGAATTACCGCCCGCCAACCTTGGAATAGGGCGGTAATTCCCCTTTCCTCCAAGGCGGTGTCGGTATTTTACCGGCATGGACCAAGGTGCTAATAGCACCTTGGTCCACCGCCTACCATGTAATGGGGCCAATAGTATGCTATACTAAAACATATCAACATCCTAATACTCCAAAAACTTGAAAATGTCTTTTTCTTGGTCATCATTTTTACAGCACACTCCTCTTCTGCTCCCTCATTTGATGGTTTCTGAAACATCTTAATAAAGTTAGAAAATGAAAGGACATTTTGGTAATACTTCCCATTATGTTGTGCTTTGGGAAACAGTCCCTTTGTCTCTGGGAACGCCTGTTATATGGACCTATCCGCGCCATCCCTCTAGCTTGACTGCTGTTGGTGTCGAATAGACAACGTATGTAAGCCAGTGAAACGATCCTCTTTGCACTTCCGTATATGGTTTTTGACAAGCACTTGGTCTCCAGGAAAAAAGAGCTTTTGCTTTAGGAAATTGTCTGTTTGCATCACTTGGTAGTTTGCATTGATTTTTAGGCCTTTTCTGTAATAAATGTGATTAAGGGACTTGGTAAATTGTTTGAGATACTGATCAAATTCCCCTCACAGAATAGCAGAAGTAGAAAGAGCATCAGAGAGTGTACGCAATGGCGGATTTGGCACATGCCTTCTCCGTCCTTTAACAATACCATGAGGAGTCAAGTGATGATTTCCAGGTGTATTCTGCAAGGCAAATAAAGCAAACGGCAAACAGTGCACCCACAATGTTTCAAGCGTTTGCAGAAGCTTTGCCAGTTGCATTTTCAGCAGTCCATTCATCTTCTCTTCCAAACCGTTGGCTTGGGAGTGGTAAACCGTGCATAGTTTGTCTGATCCCCAGGAGAGTTATATTTTCCTTAATTCATTAGCAAAGTGCTGCCGGTTATAAAAGCAAATGTCATCTGGAATTCACCACCCCGGGACACCTCCCTCAGCAAGAATTGTACCACTGAGCAGGCATAGTTATGGGCGCAAGGACCTGCCTCAAGCCAACGTGAGAATGGACACACCACTACTAGCTGGTACTTGTATGACCTGGTGCTCACATACTCTGACTCAGTGTTACAGATTTGGCACAAAACAGTCTTTACTTATCTGTACAGCCACATGCTCTTTCGATAGGATAGTGAAGCTTATTCGTTCCACACCCCATGTGCTTGTGAGTGGTAAATGGAACACATACAGTGTTTTAAACCTAATAATGCTGTGTTCTCTTTGAAGAGCTCATTGAAGAAGTGTGTGCCATTATCCAATCTCAGAACATCACACACCCCCACCGAGGGAAAACCTCTCATACCAGAAATTTTGCTGCACACTTGGCATCTGGGTGGGCGCAGGGACTGACCTCGACCCACCTTGAAAATGGGCATACCACTGCAATCAGGTATCGTGCTCCATTACAACTCTCCCCCATATTTGCATAGTCAAATGCAGCACTCTGAATGGTCCAATGGGGCGTGGAAGTATGCCCTGCAATGTACCGAGTGTCATTCCTGTGCTAAACACTTAGCACGTGGTGCAGTGAATGACCATTGTTCAAAGGTGTTCCTGACGATTGGGTATGAACCAGTCTTCCTGGATGTCTGCTGCAATGTGTTGTTTAGAGTTATGAGAAGGGTAATGCAATTGCTCAAAAGCCGTGTGCAGCAATTCCACGGGCATTACTACTTTCCCTGTACTTTGCTGCCTCCATATGAGATCAGTTGGGGTGTCTTGTTATACTCATGGCGCTCTATGCTGTGTCTATATTATTTGCACTATTGGGAGAGCTGTATACGCGTCTGTTTCTGGTGATGACATATTTCGCAGAGGTGGGCACTGGGAGATATGCTGCAGCTTTTGCTGCCACGTTGGGAGCTGCGTTACCCAGCAAATATTCATTAGTACCATGTGTGTGTGCTGCACATTTGACGACCGCCACTACAGAGGGTTCTGTGAGGGTGGAAATCAGTGTATTGAGCAGGGTGGCATGCTGCACTGGTGAGCCGTCTGCCCGCCTGAAGCCCCTCCTTCTCCAACGTGTAAGACCTACATGCAGTGTGGTGGTGACTTAAGCAGAGTCTGAATAAATGGTGACGGTGCACCCCTTGGATGCCCGGAGGGCTTCAATGAGTGCTATATGTTCTGCTGCTTGGGCTGAGTAATGCATGGGTAACCTTTTCATTACAAGTGTCTCATACTCATTTTCTTCTAGGCGTACTACAGCTGCCCTAACATGTCTCTGTCCTGTTTCCTGATCAATTGATGCTGATCCGTAAACACAAAATACCCCATATCTGCCCCTCTTCTAAGGGCCTGTATTTAGCTGTGGGAATATCATCCCCTTTGCCTTCATGAGTTGCGCAGTCACGCTGTTGCAAATCTTCGGTGGTGCATGATTGTTTGAGGAACGTGGCTGGGTTTACTGTTCTAAACCTTACAATGTGGATGTGTGGGCTTGAAAGTATGATTTCATAGGCAGGTGCCCACTTGGTGGTCACATTCGATTTTGAGTGGTCCAAGATAGCAAATAATGAATGCTCTAGCGTTAATGAGCACCCCATTACAATTGTGGAGCTTTTTTTCGATCACAAAGACCGCGGCAGCAAGAGCCTGTTCGCATTCAAACTGGCCCTGCATCACAGAATCAAGTGTGCTGCTGTAATATGCCATAGGCTTGTGGCCCATGGTGCATTTTTGTGTCAGTACCGCTGTCATGAGTGTTGCATTTGAGTGTGAGAAAATGTAAACTTCCTGCATGTATTCCAGGGTGGCGAGAACGGGTATAGTGGATTTCACTTCTTTTAAGTCATTGAAGCTATTGATAATTTCTGGGCTCCAATTTATTGTGTTTCTCTCTTTCTCTGCTTCTTTGAGGCCATGTAATAGCGGCCTTGTGTATGCGGCATAGTCAAGACATGCCCTACAGTAATTGCATAGTCCTAAGATCTTATGCATGTCTATCGCTGTGTGGGGCCTGGGAGTGGCATGTACTGTTGCCGCCCTGTCAGGGATTATTATTTTTCCATCTTTGGAGATAAATTGCCCTAGGTACAGTGCTTCCAGTTGGCAGTACTGAAGTTTTCCTTTATCCACCTTGTACCCCTTTTGCGCTAACAAGCTCTTGATATCCCCTTTATATCCACTATTGCTAATGGCACCCCTGCTGTGTTCTTTTCATTTGCCAGCCCCCGCTGTGAGTTGTGGGAGTGCCTTAAGGAGTTTTTTTTATCCATTTGTGCCCAGGGTACATAGTGAGGCCTCCTTTCTCCCTTGTTTATCAGCGACATTTGCATGTTCTTGTTATTTTTCCCTCCTCCAGTTACACTTCCCCTTTTTTTGTGCTACTACTATACTGCATATTCCCTCCCTTAATCGTACGTCCCACAAACTTTCTAATCTTGGTCTGCGTTGAGGTGCTTGTTCTATTGCCCTTTCTCCCTCCTCCTCAGTATCATGTCCCCTCTTCCCAACTCTACATTCTCATAGCCCAACTATCTGTTTCCCCGTCACACTCTACGTGAACTGTCTTTATAGGCTCATTGTCTATTCTGAACAAGAAGTCCCCCGACTTCCACTCGTCGCCCAATAGCTTAGTCGGTGTCCCTCCGGGTGCAACAGGCACGTCTGCCTGTGTTTCGTTACATGCAGCTCTGAGTGTTGCTAACTCTGTCTGTGTCACTTCCAGAGCTCTTTCTAATTCTCGTGCACTTACTTACCCTGCACTGGGCTGGTGCCTCAGGAGGTGAGATATATGGGGGAGGTGGGGCAGTGGCCGATGTCACTGTCATTGTGCCTGCTGACACATATGTTGGGTTTGTGTAACCTTCTGTGGGGCGAGTAGCTAGGGGATATATGCCTTTTCTCTCTTCTACTTTTTTCTCGTTTTCCCCTTTGTCTCTTTGCTACTGTCTCGTGTTGCCCTGCTACCTCCCCCCCACCTTTGGTGTTAGGTAAGAATTGATGTAGTAACACTGTGTGAGACTACATCACACTTTATTAGGTAACACACCTTTTGGTATAGGTCTGTACTACTGTACTGTAAGTTGAGTTTATACAGAGAGTACTCTCATCAAGGATTTGATGGAAGCAAACCTAGAACCTACTTAACAAAATGGTCTAACCCATCTCTGAGGCGATTCACTTTGCAATTAAGACTGAATATACTAGGGACCAAAGAATATATGAACAAGTGGAACAGGACTGACCACCAAGTTGATGACATAACGTGTAGACATTGTGATGCAGAGGTGGAAACAATACGACGCTTACTGACTTCTTGCACAGTGTTGAAGCCCCTCTATATCAAAGGTTATGGAGGACATTGAAGTATGCGACGTGAGACGAAAGAGGTAAGAACTGGTCTTTATTAGTCACATACAAAGATCATTGTATCAGTAACCGGCGCCCGTACCGCAGCTTCCACCTTCACTCTCACATCCCCAACCGTCGTTCGCCCCCGTCATCGCATTCCACATTCTCCGCATACCATAGGCTGGAGGCCACCAGATAAGGAGCCTCGGGATGCTCATGGAATACCACATCATCCCCCCTTACACAAATTTTGAAATAAGGTAAGAACTTGAATGTTCCTTAAACTTTTCCAGAACAACTAAAAGGTTAATACCAAAAGGAAAACTATTGAATAACATTACATAGATAAATGAATGCAAACTTATTATGTCGTAAGAAGACTAACGAACTAGCATAATACAATTGCAATAGTAAGTAAATTCACATGTCATAGGGCCTCATTACGACCCAGGCGGTAAGTTACCGCCTGGGCCGTGACTTTACCACCATGGCGTAAACTACGTTTACGCCATGGTGGTTGGCGGATTTACCGCCCCATTCCAACCTTGGCGGGGCGGTAAATCCCCATTTACCCTTCCCCGTTCCCATTTTGCCCCATAGGGCATAATGGGAGTGGGGAAGGCGTTAATTACGCCACCGTAAATTACGGTGTCGTAATTAACTCCATGGTCCCTTAGCGCCATGGATTTTAACACCTGCAGGTGTTAAAACCTCCATGGCGCTAAGGGACCTCGTACTCAGGCGGTAAGGGTCGGCGCTGTTTACGGCGCCGTAAACCCCTTACCGCCTGAGTTGTAATGAGGCCCATAGTCCCTAGACCAAAATGGTAATCTCCTCTCTCTTGAGCTACGCGCACTCCTATTATCAGACATCTCAACCACTTGTTGTCGTTGTGCATTCTCTCCACCAGACTGTCTCACCCTCACCAAATTATCATTCACCATATCCATTCCCTTTAGAATATAGTCATCACCAAATAGATCACTCCCTCTTCTCCCCACTTTGGCTTGCATAAATCCCTCATTATTTCCTTTCCACATCCACTTACTAACTCTATCCAGATTCCAAACAGATCCTCCTACAACTCTAACTGCTCTCTTGAACACTTGTACCACCTTAACAGGTCTGTTGTATTTAGATTCACCCTTTTTAACACTCTGTCCAAGTTTGATTCGCACAAAATCTCCAGGTAGAATTCTCAATTTAAACTTCTCAGGATGAGTATTATGTAAATCACACATACCTTTCTGTTTGTCGGGATTCCTTGATCCTGCCCTCACAACTTTCCTCCGATTAACCCATTCAGGAATTAATAATGTATTGGGAGCTCTTCCCCTCATTAATTCAAAAGGAGAAACCTCCATTCCTCTCTTAACTGACATCCTAGTACTCCATACCCTCTCCTTTAGAACTTCATCAACTGGTATGTTGTTGCTCAATGCCAATTCCACTGCTTCTACAATTACACAGTTGTATCTTTCCACCAATCCACTGGTTTGTGGGTGGTATAATGACGAGAACCTCCATTCAATTCCCATCTTCTTGGCAAAATCTTTCATTTCACTACTTCTGAACTGAACACCATTATCACTTATTATTACTTTGGGAAATCCTTCCCTACTGCAAATCTGCATTAAAAACTTTACTACCTCACCTGTGTCAATTTTCTTCACCGCTTTGACTTCTACCCAACCTGAGTAATAGTCTACTAATACTATTAGAAACTTTTTCTCTCCCACTAACTTCATATATGGCCCGATGATATCAATTCCTAACATCTCCCATGGTGAATCACCCATGTTAATTGGCTTGGACTTGACAATCTTACAACTTTTATCACTGTTTTGACATGGCCAACAATTCCTGATATATCTCTCAATCATAATATCCATGCCTGGCCACCAGTATTTCAAACGCACATTATTCTTAGTTCCTGTAATGCCGGGATGGCCTTGATGTGCCTTTTCGATGAGCTCACCCCAAAACTTGTGTGGGGGAATTAACTTATCCCCTCTAACTAAAAATCCATCCTCCATGGAAAACTCATCCTTAACTTTCCAAAATCTCCTACAACCTTCGCTAATGACCTTTTTCTCAGGCCAACCTGACTCCGTGTACCTCTTATTCTCTTGCAACTCATCATCTTTGGCCAACTCCACCATCCATATCTCCTTGTACGTGACATCAAAAATAGTCGCTACTCTTTCCTCATCAGGATCAGCACTTGTCTCATCACTCTTCAATGGCAACCTAGACAAATAATCAGCAATTGTGTTCCTTTTCCCTGGTACATACTTCACAGAGAAATTGTAATCTTGTAATTCTAAACTCAATCTAGCTAATCTCGGTGAAGCTTTACACATCCCCTTCACCGTGAGAACTTCTATTAAAGGTTTGTGGTCAGTCTGAACTATAAATTTGTTTCCCCATAAATATTTTCTAAAATAATTCACTGCCCATGAACAAGCCAACAATTCCTTCTCGATCACAGAATATCTACCTTCTGTTTCTGAAATTGCCCTTGAAGCATGACTGATAATTTTCTCATTTGCCTCTTCATCAATCTGTGTCAACACTGCCCCTAAACGACTTTCACTGGCATCCACTGTGATCTTAGTCAATCTTCCATAAACAAATCCTCCCAATTCTATAGAGTTACAAATGCCTTGTTTTATACTTCCAACTGCCTCACTACATTCATCACTCCAGGTAAATTTTGCATCCTTTTTTAACAGACTCCTCAATGGTTCTGTAGTACTAGCAAAATTCCTTACAAACCTGTTGTAGTATTCACACAATCCTAAAAATGACCTTAACTCGTCCTTGTTTTTAGGTGCAGGAGACTCCTTGATGGCTTTCAATGCATCCCCTTTTGGCTTATAGCCTTTGCCATTCACTGCATGTCCTAAATACTCTACTTCCTCTACTCTAAATTTACATTTACTATTTTCAACTTTCAATCCGACTTCCTCCAACCTCTTCAACAGTTCCTTCAATCTCCTATCATGCTCCGCAGATCCCTTGCAAAACACTATTATATCATCTTGATATACAAGTGTTCCATTCAAACCTTTCAACACATTCGTCATAATTCTCTGGAATACTGCTGCTGCAGACGCCAGTCCAAACGGCATGCGTTTGTATCGATACAACCCTTGTGGTGTAACAAATGCAGTAATATCTCTACAATCTTCTGTCAAGGATATCTGATGATAAGCGCTAGATAGGTCTAACGTAGAAAACACATCAGCATTATAAATACGATTTAGCATTTCAGATATGATAGGAAGTGGAAAAACATCTGTTATAATGTTCTTGTTGACGTCTCTTAAGTCTACACAAATCCTAGGTTTCCCATTTCTTTTTCACTGCAATCACAATGGGGCTTATCCATTCAGATGACTACATTTTCTCTATCACTCCTTCAGATTCTAACAAGGTCAATTCCTGTTCTACCTTTTCAGCAATAGCAAACGGAATGGGTCTGGATTTAGTATGCCTGACAGGAATTGCTCCCTTCTGAAGGCGAATTCTGTGTGAAAAATCTTTCAACAAACCCAATTTAACAGATTTGTCCTGTTCTTTTTCTTTGACTTCCTTGCTTTTTACTGCTTGACTCTTGTTGACAACCAGGATTTGTTCTTCATTACTTGGATCCAACCTGATCCTGAGTCCAGCTTGATCTCTCCAACCCAAAACGTTTACTCCCTTTTCTGCCACGTATACCTTTACTTGAGATCTTCTGTCTTTAAATCGAACGATGCTTGAAAACCACCCAATCATCTCGATTTTGGATCCCTCAAACCCACCAGGATTCAGAATGTCTGATGCCTCCATCCTGGTTTTGAGGCCACGTTTTACTAAATTCTTCCATGTTTTCTTGGTGATAATTGTCCATTGCGAACAACTATCCACTTTTACTTTGAATCTCCAGTTGTCCAAGCATACTTCACAACTCGGGCATTTGAATTCTCCATCAGGTGGTTCTCGTATCAGAAACACTCTTTCTTCATCCGATTCTTCTTCTTCTTCCATAATGGCAGATATCTTCTTCGTCCTTCTACACATGACTGCGAAATGGCCTCTTATACCACAGTTTCCACATTTTTGTCCCAATGCGGGACATTGTCTTGCATAGGCATAGGGACCAACTCTGCCACAACTATAACATCTGTCTCCTTCCTTCTGCTGGTTATACTGAGTTTGCTGATCGTTCTGAGGTCTGGGTTCATTTTTCGCCCAAGACTTTCCTCTATATGAATTCTCATAACTCCTCATTCTGTTATTCCGTCCTGCTGCATTAACTTCAATCTTGTCTTTGTTCTTAGTATTTCCCCCTCCTCTGTCTTTCGGTCGAATTATATTGACCTGTGCTTGTTCCTCTGTTTCTTTTTCCTGCATCTCCCTGCTGCTCTGGCTATGTTTTTGCATACTTTGTACAGCCTGATCTTTCTTGCTTTTCACCTCCTTCGAACATAAGTGAGTGTGTTCTACTCGCTTTGCTATTGCTATGGTTTCCGGAAGAGACAGATTACCCACCATCCACAGTCTATCCTGGATTAAGTTATCTTTCGAGTGGATAATGATCTGATCTCGGATCAACTCATCCAAAGTGATGCCATTGCCAAATGGGAAAGTCCGTGATAGTACTCTCAGTGCAGAGACATATTCTTCAATGTTCTCATGTTCCTTCTGCACTCTAGTATAGAACTTGTACCTGTTTATGGCCACATTGGTCTCTGGAGCATAATATTTGTCCAATTGCCTGATAGCCCTATCATGCTCATCAGCATCACCAGCTTCATCTCTAGTCAATTCTGGTAATTCTCTGAACTTCCTTTGCCCTTCCAACCCCAACGCATGTAGTAGTAACAACTTCTTTTTTAGGGATGGGAGTTCCTTCTGTTCTACTGCTTGGATATAGTTCAACCAGAATTCTTTCCATTCTGACCATAGAACTGCTGGTTGACCAGGAGTTGGAAGGAAACTTGCTGGCGGTTGTATACTGATGCCCTGCATCATCCTGCAGTAATCTGATTCTTGTATCTGTATACACTCTTATATCCTCCTTTGGTGCAAGCAATTATTTTTTTAAAGTACTGTGAGAAGGAGGAGTGGATCACCGTCTACTCCTCATTCTGCCTACTCTTCCTGTAGTCGGGCAGATCACGTGACTCGCTCTACTGCGTGTCCTTTTCTCTAAAAGCTTAAACTGCAATGGCACGTAGCTTGTCCTAGGAGGGCAGGTAAAATTCTGCACAAACCAACGTGTCAGACGTCTGTTTGGAGCAGCCGCTCTTTGTCTTGGCCTTACAAAACTGCACGAACCAACGCAATGCCAGTGCGCTAGTTCGGAGCGTCTGCTCTCCGTCTGCACAAGCCTGCACAAAATGGCGCAGCTGCTCGGAGCACCCGCTCTCGGTATCCAATATGACCGCTGTCGCTGCCGCTTCGGCCAACCTGTGGGCTCTCAAGGCGCCGGCATCCTCATCGCCATTTGAAGTATGTGACGTGAGACGAAAGAGGTAAGAACTGGTCTTTATTAGTCACATACAAAGTTCATTGTATCAGTAACCGGCGCCCCGTACCGCAGCCTCCACCTTCATTCTCACATCCCCAACCGTCGTTCGCCCCCGTCATCGCATTCCACATTCTCCGCATACCATAGGCTGGAGGCCACGAGATAAGGAGCCTCGGGATGCTCATGGAATACCACAGACATATCAGGTATATGGAGAACATAAGCAGGGATCAATTCTGGTCAGACCTTATAGGGGCAGAATCTATAGTTCATAATGCTGCTGCCCACCACCTATGGCAAAAGGCGTCAGAGTAGACATGTATTGATGATTCTTGGTAACAAAATGTGCTTCCATATGGCAAACCCAGATATCATAAGTAGAAATGTGCCATCATACCAGTATATGCAGATAGTGGTTCATGAATAAGTAGAAATGTGTCATCATACCAGTAAATGCTGATAGTGGTTCATGAATAAGTAGAAATGTGCCATCATACCAGTATATGCAGATAGTGGTTCATGAATAAGTAGAAATGTGCCATCATACCAGTATATGCAGAATGTGGTTCATGAATAAGTAGAAATGTGCCATCATACCAATATAAACAGATAGTGGTTCATGAATAAGTAGTAATGTGCCATCATACCAGTATATGCAGATAGTGGTTCATGAATAAGTAGAAATGTGCCATCATACCAGTATATGCAGATAGTGGTTCATGAATAAGTAGAAATGTGCCATCATACCAGTATACACAGATAGTGGTTCATGAATAAGTAGAAATGTGCCATCATACCAGTATATGCAGATAGTGGTTCATGAATAAGTAGAAATGTGCCATCATACCAGTATATGCAGATGGTGGTTCATGAATAAGTACAAATGTGCCATCATACCAGTATACACAGATAGTGGTTCATGAATAAGTAGAAATGTGCCATCATACCAGTATATGCAGATAGTGGTTCATGAATAAGTACAAATGTGCCATCATACCAGTATACGCAGATAGTGGTTCATGAATAAGTAGAAATGTGCCATCATACCAGTATATGCAGATAGTGGTTCATGAATAAGTACAAATGTGCCATCATACCAGTATACACAGATAGTGGTTCATGAATAAGTAGAAATGTGCCATCATACCAGTATACGCAGATAGTGGTTCATGAATAAGTAGAAATGTGCCATCATACCAGTATATGCAGATAGTGGTTCATGAATAAGTACAAATGTGCCATCATACCAGTATACGCAGATAGTGGTTCATGAATAAGTAGAAATGTGCCATCATACCAGTATATGCAGATAGTGGTTCATGAATAAGTACAAATGTGCCATCATACCAGTATATGCAGATAGTGGTTCATGAATAAGTAGAAATGTGCCATCATACCAGTATACGCAGATAGTGGTTCATGAATAAGTAGAAATGTGCCATCATACCAGTATATGCAGATAGTGGTTCATGAATAAGTAGAAATGTGCCATCATACCAGTATATGCAGAATGTGGTTCATGAATAAGTAGAAATGTGCCATCATACCAATATAAACAGATAGTGGTTCATGAATAAGTAGTAATGTGCCATCATACCAGTATATGCAGATAGTGGTTCATGAATAAGTAGAAATGTGCCATCATACCAGTATATGCAGATAGTGGTTCATGAACAAGTAGAAATGTGCCATCATACCAGTATACACAGATAGTGGTTCATGAATAAGTAGAAATGTGCCATCATACCAGTATACACAGATAGTGGTTCATGAATAAGTAGTAATGTGCCATCATACCAGTATACACAGATAGTGGTTCATGAATAAGTAGTATTGTGCCATCATACCAGTAAATGCTGATAGTGGTTCGTGAATACGTAGTAATGTGCCATCATACCAGTACATGCAGATAGTGGTTCATGAATAAGTACAAATGTGCCATCATACCAGTATACACAGATAGTGGTTCATGAATAAGTAGAAATGTGCCATCATACCAGTAAATGCTGATAGTGGTTCATGAATACGTAGTGATGTGCCATCATACCAGTACATGCAGATAGTGGTTCATAAATAAGTACAAATGTGCCATCATACCAGTATACACAGATAGTGGTTCATGAATAAGTACAAATGTGCCATCATACCAGTATACACAGATAGTGGTTCATGAATAAGTACAAATGTGCCATCATACCAGTATACACAGATAGTGGTTCATGAATAAGTAGAAATGTGCCATCATACCAGTATACACAGATAGTGGTTCATGAATAAGTAGAAATGTGCCATCATACCAGTATACACAGATAGTGGTTCATGAATAAGTACAAATGTGCCATCATACCAGTATACGCAGATAGTGGTTCATGAATAAGTACAAATGTGCCATCATACCAGTATACACAGATAGTGGTTCATGAATAAGTACAAATGTGCCATCATACCAGTATACACAGATAGTGGTTCATGAATAAGTAGAAATGTGCCATCATACCAGTATATGCAGATAGTGGTTCATGAATAAGTACAAATGTGCCATCATACCAGTATACGCAGATAGTGGTTCATGAATAAGTAGAAATGTGCCATCATACCAGTATATGCAGATAGTGGTTCATGAATAAGTACAAATGTGCCATCATACCAGTATACGCAGATAGTGGTTCATGAATAAGTAGAAATGTGCCATCATACCAGTATATGCAGATAGTGGTTCATGAATAAGTACAAATGTGCCATCATACCAGTATACACAGATAGTGGTTCATGAATAAGTAGAAATGTGCCATCATACCAGTATACACAGATAGTGGTTCATGAATAAGTAGAAATGTGCCATCATACCAGTATATCCAGATAGTGGTTCATGTCTTTGTTTGTAACTGTTGACATTGACACATTTCTTTTATTTTAAACATAGTAGGGAAAGTGATTTTAATTGTTTGTTTTTAGGAAATGTTATTTTAATTTTGTGATTTTTATATGCAAATGTTTGTTCTTGATTGAATATAAACTAAAAGCATTAATAAAAAATTAAAAAAATAGGTCTGTAATACACAAGCTAGTGGTGTGACTGAGCAGCCAGGCATATCTCAAGAGGGGTAAATGTGAGCTGTAGCAATGAAATTGAGCAAATACAAGTAGCCAAGTAACATGTACACTCAAGGTTTCAGTTATAAATAATTATTTATTTAACATCAATTATTAAATAAGCGTTCTTTAAAAAGGGTAAGATATGTAACAATCAAATATACTTTCCAGTATCAGCACAGGTTTAGTGGACACTCTTTGGATATGCTTCTTACACACTTCCTTCACCCGGAGGTGACTTCGTTCACAGGGACAGTAATGGCATTTATATATCACTAGTTATACTTTGCAGATTCTGAGGTTGCAGAAAGGAAAGGTTTAAGGAAGGAAAGCGGTTAAACAGGTTCTTAATATATGTGAGGACACTTAAATCTTCCAATGAAATCTAGACAAGCATTTCCCAGCAATAACAGTCTAAAACAGTTACCACCTCTGAGGGACAACAATATCAAAGTCAATGGACTAGAAGAGTCTGCAGGTAGCCGGGACAGCCAAAGTCAATTGAAGCACAGTCTATAGAGCTGAGGCACTTCTTAGATAAAATGTCTTGCACACAGTTGGAGAGTTTGTAGAAAAATTACTTGTAGGGTCACAAGCTGTTAATGTTAACTTTAAAGTTAGTTGTAACTGTGGGAACGTAATGGCTCACCCAGTTTCCCCCCAACACCACACAACAACTGGAGATTTCCTACCTTGTCTTCAATAGTGAGATGAGGCTATCAGGAGTTCACCTGTTACACCCTCCCTTCGCCTCTAACTCGGCAAATGAAGGATGCGGCAGGGAAACCCTTTGTAAAGGGGAAAAAACCCTGTGCCGCTTGAGAGCGTTGAGTTAATGGGATTTGACAAGACTTCTGCTGCAGCCTCGAGGTGGAAATGTTTCAGCGTGCGGGTTTCTCCCGAAGGTTCTCCGATAGTTCGCCGATTGCTATGCCGATTCTCGGAGGTGGGTTTGTTGAGAGGTTCGGGACCGGCGGGAACTTTGGGAGAGGAAGAAAACAAGGTCAGTGATGATTTAAGAGAAGACAGGTTGTAGGAATATGTAAGGGATTTGGCTCCACCTACTCAGTCTGAGTACGAAGGGGGATGTGAATGGAGATTCCTGGGATGAATGATGGGAGATGTAGTTCGGAGATTCCTAATGAATAGACATGAGAGGGAAACAATGAGAGGTAAGTATAGAACAGGGCTTCCTGCGTGATGAAATGTGAATCGAAGGGAGAGGGGAGGTAACCTACGGACTGTGAGCAGGTCTGAAGGCGACTTCACCGGTAACAAGCTCTTGAACGCTATGAAGTGACAGTGATTGGTCGCGGTCAGCCTGGGAAAGAGAAAAGAGGATAGACAAGCAGGTTTCAATAAAGGGAGGAGGTGGAAGGTTGGAACCAATTTGGAAACGAAATTCCAGTATTTCTCCTAAGCGAAGACATACGGAGCGTGACCACTAACAACAGTAGCAACGCGCTGAGTCTTCCATTCCGGCGGTTTAAGTAACGTGATCAAATCACCGGGCGGAGTTTCCTCAATTGATGGAATGGGTTCTAGACCGTTGTAGGGGAGGAGTGGTCCAAAAGACCCCCCTTGCCTACATCTCCACCCCAGGTGAGGGCCATGGCTCATCGGGCGTCCCCTCCTTACCACCAGGGCCCAGGTGGTGGATGGCTCACCTGCTGAAGACATTGCCCACACATATCGAATTCAGCTAGGCCTCAGAAACCATTTTGTCTAATAAAGATGGTGTGAGCGTAGCGCACTGTAGCGCGGCCCCCACCCTCGGAGAGTTTCAATTATCCCTGTCGCCGCAGCACCCTGGCATATCCGCTGTGAGCCCGTTCCCACGAACAGGACGGACATGAGCTAGCATAAGATACTAACACTGTAACATTTCACCGTCCACAGTGTATCACTGCTCCCAGAGTGACCCGGTCAGCGAGGCCTGGGTGATGGGAAGATCTGTAGAATGGTCATCCTATGAAAGCAGAAAAATACCCAAATACGAATGTCAAAAACTACTTTTAATACGTGTATCCTTTCCATAAAACTACTTCTACTAAAGAAACCTGTAAAATTGTGTAATTATTGTAAGAAACGCATGTTTACATGACACCAGCAATGAAGGACCCACACCCCTGCAGGGGTGTGCAAATGATAAAAGCATTCCGGGGGATTATTCTTTATATGTATCATTGAAAACCGTACACCCCGCGGTCCCGCGCCATAACTGAACTAATGCTGCTAGAGTACACAAGAAAACGAATGTAACCATACAGAGGGCTCATGTGAAGGATGTGCGAGAATGCACTCGTCACGCGTGTATGTCTGAGCCCCTTATATGCCACCACCGTCACATACGGTAGTGGGTCATTTTCTATGTACTCCACCAACCTCAATACTACCTCACTTACTGCAAATGTATATGCATATAACTAAATACTGTAATTGTTAAAACATAGGGCCTCATTACGAGTCCGGCGTTAACCGAGGCGGTAAAACCGCCTGGTTAACGCCGGACTCGTATTACCATTCCGCCTCCGTGATTCCCGGAATTACCGGGGCATTACAACCCCGGTTTTCCGGGAATCACGGAGGCGGAATGGTGTAAATCCCCATTCCCATTGAGTCCTATGGGACTCAATGGGAATCGGGATCATGGAAACACCGGCAGCATCTCGTAATGCTGCCGGTGTTTCCTCGTCCGCCTGCTGGCGGGCGGTGTTAAACCCGCCAGGTCAGACCTGGCGGGAACATCACCTCCCGCCTGCAGGGGTCGGGATCAGGCGGTCCGGAAACAACGGTGGCGGCGGGTTTACCGCCACCGTTATTTCCGGACCGCCAGGGTCGTAATGAGGCCCATTGTGTACGAATAAGGTGCTCAGACTGGATATAATTGAGACACCTCCAGCAAAGTGAAATGTATGTTTTCAAGTGATTCAAACAAATATTATAAAGTGTTCTAATGATTGTGATGTTTTCACCTCTAAAAGCCGGCAACACGCGAGGAAGATACCTTTGTGAATATGTTCAAGGCCATTTCCCCTCCCACCCTGCGGAGACTGCCAAACATGAGAGCAGAGGCCAGCGCCGCGCTGCCCCACCTCCCCCAACCAGACTGGAGCCGCTTCAAAGATGTGTAGCCCCCTCCGCAGCACCCAAGGCCACGGCCCACCACCTGCATTATTTACAGCACAGCAGTAAACCTCTGCCTGAATACACACTTCCAAAGGCGCCCCCTCGTAAACCCCACAACCCACCGGAGCATCTTAGATTTATGGCCCTGTGCAATCAGGACACCCAATACTGTGGCAACGCACAGCGGCACATTCATAACCACATCTAACAAGACAGGAAGGCATGTACCGCCCGTCCCATGCCCTGAAGCTTAGCCCCTCAACCTATGGCCCCGGTCAACAGGACACTGGTAACCATGCCCTGACGAATGACCATCAGACCCATCACAAGGTGCATTCCTCCTGTGTTGCATTAACCTGTAGAATAACCTATTGGAAGATTTACTAAATATAATATTGCAATGACTGAATGACTGCGGTGTGCATGGCCTAGGGCAAATAAGTCAGGAAAAGACATTCATCTCTGACACTGGCCACGATGGCACAACAACACCGCCCGGATGAACTCAGCCAACCTGCCAGGCCCAGCCCAACCTACGAGGCTGACCAGTGACGTTCTCCAGCCACGGCCAACCACATCGCAGCAGCACCTATAGCTAGTCATCGCCACCCAATCCCATCGAACTTGTGCCCCCTATAGTATGTAGGTTCTTATGACGTTTTTTGTAAATATATACGCCTGTCTTTGCTATTGTCAGACAGAGCGCTCTCGGAGTTTGCAGAGTTCTTTGCATGCCCTATTCTGATTGATAAACTCCCATTTAAGCTCACCCGCACTTTGTCTTGGCTTTATTCCCGACTTGGGAGAGTCCTTCATTGTCTCTCATTGCGGGGAGGATCGTGCTGGCTGGGGACGCTTGCCTTCAGTGGTGACCCCGAAAGCGTGATTATTACTATTATTTTTTCCCGACCTAACATTACCCTCCCCTTTTGGCATGAGAATCTCCGGTCGAAAAGGGATACGCATGTTGAGCCGGCTCCGGGAGGCTGCCCGCCAACGGCGACCGGTACACTAAGAAGTGCGCACTCAAAAGAGAGAGGGTACGGGATCCCAGTTGAAAAATCCCCTTTGAGTACCGCTCGCCGGGGCTGACTGTTGAGCGGACGGCAACACTGCCTGGACGGACCCAGTTTCGGAGACTATCTGTTCAAGACGGGCACGTGAGTATTGAGTGCGAGCGATCGTAAAGGGAGTGGGGGAAGAAGTCTAGGACAGAGAACGAAGAGGGGTAGAAAAGGGGGTACGCAGATCTACTAAGGATCATCCTAAAATTTCTTTGCATATGGCCATTAGGATCAAGAGGTGAATAAGAGATAAAAGTGACGGGAACCTAGCTCCGAAAGGGGGTGGAAGGCGGTGCCGCATAGTGCTATCTTGACTAGTACTGGGAATATATGAAGAAGTGGATTATAAGATAAAAGTGTCTGGCAAAGGGGGACACGGAGAATATATTAGTGACCGCTATTACTTCTTTCTTTTCTTTTCTTTAGGGTTGGGGGGAAAATAAAAGTGAGATTAGTACAAAACGTTAGGGAGAAAGTAAAAGAGAGAGAGTCCTACTAGAAGAGGGAAGAGCAGACCAATATATATATATATATATATATATATATATATATATATATATATGCGCATCCATATATCCGAATAAGACGGACAGGGACAGCCGGCTAGGGAGGAAAGGGAGGGCAGCTTGAATTGTGGATAGTGTTACAGAGAGGTGTGTGCACCTCGTATGTGTCAGACGACAATTTGGTGCTGTGAGTGTGTAAAATGGCTATAAATGTATAGTAATTGAATGGTCATGGTAAGTGTGGCCGGATAGAGCTTTTTGAAGACAAAAACGACAAGGTTAAGTGAGTGTGTACCTTTTTGATTTCCGGGTTAATGTTGTCGAAATAACTGATGGTTTGCTCTTGTATGTGCCCCCCAAAGAGAATAGAATAGAGACTGTGTACAGCCAGTTTTGTATTGCGCAGGCAGGGGGAAGAGCACAAAGGAGCCCATTATTGAATGTGAAGTAGAAGACGAAACCCATATTGGTAATAGGTTTACATTGTAATTGTGGACACACAGAGAGACACAAGTACTAGGAAAACACAAAGATGGGGGCCGAAACACCCTTATCACATATTTGTAAGAACCTACCAGGGTACGCGGAGCGAATTAAGAAATATCATGACCAATGGATAACAGAGCTGAAGGGAGAAGGGTTACCCCAGATATGGCCCGAGGGGGGATCATTTGATAAAAGTGTTCTGGATATGGTAGCCACATGCATTTGTCCGAAATACAAGGGGAAACAGTTGCACAATAGGAGGGAAATATTAGATCTCTGGAGGTTATTTGAAGAGATACCCCCGCCTAAAGCACCAGCATTAAATGCTGACCTACCGTCCACCACTGACAATCCACTGATGATACAGAAAAATGTTAAGGAGGCACCAAATGTAGAGCCACCTGTAGAGGTAATAAGCTTATACCCGATACTAAACAAGCCTATGCCCGCAGAAGGGTACAGTGACCCCACTTATGTGCCTCCCCCGATAACTACTACACCCCACCGGCCAACGGCACCCCCGCCATATGAAAGTACAAGGGAACGAGCCCAGGCAAGTACACAAAGGGTGGACATAGAAAAGCTAACAGATGATTTACAATCAAGACTCTCAATAGCGAAAGATGAGCGCTCAAGGATAAAAGACATATGTGAACAAACAGCACTTAATGCAGTACGATCAGGGCGCACGTCTAGAGCGCCGAGTGAGAATAGAACACTTGAAGACGGGTGGAAAAAAGGTGAGATACTGTTCAGAATTGAGGAAGAACCGACACGAATAATCGAAGTAGGGACACGAGAGGGAGGTATTGATAATGAAGAAAGGCCTATAGGGGACAGAGAGGAATTACTATGTGATATAAGGGACGATTTAGAAGAAAGCGACAGGTTGAGCATGGCAATGGGAGGGGGAAGTGAAGGGGTGGATGGTACATGTTCAATGAGAACACTGGATGATGAGTGGACGGGGCGATTAAGGAACAGGGTGGGGAAAATGGCATCACTGGGAACATCAGCAGCCAAAACGGGTCCAGATGCAAGGACAAAAGGAAGGCTACAGCTCCCATTGATACATAGGGGAGTAGGGAGGCTGAATTATATCCCATGGGCTCAGATGGATAAAGCCAATTTATTAAAGCTATTGCCCCCGTTATCGGGAGGGGCAAGTAAGTGGATATACGCCTTTGAGAAACACACTGCCGGGGTACCCCTAGCAATAGGAGATGTGAAGAGCTTGCTTGTATCAGCAGTGGGGGATCAGGCTGAGAGAGTATGGGTCAATGCCGGTTTCCCGGGAGTAACATTAGACTGCGACCGCCATGACGGAGCCTCCTTTAACACAGTGCGTGCGAGGGTGTGGGATGCCTTGCGAGAAACGTTTCCAGATACGCCAGACTTACAGTCAATAATGCAGTGTACAATGAATGATGGGGAGGAGGCTATGGATTACATTTTTCGGGTCCAAGAGATGTGGAGAGCAGAAACGGGCACGCCCTGGTATCAATCGACATCTTTATTTTATTTCATTATAAAAAGAGGGCTCCCAAAGGAAGTGCAAAAGGCGCTCGACAAGATAGCAGGTATTGAAGCGAAGGGATGGCCTGAGATTCAGAGTATAATAGTCCACCATTGTAAGAGAATAAAGGAAAGGGAGAAGGAGGTGGCGCAGAAGAGATTGGCAGACGAAGCAAAACTAGTGCAGACAAAGTTGGTGAAGGTTGCAGCGGCTGTAGCCGCACTCCCCCACAGCAGGGAGGGAGATGAGGAGGAGGAGGGGCTGATAGCAATACAAGGAAGGGTGGCAACTAATTGGGTTGGAGCAGGACAGCGGCAGTGGAACGAGCAGGAACAAGGTGGAGGTCCGCAGTGGCAAGAGTGGACCCCTCGAGGGGGACGAGGTGGGTACAGGGGCCGAAGAGGAGGTGGACCGGGATACGGGGGAATGGGAGGAAATGGATGGCAGGGCCCTAGAGGTGCACAAGGGGGTTGCTGGAACTGCGGAAGATGGGGACATTACTCTAGGGAGTGCAGAGCCAGACCCAACAACGGGTTCCAAGAGGTAGAGCAGTATGGCCATCCCCACCCGGGGAGCCCATATGGTCTCCCAATGGGACAACAACAACCGAGAAACCCAGGCCAAGGTAATAATGAGCAGCAACAGGGGCACCAGTATAGAACACAGAACCACCCACAAAACAATGACAATATGCAGTACACGCCAGGCAACCCTTTTGCGACAACAGCAAACGGGGCCCCCGCACCAGCATCCTACAACGGCGTGTCAGTAGTTTCAGGAAGTGTCTTTAATCAAGGGGGGGCGATGAGACACCCCGCATAGGACAGCCCACAGAGAACACTTGCGTGTCCAGTTATATTTACCACCTACGATGCAGCAGAGGAACCATTGGTAGGGGCGCAGATAGGAGACAAGCAGTTCATATTCATGGTGGATTCGGGAGCGGAGAAATCATGTATCCGGGAGGGCCGGTTCCCGTTATCTAACAGGAAGTTAGAGACGGCAGGGGTTCTCTGGGGCTGTAATTGAAGTTCCTTACACAGAAGCATTGGATGTAACAGTGGGGGGTAAGACTGTAAAGACACCCTTACTGTATTATGAACACTCACCAATAAATTTATTAGGGAGGGATCTCCTGAGTAAACTTAACATGACCATATCATTTACCGAGAGAGGAATAGTGTGTTCAACACCCGGAATATGCCCCTTGCGTGCGATGTTGGTAGTGCAAGCCTACGCAACCACACAAGAAGTACGAGGGTTGCCGGAAAATGAGGAAATGTTTATTGAAGGGCTAAAGACATTGGCCCTCATAATTCCAGAGCTGAGAAGAATGGACTGGAGGATTCCAGCGGAGTTCCTCTTCCACCCCATAGTGTGCCCCGACACAGAACCAGGATCAGTGGTATCATTAGACTTGCACGCTGTACAGGTATCAGCGAAAAGGATCGCTGTGATTGGAGTAGATAGGGAAGGATGTGAGTGGCGCACTGTACTGTGCACGAATGCCAACATCGCCCTAAGAGACTTAACAGATGAGGATCTCTTTTCAGATGCAGAGTGGGATGGTGAAATTGTAATGGAAATGGCGATGCCCTGTGATATTTTGATTCAAACCAGGGAAACCCCCGTTCAACTGATGGCAGTGGTAGGAGCACCGCTGTCATTCTTTGATGATGACATGAGGCTCGTACCAAATAATTTGTGGACAACAGGCCCCCATGATTTAGGGCTGTTGCATGGAGTACAACCTGTGACAATAAAACTAAAGCAAGGAGCAATTTTACCCCGAGTAAAACAGTATCCATTGTCCCGTGAAGCTGAAGAAGGGATAAAAGAGACAATAAATGCAAAACTAGCACAAGGGATAATAGGGCCTTCAAACTCCCCATGTAACACATGTATTTATCCAATCAAAAAAGCAAAGGGAGGGTCTTGGAGGATGATACAGGATTTACGCCCCCTAAATGATGTAATTCAGAAAGAGTTCCCTTTGGTCCCGAACCCTGCATCAATATTATGCAGCATCCCAAAATCGGCATCACATTTCACAGTAGTTGACTTAAAAAACGCATTTTTCTCAATCCCCCTGGCTGAAGAGAGTAGATACCTGACAGCGTTCACACTGGGGGGAAAGAGATATGAACACTGCAGATTACCGCAGGGATACTGTGAGAGTCCAAGCATATTCAACCGCATATTGCATGAAGACTTGGCAAACCTATCAGTTGAGAGTACGATCATTCAGTACGTAGACGATTTACTAGTGTGTGTACAAGACGAAGAAAGATGTAGAAAGGATTCAGCAACGCTCCTGACTCTATTGGCCAATAAGGGGTACAAGGTAGACAAGGAGAAGCTACAGTACTGCCTGACAGAGGTCTTATACTTGGGACAGCTGATATCAAAAGATGGAAAAAGAATAATCCCCGACAGGGTAGAAGCGATAAGATTAGTAGGAGAACCCACAACAGTGAAAGACATGCAGAAATTCTTGGGAATGTGCAACTATTGCCGAGCATGGATATTAGACTATGCAGCATACACGAGACCCCTACTACAAGCACTCAAAGAAGCACAACAGGAGAATAAAAAAATTGAATGGTCAGAAGAAATGAGCGCGTCATTCCAATCATTAAAAGAGTTAATTTCAAGCGCTCCAGTGCTAGCAAATCCTGATTATGGACGCGAATTTTACCTATTCTCACACTGCAAGGGAACACTCATGACAGCTGTTCTAACACAAAAGACGTCCCTAGGACACAAGCCTTTGGCTTACTATAGTGGTACTTTAGATGCCGTGATGCAAGGCCATTTCGCGTGCGAGCAATCACTCGCTGCAGCCGCGTTCGCGATTGAGAAAAGTGCCACAATAGTAATGGGTTGCCCTGTGACATTGTTTGTGGAACATTCATTATTTGCAATACTTGAGGTCAAAAAGCACACTGACAACACAGCGGGCAACAGCCTATGGGCCTCATTACGACCCAGGCGGTAAGTTACCGCCTGGGCCGTGACTTTACCACCATGGCGTAAACTACGTTTACGCCATGGTGGTTGGCGGACTTACCGCCCCATTCCGACCTTGGCGGGGCGGTAAGTCCCCAATCCCCATTTACCCTTCCCCATTCCCATTTTTGCCCCATAGGGCATAATGGGAGTGGGGAAGGCGTTAATTACGCCACCGTAAATTACGGTGGCGTAATTAACTCCATGGTCCCTTAGCGCCATGGATTTTAACACCTGCTAAAAGCAGGTGTTAAAAGCACCATGGCGCTAGGGGACCTCGTAATTGGCGGTAAGGGTTCGGCGCAGCTAACGCTGGCGTAAACCCCTTACCGCCAGGGTCGTAATGAGGCCCTATGAGATCATATTGTAAAGTCCAATCAGTCATTTTTTAACAAACCAAAAAACGGCACTTTCCCGTGTCTGAATTGTCAGCATTGTTCGAATGTAATAAAGGGAGATCACATTAGACATGCCAACACAGGTAAAAAAATACTATTAAAACAATATGCCACCTGTGACTCAAAAAATGTCATTTATGCTCTACGCTGTCCTTGTGGACTGTACTATGTGGGTAAAACAGCCAGAAAAGCGAAAGAACGTTGGACGGAGCACAAATCTAACATCCGTACCAAAAACACAAAATCCCCAGTATACAGACATTTTAGAGACCACAAACATACTGTGGCCCAAATGAGAGTTGTGATTCTCGAAATTGTGCAGCCGCTTCCAAGAGGTGGTGATCTACAAAAAATCTTGTCACAAAGAGAATTATATTGGATACACTGCCTTGATTCACTTACCCCGTTAGGGATGAACGAAGAATACTACCTAGGCCCTTACTTATAATGTAGCATTTGTTGATACATCGTTGTTAGATTCCCGTTCTATTTCTATATAAAAAATGTTATGCCAATATTTTTCTAAAAAAGACTCGGATACCATGCTACAGTTTCCAGAAATAGAATGTGCATCCATGAGGAGCAGATATAAATGAAATTTGATAACAAACCGTCTGCAGAGGTTGCTCAGACTAATTAACTTATACAGTAATTTGGAATCGTTTAATGGTTGAATTTATGTTTATGTTTTTGTTGATACATATTCTTACGTATCCAATACATATGTTTCCTTATGTTTACATGTACCTGAACCATCTTGTTTCGACATTCCACCTCCCATGCGGCCTGTGTATAGAATACCATACCTTCTTTAGTAAATACTTCAATTCCCGAGATTACACCTTTTTAAGATCAGGTATACTAAATTTCACATTTAGTCTTTGCTGAGCACTCTTTGACTCGCCTCCCTAAGGTTCACCATTTTGGTTTCTTTTACTTGAAAGACGCGGATGATACGTCACACGGTTGACGTACACCACGCAACCACTTGATCTTGGATACGTCAGTAAACATGATGAGATCTGTCCTACACATGCGCAATTCTTCCTTTTCCTAAATACGTCAGTAGACATGACAAGCTTTATCTACACTTGCGCACTTAGGCTACTCACCGCGCATGTCACTTTGCTAACAAAGAGCATCACAGTCAGTATATAAAGAGACGCTGCACAGGGTGGACGCATCTCCAATCCGGCAGATGCGACAATCCTTGTAGCGCCTCCCTCCAAAATATTTCATGTAAGTACTTGTAGCCATCAGGTTTTCTCTAGATTAGATGCAGTCTATTTGAAATATTTATCTTCGTCTCTCTCTTCTCAGTTAAAAAATAGTAGTCGACAGACTTTGAACCTTTTTGCCGCAAACCTTCCGTGTTGGATGACAACCACTAGATGCACTTTGCAATCACCTTACTTTTACCGATCATTTTTTCTTAAGATACGTAAGTCTTCAATCCACCTACTTTCATTTAGAAAGTGCCAATTAGATAACCTTGTTTTCATTTTTTTTTTTTTTTTTTTAAAAAAACGCTTTTGTTGTTAAAAAAAGTTCCATGTACAAATATAACTACGTAAACTCTTGTTCAAGAATGGAGGATGGGATCATAAGCAGATTTACCGAGCTGAATATAAACGGCATTTGGTCTTCTTTATCTTTGTGTAAAACAAGCACACTACTATATGGTTTCCAAGTGTGTTTTTTTGTATTAATGAATATTTTTCTTAAATTACGATCACCTGTTTAAATGTGTTACTTTATGTTCAACGGATGACTTGTTGACGCTATTTTTGAGTTAAACTGAGATAAAAACAGAGATAAACTATATGTATGGGCTAATATAATTTGACTTATATCATCTCTTCACTTTGTAGAAAAATGAAACAATTGTGCCATTGCCCCTGAAGAAGAGTTGTACTCGAAACGCGTTGGGCACCACCATATGCTTTGTACAATAAAGAAAAGGATAATTTTACGAAAATCTCTGGTCTCCAGAAAATATTTGCATATTTGCTTACTTGATTAAGGAAAATTATTTATGTATCATGAAACGTGTTTCTGTCATAATTCTCGTTTTTCCAAAAATTCTACCTAAAAGATTATATGTGAACGAAATCCAGAAACTCTCTTGAGTTATTGTTCTGATTTTTTCAGATATTCGATAGTGTGCAGGGGACGGGAGTTCCCAAAGTGTTTTGGGAACAACCACACTTTTATCATATTGTCTAGCGCCAATATTCATGTGGTGAGATGCAAGACAGTAAACCCTGCAACATTCATTACAGAAGCATGCACATTAGAGGACATGCAGGACCACAATTGTGCAACCTACACAGGAGAAAGAGGGGAGGACACAGTGGTGTGTGAGAACGCTCTGAGCGAGGGGGAAGTGTACTTCGTGGATGGGTCTGCATCGATTGATGTGGACACGGGAGAAAAGCATGTTGGTATGGCGGTGGTGAGGTTAGAAGACGGTGAGTATGAAACACTAGTACAGTACCGCCTCCCATCACATTACTCCGCACTAGCAGCAGAACTGATTGCGCTCATAGAAGCACTACATGCAGCAAAGGGTTGCGCAGTGACAATATACACAGACTCAGTTTACATGACGACGACAGTACATGGAGGTCTAGCGAGATGGGGGCGGAGGGGATTTCGACGGGCAGACGGAACACCAGTACAGCATGCAGAATTGTTGAAAAAGTTAATTGAGGCCCTACAAAACCCTACTGCAGTAGCAATAGTTAAGTGCCAAGCACATACATCCAACACAGACGTTGTGTCTTTGGGAAACGCGGCAGCGGACGCTGCCGCCAAGGAGGCTTCCTATTTTCAGAAATATGAAGCAGGTGAGTACATGCTGCAGCACAAGACAAATGAAGAGCTCCCAGAAGGCTACAACATGATGCCTATATCACAAATACTAGAATTACAGGAAGGAGCTAGTGCAGACGAAAAATTGATGTGGGCAAAACGAGGGTGCAGCAAGTCGGCGACAGACTTACTGTGGCGACAAAACAACTCAGGGAAAGTGGTAATGCCAATTAAGTTATTGGAAATTGCGTTTCAACAACTACACTTCCCTGCACACAATACCAAACAGCACATCGCAGCAGAAATACAGGAAGAATGGTTTGTGCCCTGTCTCTAGGAGCACGTATCTCGATTAGCGATGGAATGCACAACATGTCAGATATACAATTCAGGAATGACATTACGTACGCTCCGGGGAACAATTCCGAAACCCATTGGCCCATTCAGGGAGCTACATATTGATTACGCGGACATGGGGGAAAGGTGTAATGGAGCGCGTTACATGATCGTGGTTGTGTGCCCATTCTCAAGGTGGGTAGAAGCAGGCCCATGTGCACGACCTGATGCCAAAAGTGCTGCGAAGTTCCTAGTGAGGGAAGTGTTCCCGCGCTGGGGAATTTGTGACGTGATTCGCTCGGCACTCACTTTGTAAATGAGCTTTTCAAGAAAGCTACATTATTGGGAATAAAACATAAATTGTGTTCGATTTATCATCCTCAAAGTAATGGCGTAGTGGAAAAGATGAACGGACTGTTAAAAGGCAGGTTATCAAAACTATGCTTTTCATTGAAAAAGAATTGGATTTACTGTCTGCCCCTGGCGCTATTTGAGCTGAGGAATCAGCCAAGCAAAGACCACCATTTTTCCCCGCACGAGATCGTGACTGGGAGACGAATGTGCACAGCACACTCTCCACTGCGCGAACACTCAGATGCACACAGAAGCACCGCGATATTGGGAGATGAGTTCACAGACTATTTGAAGAAACTGACAAGGGCAGCGCGCACAATATCGAAGCAGCTCTCTCCACCCTTTACTAGGGAGGAGGGAAACATAACAGGGTCTGTCACGGAGCGTGAGCAACAGCTACAGCTGATGCCGGGCAAATTCATTTATGTCAGGAGTTTTGTGCGTCGATGGAATGCTCCACGGTTCCATGGCCCATACGAGGTAGTGTTCTGCACGCCCACGGCAGTAAAAGTAAAGGGCCTGAAGTACTGGGTACACTTGACAGATGTACGAAAAGCATATAGTAATGTGCAAGAGGAGGTAGATGAGGAGGCACAGACAACAGCAAACGATGCAACTGAACAGAATGTCTGAATATGAACTTGTGTATGTGTGTCAGTAATGAACCTGAATGGGAAAATGACTGATAAAGTATACCTGCATTCTTTTTAAAATGTTACTGGAAAAAAAAAAAAAAACGTTTTTTGCTTTTTTGGACTTATATGTAATTAATGAAGTGATCAAATTATGACGTGTTTACACCCTTGTCTGTGAATACCCTTCCCTGCAACCCTACCCGCTTCCATTACCCGTCAATATATATTGGCACTAATAGTGCCAACAAAATGTTTACATGCATGTACTTAATGCACTTTTATATCTCGAACAGGAACTACCATGGCATCTAACGGGCAGCCTGCAACGGATAGAATTAGTAGAGTGAGAGAATTATTAAATGAGAGATGCAGATATTCGTATGAGTGCGGATTATCTGTGTGCATTACGTTGTTTTCTATAATAATGTTTGGTCTGGTTACATATTGGTTTGTAGCGTTCATCTCTACCGAGATGAACGAGGGGGAGGGATTAACAGCACTGGGATTAACAGCACTACTGGGACCAATGTAACTGCAAGTGTCAATATGAGGGAAGGTGATTTTCTGGTATGGGACGGAACTAAACTTGTATGGGGTTACTATACTTCACAATCCAATGCTGTCATCTCAGAAAAGAAAGAGCCGCAGGGTGGAATGCAAAACAACACAGTGTCTCCACCAAAGATATCTAATTATAATGCTCGCAGTTTAAATGACCCAAACCCGTCTGCCATATCGTGGTTGTATGATACCCCCACCAGCCAACCTGCCCCCATCTTAAAAAACAACCTGCAAGATAACATCAGGGACGAGAAGGAAAAGATGCTAGCAGCACACGATATCTTATATGATGAATGGGCCAAGGGGGGCGGGAATGAGAAAGGGGGGTCTATTTTGTCCCTCGCCCAGGAGGCTGGGAAGTACATGAGGAACAAGAATAACACACGGAAAAGGGAAGCCGGGAGGAGGAAGTATGATGAGTACTATGGGTTAGGATTAGACAAGATGGAAGACCCACGACACCCCCACCAGACAAATAAGTGGTATGCAGATATGAGTGCCACAGCGAAACAAACAACAAATGAGAGCTGTTATGTTTGCTCCCTTATTCCTCATGCTTCAGGTACACCCAAAGTACTGCTACCCAAAGAGTTGCCAATTATAGATGCCCAATGTCTCCTTCATCTCACGTTATGCAGGATTAAGAACACCTTCCAGGCACATGAAGTTACTTTTAGAATGCTGCAGAACGAGAAAACTTGCTATCCAAGGACGGCAGGGGTGGTATGTCTGGAAGAACCATTTTTTGTAATACAAGGGACACTTTTTTCGGACAACAAGTAGAATGATGAAGAAGTAATGTGTAAAGCTGAAGCACTGAGAGGTGTGGCACCAGAGAAATTGCAGTGGATAGAAGAAACATGCACACCAGTGTGGAAGGAACACATTCCAAAACTAACTTGGGTAACCGCCATTGAAAAACCCTTCAAACTACAGAGCGAAATAGACTATGAACTATGTTTCAAAGGAGAGGGGAAAACCTCCATGGGAACAAACAAGGACTGTAACAAGACCCTCACCATCCCAGATCTGAGAAAAGGGACAGCGGCCCTGATGGACACATACTGGGTATGCGGCAACCAGGCATACCTGCACCTTCCCCCTTCATGGAGTGGCAGCTGCTCAATGGCCACTCTGCACTCAGCCCTAATGGTAATACCAGAAAGCCACATCGATGGGGGCAAAAAGACACAGGAACGCATACAACAGAGTGCAGCCCAGCCGACTGCGGAGTCACAAATGTATGTCCTGTCTTCCGGGAGCAAGGGAGAGGTGCTGACCCGCAACAGACGAGCATCAAACTACATATCAAAGGCATCATCAGAACTGTTGCCTCAGATCCCAGACAGATATCGATTATTCAGCTCAGCAGAAACATTCTTTGCCTCACTCATCTCAAGTGTCCAAGCAAGGGCAAACACAAAATGGCTCCAGATAACACGTTGGGAACTGATTCAGCTGGCCAATGACACTGAGGAAGGGTTCAACGTAATAAAAGTGGAACTAAGGGCTTTATGGCTGATGACAATGCAAAACAGGTATGTCTTGGACCTGTTGACGGCGATGGATGGAGGTGTTTGCTGAAAAATTGGAAGTGCCTGTTGCACTTTCGTACCTTCCGAAGACGCAGAAAACGGCTCCCTGTCCCATGTGATCGAAGCAGTCCACAACCTAGGAGAAAAAATGAAAATGGAAGGTGGAGCAGAAGACAGTACGTGGTTCGATAACATCTTCTCCTGGGTCCCCTCATGGCTTGGAACAACTGTGAAATTTTTGATGCCAGCTGTGGTGCTCCTCCTTTTAATTTTTTGCCTGTGCCAGGTGGGTCTTCGATGTTGTGCTAACGCAGTACCTAATGGTGCAATGATGATGGTGACAATGGGCAACACCCGTGGGACAATGCAAAACATGCAGGAAGTGCAGGTACAAACAGGAACAGATGACACACCAAGATATCAGCTGGTGCCTATCTATCACAACAAGGATATCGTAGATAAAGCATGGCACACCACCATTAGAGAGCCCCTTGTACTAGAATGGTACCAAGAGGTGTGGGTAGATTTGGCGGGAGATGGCGGATGTATATACCTGACTTGTACCCCAGATGAATATGCCAGAAGAGGGGAAAACTTACGGGGTGTGTGCAGAGCATGGATGCCCATAAAAGGCAGACCTGCATGGGATGAGGCAGTGATGGACGAAGCAGAATGCAGAAGGCTGGAGGACTTAAAGTATTCGTTACTTAAGTAACGAAAGGGGGGAAATGTAGGGGAGAAGTGGTCCAAAAGACACCCCTTGCCTACATCTCCACCCCAGGTGAGGGCCATGGCTCATCGGGCGTCCCCTCCTTACCACCAGGGCCCAGGTGGTGGATGGCTCACCTGCTGAAGACATTGCCCACACGTATCGAATTCAGCTAGGCCTCAGAAACCATTTTGTCTAATAAAGATGGTGTGAGCGTAGCGCACTGTAGCGCGGCCCCCACCCTCGGAGAGTTTCAATTATCTCTGTCGCCGCAGCACCCTGGCATATCCGCTGTGAGCCCGTTCCCACGAACAGGACGGACATGAGCTAGCATAAGATACTAACACTGTAAAATTTCACTGTCCACAGTGTATCACTGCTCCCAGAGTGACCCGGTCAGCAAGGCCTGGGTGATGGGAAGATCTGTAGAATGGTCATCCGATGAAAGCAGAAAAATACCCAAATACGAATGTCAAAAACTACTTTTAATACGTGTATCCTTTCCATAAAACTACTTCTACTAAAGAAACCTGTACAATTGTGTAATTATTGTAAGAAACGCATGTTTACATGACACCAGCAATGAAGGACCCACACCCCTGCAGGGGTGTGCAAATGATAAAAGCATTCCGGGGGATTATTCTTTATATGTATCATTGAAAACCGTACACCCCGCGGTCCCGCGCCATAACTGAACTAATGCTGCTAGAGTACACAAGAAAACGAATGTAACCATACAGAGGGCTCATGTGAAGGATGTGCGAGAATGCACTCGTCACGCGTGTATGTCTGAGCCCCTTATATGCCACCACCGTCACATACGGTAGCGGGTCATTTTCTATGTACTCCACCAACCTCAATACTACCTCACTTACTGCAAATGTATATGCATAAAACTAAATACTGTAATTGTTAAAACATAGTGTACGAATAAGGTGCTCAGACTGGATATAATTGAGACACCTCCAGCAAAGTGAAATGTATGTTTTCAAGTGATTCAAACAAATATTATAAAGTGTTCTAATGATTGTGATGTTTTCACCTCTAAAATCCGGCAACACGCGAGGAAGATACCTTTGTGAATATGTGCAAGGCCATTTCCCCTCCCACCCTGCGGAGACTGCCAAACATGAGAGCAGAGGCCCGCGCCGCGCTGCCCCACCTCCCCCAACCAGACTGGAGCCGCTTCAAAGATGTGTAGCCCCCTCCGCAGCACCCAAGGCCACGGCCCACCACCTGCATTATTTACAGCACAGCAGTAAACCTCTGCCTGAATACACACTTCCAAAGGCGCCCCCTCGTAAACCCCACAACCCACCGGAGCATCTTAGACTTATGGCCCTGTGCAATCAGGACACCCAATACTGTGGCAACACACAGCGGCACATTCATAACCACATCTAACAAGACAGGAAGGCATGTACCGCCTGTCCCATGCCCTGAAGCTTAGCCCCTCAACCTATGGCCCTGGTCAACAGGACACTGGTAACCATGCCCTGACGAATGACCATCAGACCCATCACAAGGTGCATTCCTCCTGTGTTGCATTAACCTGTAGAATAACCTATTGGAAGATTTACTTAAGAAGATAATATTGCAATGACTGAATGACTGCGGTGTGCATGGCCTAGGGCAAATAAGTCAGGAAAAGACATTCATCTCTGACACTGGCCGCGATGGCACTATAACACCGCCCGGATGAACTCAGCCAACCTGCCAGGCCCAGCCCAACCTACGAGGCTGACCAGTGACGTTCTCCAGCCACGGCCAACCACATCGCAGCAGCACCTATAGCTAGTCATCGCCACCCAATCCCATCGAACTTGTGCCCCCTATAGTATGTAGGTTCTTATGACGTTTTTTGTAAATATATACGCCTGTCTTTGCTATTGTCAGACAGAGCGCTCTCGGAGTTTGCAGAGTTCTTTGCATGCCCTATTCTGATTGATAAACTCCCATTTAAGCTCACCCGCACTTTGTCTTGGCTTTATTCCCGACTTGGGAGAGTCCTTCATTGTCTCTCATTGCGGGGAGGATCGTGCTGGCTGGGGACGCTTGCCTTCAGTGGTGACCCCGAAAGCGTGATTATTACTATTATTTTTTCCCGACCTAACATTACCCTCCCCTTTTGGCATGAGAATCTCCGGTCGAAAAGGGATACGCATGTTGAGCCGGCTCCGGGAGGCTGCCCGCCAACGGCGACCGGTACACTAAGAAGTGCGCACTCAAAAGAGAGAGGGTACGGGATCCCAGTTGAAAAATCCCCTTTGAGTACCGCTCGCCGGGGCTGACTGTTGAGCGGACGGCAACACTGCCTGGACGGACCCAGTTTCGGAGACTATCTGTTCAAGACGGGCACGTGAGTATTGAGTGCGAGCGATCGTAAAGGGAGTGGGGGAAGAAGTCTAGGACAGAGAACGAAGAGGGGTAGAAAAGGGGGTACGCAGATCTACTAAGGATCATCCTAAAATTTCTTTGCATATGGCCATTAGGATCAAGAGGTGAATAAGAGATAAAAGTGACGGGAACCTAGCTCCGAAAGGGGGTGGAAGGCGGTGCCGCATAGTGCTATCTTGACTAGTACTGGGAATATATGAAGAAGTGGATTATAAGATAAAAGTGTCTGGCAAAGGGGGACACGGAGAATATATTAGTGACCGCTATTACTTCTTTCTTTTCTTTTCTTTAGGGTTGGGGGGAAAATAAAAGTGAGATTAGTACAAAACGTTAGGGAGAAAGTAAAAGAGAGAGAGTCCTACTAGAAGAGGGAAGAGCAGACCAATATATATATATATATATATATATATATATATATGCGCATCCATATATCCGAATAAGACGGACAGGGACAGCCGGCTAGGGAGGAAAGGGAGGGCAGCTTGAATTGTGGATAGTGTTACAGAGAGGTGTGTGCACCTCGTATGTGTCAGACGACAATTTGGTGCTGTGAGTGTGTAAAATGGCTATAAATGTATAGTAATTGAATGGTCATGGTAAGTGTGGCCGGATAGAGCTTTTTGAAGACAAAAACGACAAGGTTAAGTGAGTGTGTACCTTTTTGATTTCCGGGTTAATGTTGTCGAAATAACTGATGGTTTGCTCTTGTATGTGCCCCCCAAAGAGAATAGAATAGAGACTGTGTACAGCCAGTTTTGTATTGCGCAGGCAGGGGGAAGAGCACAAAGGAGCCCATTATTGAATGTGAAGTAGAAGACGAAACCCATATTGGTAATAGGTTTACATTGTAATTGTGGACACACAGAGAGACACAAGTACTAGGAAAACACAAAGATGGGGGCCGAAACACCCTTATCACATATTTGTAAGAACCTACCAGGGTACGCGGAGCGAATTAAGAAATATCATGACCAATGGATAACAGAGCTGAAGGGAGAAGGGTTACCCCAGATATGGCCCGAGGGGGGATCATTTGATAAAAGTGTTCTGGATATGGTAGCCACATGCATTTGTCCGAAATACAAGGGGAAACAGTTGCACAATAGGAGGGAAATATTAGATCTCTGGAGGTTATTTGAAGAGATACCCCCGCCTAAAGCACCAGCATTAAATGCTGACCTACCGTCCACCACTGACAATCCACTGATGATACAGAAAAATGTTAAGGAGGCACCAAATGTAGAGCCACCTGTAGAGGTAATAAGCTTATACCCGATACTAAACAAGCCTATGCCCGCAGAAGGGTACAGTGACCCCACTTATGTGCCTCCCCCGATAACTACTACACCCCACCGGCCAACGGCACCCCCGCCATATGAAAGTACAAGGGAACGAGCCCAGGCAAGTACACAAAGGGTGGACATAGAAAAGCTAACAGATGATTTACAATCAAGACTCTCAATAGCGAAAGATGAGCGCTCAAGGATAAAAGACATATGTGAACAAACAGCACTTAATGCAGTACGATCAGGGCGCACGTCTAGAGCGCCGAGTGAGAATAGAACACTTGAAGACGGGTGGAAAAAAGGTGAGATACTGTTCAGAATTGAGGAAGAACCGACACGAATAATCGAAGTAGGGACACGAGAGGGAGGTATTGATAATGAAGAAAGGCCTATAGGGGACAGAGAGGAATTACTATGTGATATAAGGGACGATTTAGAAGAAAGCGACAGGTTGAGCATGGCAATGGGAGGGGGAAGTGAAGGGGTGGATGGTACATGTTCAATGAGAACACTGGATGATGAGTGGACGGGGCGATTAAGGAACAGGGTGGGGAAAATGGCATCACTGGGAACATCAGCAGCCAAAACGGGTCCAGATGCAAGGACAAAAGGAAGGCTACAGCTCCCATTGATACATAGGGGAGTAGGGAGGCTGAATTATATCCCATTTTGATTATTTTGTTGTGTTATTGTGTATCGGGATTGGGTCTGCCATGGGTTCTTTTCGGATCAGTGGCACTTTTCAGTTGCAGCGCTGAGTAAACAGCACCACCGCGGATCTCAGATACTGGTTGGGCTTCCTTTACTCCTTAGGTCCTGCACTCTGGTGAGGGAACTCAGCTCTGGTTGTCCTGCTTCTGGAGGGCCCTTAGGAGACTCCTGGAGCTTCTGGCCGGATTTCAGACGTTGCACTCGACTACAAATTTCTCGACCCCTGGCACTCGGTTCTTGCAGCAGCGAAGAAGTACAGCCAATCAGGGAAGATGGTCCAGTGGAGTTCCCCTCTGGGTTAGTTGGTCCCACTAACCCAATGGAAGAAGTCGTCCCTTCCGGAGCTTCTCTTGTCAATCAGAAAAAGGAGTTTCAGCACAGCAGCGGAGCTTCACCAGGCAATTCAAAGGTCCAGGTGGATGCAGCAAGCTTCGTTCACAGTTTCTTCTTCGGGTTTTTCTCCCAGTGGTCGACTCTTCCTCTAGTCCCAAAACCGTCACCTTTTAAGCAGGTTTCTCCCATTCATGCACAGCCTAGGCTGTCAATCATACAGCAGGGTAGCTGCCCTAAAACGACAGCCTACCAGCCAATCAGGACTTGTTGCATTCAGGCATTCCTAGATACAAAGGACAGGGGAGTTTCGGGAACCTACCTCACATCCTGCCTTTCCAGACACACTGGAGCCAGGACTGAAGCTCGCCAAAGGCAAAACGAACAAAGGGCTCAAACCTGGCTCAACACACAGAGTAAAACCCAAGAAAGACCTCACAAACAGAAAATGGCAAAAGAAGACCGGGCCATTTTCTCAAAATGGTCACCCATGGGTGCTGTACTGCAGCTGAGGATTCAGCCTGTGGTAGAAAAGCACAATGGTAGGAAAATTAAACCACTGCCACCAGCCATTTAAAGTAGTGAGGATAATGTAACAGTGGTTACATGAGAATGTAGGATAAGGGGCTACTAGGTAACCCCCAGCACTCAACATACAATGGGGTGTATTGGACCTACAAAGAAAAAAGGTAAGTAAAGTCAATTTCACTTTACTATTCTTGGGAAACAGTAGTTCACACACAAAAAGTTATTTAAAATTTAGGAGAAATCTAAAGGATTTCTCTGTGACACTGCATTGAAGGTGCTGTGTCAACATACAAAATTGTCAGACTCCAACAAAAACAAAGGAAACACACAATCCAAATCAGGTCAAAACACATGAGAGAGTGTTAAAAAGGTCTCACTCACTCCATGGTTAAACATTAAAAAGTCCTAAAGTCCAGCAAAAGAGCTGAGGCTCTCTAAGGTGGGAGGAATTTAGCACTAAAATGAACATTCTCCCTACCAATTGGTTCTTGGTGCACCCTTTCCGAGGAACATCCTGACCTCCACGAACAACTTTGTAACCACTGTATCTCTCTACCTGCAACTGTAGTGAATCCTGCTGGATCCTAGCACTGTGAACACCGTACATTTGTCCCTTCCCTCCAATTTCCTGAAAAACTTCCAATCACTGGTGGCCAAGTAACCCTTCTGAATATCGAGTGACTCATACTAGATTGGGTTGGACTCTTAAAATAGGTTGAAGTTTACATATATGTTTCCAGCTGGTTTACTGAGTGATTTGTTACCCTAAAAGCTATTCTGAACATATCTACCTGTGGACACCTATGGTTTACCTCTCTCTGCTCCTATGTGTAAGCCTTTCTTCTGCTTCCCTTCATCTACAAGACTTGCCTCTAACGAGAGATCTCTTAGGGGGGCAGGTGCTCTACACATTTGCTGATCTCGAAAGCCTGGTCCCTGAAGAATTAGCTTTTGCTCATGTGCCTATTTAGGCATAAAATGTATAATCATTACATGTTGGTCAAAAATAAGCACATGATCAAAAGCTAATTCTGGCAGCCAGGAAAGAGTCCACAAGCAAACAGCATAGGAGCAAATGGTTGTGTTTCTGTTACTGGGCTCTTGATGATCTGAGCTTGAATCTACTCCAAGCTTCACTGGACTTTATGACTTTCATATCGTCTCTAGCCCCTACACCGGGTAAGATTGATATGTGTAAGCATTATCTCTTGGTGGTAGGTGCTGACCTAAGGAGCACACATACTATTCTTTATTGACTTGGGTTATTTGGCATTAGTTTAACGTTCTTCTGCATATGCGTTTACCCATTACTGATCCTTCCCCTCTGGGATTGAATTGGTTTTAGCTGCACCCGTGCACACATCTTTTGAATCTATGGCTACTTGTGAAATGGATTTGTTAACCTGGTAAATCACGTCCTGGTGACAATCGCAGAGTGGGAGAGCTCCAAGTGCTGTCATAGAATAAACCCCATCTAATCTGCCATGGGTATTGTTAGGTAGAATCTCAATTTTGTGTGATATTCTCCTCACCTGGTGAGACCCCCAGCACTTTCTGCTGGACTATTGGGATTTTTTTGACTTTTGTGGTTGAGTGGGAGCCTTTTCCCTCACCACCCCTTCTTGTTTTGTACTCTGGGCACCCCTTTCTGGGTATTATTAATGAAGCATACGTCTTCATCTTTTTCCATGGCATCTGTAATTTATTATTGCAGTGCACAGCACCTTCAATGCAGTACTACTGGAAGCCCTGTGAGCTTCCCTCTTTGATTTTATTATTTGTTCTTGTGGGAACAGCAGTTCCCAAGGACAGGGGGAAACTTTTGATCCTACCTACACTTATTTTGTGAGATCAGCACACCCCATCTTATGCAAAGTGCTGAGGTGATAATTTGTAACCCCTTTCTCACTTCTCCTTTTACTTTTAAGTTACAGTAACAAACCTATCCGAGTGGCTGGTAGCAGTGAATGTTTTCTACCATGTTTTGTGAAACTTATTAGCAAGGATAGCCTCCTCCCAAAGTTTGAATGTGGCATGCTTGCTGATTGGCTGAAATCGACCACTGGAAGATCCATTCCGAAGAGCAGAAGGACGTTTGCAGTAACCTCCAAAGCCATCTTAGTGATTGCTGCTGCTACAACCCTCTTTTCCAAGCATCAGGGAAGCTCTGAAGAGGATGACTTCCTCCCTTAGGCTGTTGGGACCACCCAGTCTGAAGACAAACTGCAATTTGAGCCATCCCTGGATGAGCTGTGACCATTCTGCACTGCAAACCACCAATACGTGAGGACCTCTGGCCATCGTTTGATGCATCGTCTTCCCATAAACTAATCTGGCTGAAACTTTGGTGAACTCCTGATGGACCTCCAGAGGCAAGATTCCACTCCCTGAACTCTTCTCCACCGAGGGCTGGACTGAGTGAGCAAGAAGAATCAAAAAGAGCTAACCGTTCCTCCTTGGTACCTTGAAAAGGGTGCCAAAACTGCAGAACTGAGAAGAATTCATTGTCCTGAGCCTCTTCACTCGACTGCAGCTGGCAGATCCCTCAAAGTGTCCCTTCTGCCTGACTAAGAATCCGGTGACCGAGTCTGCTGCTGCTGCATTTTGGTGTGTGGATGTTGTGCTGCAACTTCTGCAGCTGAAAGGTGCTATTGGATTCACCTAGAACTGTTGTTCAACTCCTACATTGCTGGGGGGCTAATTCGGGTGTTTGGCAGTTTACCTATACGAGTTCACCCAGGGTTAACGTGTGTGCACCTAAAGGGAGAGCCTGCCGGCTTCCCAGAGCCATTTTTCCAACAAAGAAAGTACTTACTTGCAACACATCTTCTTCTGGAACTCTTGACTTTCCTCAGCTTGTGCCTAGCATCTTTGTTCCTCCAATCTGATTTTGAGACACTCAATCCTAGATAGAGAAGAACTCCTGAAGCCTCAGGCACCTGTGAATTTCAATGCAAGTCTTACCTGCTTTCTGATGGTTTTTATTCATTCATTTTCCTGAAACAGTCATTCCAAATATTGAATGTAAATGCTTTACTTACCTTGAACTATATACAACTGGTCTACAAGTGACTACAAAGGGATTTCACCTACCTATATTACATTGAGTTATTTTTGGTTGATGAATGCTTTTTGCATACCTGAACAAACTTTTTCTTACCTCTAATTTGCCTTAAGGTTCACTGTTGAATTGAGTTAAACTGCAAAAGTCTTACTGTATATATGTACAAAGTGTCTCTTACCTGAATAGTAGTGAAGTTTTCCTTGCTTAGTATATATAATAAAGAGCCTATTTTGATATAACTTCAAGTGTGTAAGTGTATTCATGACTATCTATGTGCTCAAAGTTTTTTTTATGCTCTACTACAAACCCTTCTCTTTCTTAAGATAAGCCTGGCTACTCTGCCTTTGCTACTGAAGGCAAGTCTATGAACGCTCACACCAGAGAGAATACAACCCGCTGGGGAAGAAGGGTCCAAGTCGATTTTTTAAGGATAACAAGTTTTTAATCTCAAGCACTCTGCTGCTAAGCACGTTCTTCCGACAAGCAGTACAAGCAGAATCTGACGCAATACATAGGGTACAATCTCACACAGCTGGTTGGTGTGTGCTTATACAGGATCTGCCTGCCCCATAAGGGATGCCAGGCCATTGGTTTCAGCCCAGTCAGTCTGTCCATCTTCCATCACGTGGGTGCTGCAGTGATCATCTTCTTCTCACTTCGAAGGTCAGAAAACAAATTAATTATACTCCTACCATACAACTATTTTATCACTCATACTGTGCACTTAGCAGGCCTTAAGACGGGAACAAAGGAGCTTCTGGGGCACTCTAACCTTCACACACACACATTCACTCTCTCCCCTCTGTGCCATCCAGCTCAATGGTCTCCACCCTCGTTTTGAACTATAATATACCCTCCCAGGACCTTGCAATACAAATAACACGATCAAGGCATAAAATAGGCAGTGTCGCATAACAATTTGCGGTACGATTCCGTAGGTTTGCTAATCAAATTGACACTTGTGTAGCAAAGCTGTTACCCTGTTCAATGAAAACATAGCTTGCCCTGCAATCCTTTCTTCCCCTTGGGGGCTCTCTTCACCTTCTTGTCTCTGTTCATTGCAAGTGCAAAGGGGCTAATGGAGAGAGAGTGGGCAGCAGTAATAATCTCATCCACTCTTAAGTACCAAAGGCCTGTGTGTGGGAGTCCTAGGCAAGAATTTATTTCTCAAATAATTGCAAGCCAGAAGCACCTGGGGAAAATACTTTTATTAAGCTAACTATATCCTTCCCGGCAAAGACTAGCATGTATTTTCTTTTAAAAAAAACAGTTATGCAATTCCCTTCCTAAAAATGTAAGTTGTTACATAATGCATAATTAGAGTATTGATACTGTAAAACACTGCATCCTCTCCATGCTTTACAGTAAAGTTAGGTTAGTGCATCTAAATCTCATAGGCCCTCATTAGGACCCTGGCGGTAAGGGGTTTGCGCCAGCGTTAGCTGCGCCGACCCCTTACCGCCAACTACGAGTTCCCATAGCGCCATGGTCATTTTTCCGCCCGCTTTTTGCGGGCGTAAAAATCCATGGCGCTATGGGACCTTGGTGTTAATTACGCCACCGTAATTTACGGTGGCGTAATTAACGCCTTCCCCACTCCCATTGAGCCCTATGGGGCCGAAATGGGAATGGGGAAGGGTAAATGGGTCAATGGGGACTTACCGCCCCGCCGACCTCGGAATGGGGCGGTAAATCCGCCATGGCGTAAAGGGACTTTGCGCCATGGCGGAAAAGTCCGCCGACGGCGGAAAAAATCCGCCAGGGTCCTAATGAGGGCCATAGTGTCAAACTATATTTCATTTTGTTGGGCAAGATGCACCGTATTGACGTTGTGAACACTTTTGAAAATGTACATGATCACACCTGCTTTTGATGGCAAACCTAGTTCTGTAACTTGCTGGTTGCTTACATCATATTGTTGCTATTTTTTTATGTTGGGTACAAATAACTTTTGCTGACACTAAAAATATCAGTACATCGTAAATCAGCAGTAATAATCTGTGTAATTAGTAAAAGCGTCAGAGTTCTTTGATATTAACAGTGATGGGGCTACAGCCCCACTAGAGATGTAACTAAAGTGCTTCACAGGATAGGATTTAGTGAATTCCTGGTCACAGCACAAAGGGTTCAGGGCTTGTTGAGGTTGAATCTAGGCTCCCATTATCAGAATCCAAACTGTTAGGGAGAATTTTAATTTCTGTGCTAATTTCCTCCTACCTTAGAGACCCCCATCTCTTTTGCTGAACCTGGGACTGTTTAATGTTAACTCCTGAGTGAGTGGGTCCTTTTTCTCACTCATGTGTTTTTACCTGATTTGGATTTTGTGTTTTCACTGTTTTTGGAGTCTGACAAACTCCATAGGCATCTGCTTTTTGTTTGGTGACACAAAGCACCTTCAGTGCACCTTTTCTCTTTGTAGGTCCAGCACACACAATTGTATGTGGAGTGCTGTGGAGTTACTTAGTAGCCCCTTTATCCTACTTTGTCATGTAACAAGGTTGGCACAATTGGATAATCCAACCCAAAAGATACATTTTACAATTAATACTGGGCAGTCACAATATTTGGACATCTGTCTTGCTGACAACACAGCTCCTATTAAGCAAACTAACTCAGGACTCGCCACAGGTTGACCAAGATTGCAGTTTCTCCAATCCAGTACTTTCTCATGTAACATTTTGTGCTACCCTCCCTACTTTAAATGGATGGTGGCAGCGGTTTAATTTTTACTACCAGTGTCATTTTTTATTGCAAGCTGAACCCTCAGCTGCAGTACAGCACCCATGGATTTCCATTTTGTCAAAAAGGCCCCTGTCTTCTTTTTTCACCATTTTCTGTTTGTGAGGTCTTTTCTTGGCGTTTACTCTGTGCGTGGAGACAGAGACAGATTTGTGTGTTTTGCCTTTGGCATGCTTCAGCCCTGCAACCTGTCCTTGGCTCCAGTGTATCTGGAAGGGCAGGAAGTGAGGGAGGTTCCTGAAACTCCTTTGTCTCTAGGAATGCCTGAATGAAACCAGTCCTGATTGGCAAGGAGGGCACACTGCTGTGTGATTGACAACCTAGGCTGTGCATTAATGGGAAAACTTGCTTAAAAGGCGAGAGTTCCGGGAGTAGAGTCAGAGTCGACCACTGCAAGAAACATCAGTCAAAGAAACCGTGAAGAGAAGCCTGCTGCAACCTTCTGGACCTCCAAGTACCGATGAAGCCCTGCTGCTGTGCTGACCTCCTTTTTTCAAATCGACAGAGAAGCTCTGGAAGCGATTACTTCTTCCCTTGGGTTAGTGGGACCAACTAACCCTGAGATGAACTCCACTTTGACGCAATCCCTGACTTGCTGTGCCTCTCTGTTGTTGTAGAAGCCCAATGCTCTGGGTCGAGTGTCCATAGTTGAGTGCAATGGCTGCCGCGGAACGAAGTCGGCCAAAAGCTCCAGGAGCCTCTTAAGGACTGAGGAAGCAGGGAAAGTCCAACTATAGATTTGTTCTGCACCAGTGCTGTTTGCGAAGCGCTGAAACCGCAAAGTGCTGATGAATCAAAGAGAGCTCATAGTTGCCAACGATCTTCCTGAGTACTGCCGCAGGAGACCTGCAGACGTTCTCCCTCCTGTCCCCATGACTGAGGCTCAGGAACCAGTGTCTGCATAGCCGTAGCAAGACGGAATCCAGCTGGACCACTTTTAATCTAACCAAAGGTACTGTTTGGGCTTGGGCCTACTTATGCTTTAAGTCGTTCTGTTTTACTTGAGATTTGCCCTTATTTACCTTTCTGAGTTGACTTCAACTCCCTTTGCACAGATTAACAGCTTGTGTATATTCTGTGATTTCCTTTTGAACAATCTGACTTTGTGAAAGACTTTGATCCAAGAAGTGCAGCAGAATCATAGATGTGGTCCGAATTACTTTGGCTGTCCTGCTTCCCTAAAGGCACCCTTCTAAATCCATTCACTTTGGCATTGCTTGCCCCTCCATAGGTTGTAGCTTGTTGAATACTGTTATTGCTGGGAAAGGCTTACCCAGACTTCATCGCAGGATTCAGTTGTCCTCATCTTTTTAAGAAACTGTTCTAACCTTTTTATTTTCCCTAATCCTTTCTTTCTGCAACCCATAATGGGCCTCATTACACGGATGGCGGTGGACCAAGGTGCTGTTAGCACCTTGGTCCATGCCGGTAAAATACCGGCACCACCTTGGTGGAAAGGGGAATTACCGCCCTATTCCAAGGTTGGCAGGGCGGTTATTCCCCCTTCCCCCATTGCCCTTCCCCATTCCCATTTTTGCCCCATAGGGCATAATGGGAATGGGGAAGGTGCTAATTACGGTACCGCAAATTGCGGTACTGTAATTAGCTCCCTGGTCCCTTTGCGGGTTGGTTTTTAATGCCTGCAAAAAGTAGGCGTTAAATTCCCCCACCCACAAAGGGACCTCGTAGTAAGGTGGTAAGGGTTTACCGGTACCAGTAAAATACCGGTACCGGTAAACCCTTACTGCCTACCGTGTAATGAGGCCCATAGTCTACAAAGTATATTGGTGTGATTATATAAATACAAATACTATCCTTGTAATTGAAGTCCCTTCAGGGTGTAGGATAAGTGTATTGTGCATATTCAAAACATTTTCACCTGCTTTATTGATTCTGTAAAATATTTCTAAAGTTTACTTGAACTGTTACAAAGGATCACTTTTTTAAAAGAATGCTTATTTAAAACTGATGTTAAATAAAAAAAACTATTTATAACTGAAACCTTGAGTTGAAGTGTTACTTGGTTACTTGTATTGACAGATTTCATTGGTACAGCTCTAGAGCTCACATTTACCCCTCTTGAGATAAGTCTGGCTGCTCAGTCACACTACCAACTTGTGTAGTACAGACCTATACCAAAAGGTGGGTTATCTAATACTAAGCAGATGAGTCTTGTGTAGTCTCACACAGGGTGACTGCCCCAATTCTTACCTAACAAGGGCACAGGGGCTTCAGGTTGAAACTAGGCTCGCATTATCAGAATCCACAGTAATAAGGGGCCTGTATCGGAATAGGGGGAACTGCCAAGTGATGACCATTTACATGCAACCCTTAACAATATAGCTGAGTTCCAGCCCCCCACCCCCTTATTGAAAATTACCCTGTGATATATTGAACAGGGCAATACAAGTTGCACCCTTTTGCAAATTAACTATAGTGCATGGCAACAGGGCATTTGTATAAACAATTAGGAAGGGAAATGGGACGATAGTTGGGATTTGGGGGGAGGCGTCTCCGAAACACTTTGCCTCATTGCCAAACATGTAATTCTATCAGTCTGATACAAGCTTGGCTTGATCATAATGTCAATTCTGGGGGAGAATGATTTGTTTGGAGTTTATTTGGGTTTACAATGTTTGTAGTGCTATTCTCACTATGGGAAGAGACTGGTGTTTTATTTTCTTTAAATCTCAATACAGCCCTCTTATTCTTCAATAGTGTTGTTGGTTATACATTTGTGTTCGGTGCAATAAAAATGTGCCCCAAAGGTAACAAGGAGGTCATCACTAATGACATAATAGACTGGTCAAACAAGGTGTCTGATTGGTGATAAAACTGCTGACCTAGTGTGAAACACCTCCCTTATCGTTTGTATCTGGAAATTGGGAGCTTTCATGTACATTACTGAAGAATTAAAATGGTAGAACAATATATGCATTGTGCTAGTGATTAAAATAGCCACATGAAATGTTTTCTTCTCCCAGGCTATATGATTTGTTTTTTACATGCTTTTGGATACTGAACGGGTCTATATAAAAATGATTCACTTATCACCTCTTTTACATTTTATCATTCGAGAGCCACTACTCTGACAGCTATGAGGGGGCCTTTATCCATTAGATGGCACTTCAAAGTCTTAATAATACTGTGTGAGTAATTAAGTAATGCACATCACTACTACTGAGAGCCAGGCATTGATAAGTGTGGGGGTGTACTCCCCCTTTTACATAGCTGACATGAAAAATGTCCTTTTCATTCGTAACATACATGGCCTTCTTAGAAGCACAAATAGTGGTGATGGACATGTCAAGGATTATTGAGGAGAAGAACTTTTGAAAACAAAATAAAAGAGGAGGAGGATTATTAAAGATTAGATTTATGAAAAGAAGATATAAGAAGGACCAATAGTGGATTTAGAAATAAGCAAAATTGATGCTTTTGAAAACAAGAGGATGACTGAGAAGATTGAATTTGAAGTAAGCACTGCAATATTTGGAAATTGAAACCATTTAATAAACAGTGTAAGTGATAACTGAACAGCTGAAATCTACTGTTATTAAACAAAAGGCAAAATTTACACTAGAATACCCACGATTATCAATACCCAAATCACTATTTAGAAATAAGAGCAGTTTATTTCTAGTGGATTACTAAGCAGAAAAGGGCCAAAACAGGAAGCTAATAATGTCATATTTGTGTACTTGAAGAATTATATAACTGATCCTTAATATATTGTAACTACTGAGAAACAGTTGGCCCGTTAATGATGCCTGCTAAAACTAATCATGTGTTTCTCCTTTTTCTTCAATAGGTGATTGATGTCCAAAAAACACAAGATTGATTGATTGTTAAATACTCTGGACTAATGCAGTGCAAACCTTCATTGACACAATGTGCAATTTCATAACATCTTGGATGCATACGTGTTTGTGGTACAATTCTTTTTCTCCAGATTATTCATTTATTGAGATTGAGAAGCCTATATAATACATGATGGGTTTCATCCATTCAGCACATGCGTAGTATCCAGCAGCACGGAGCTACAATACATATCCAGCATAACAGGCCAACAATAGCAACAGTGATTGATGTGCAGTAAGACCAGACTTTTTCTCTTGCCTATTCCTGAGAGAACACAAGTGAGTGCTATTTTATATACATTCTGAATGTAAGACTACTTTATGAGATGTTGGAAACACCTGTAAATGGCCTAACAGTATCCATGCACTAAATATTTTAAAATCTTCAGCTAGAAGAAACATCTTTCTGTCACTGGAAAAGTCATACACATGGGAAAGCTCATCTGCACTGTAAATCTGGGAGAAGGTTCAGACAACGAGACAACCTGACAAAATAAACTGGCAAAACATTGATGAAAAACCTTACCAGTGCTCTAAATTTGGGAATTAAGATATGCTTATTTCCCCCCAGAGGACACGTTCAGGTGAGAAACCTCATGAGTGCACTGAATGTGGGAAAGCTTTCAGTCATAAGGGAAGTCTTATTTACCATCTGTTCTCACATACAGGTGGGAAACCTAATCAGTGAGATTAATAACTTAAATGGGCACCAGACAAAACTTGCATGCAAGGGTCCATTTCAGGATAGTGAAAGTGGGGAATATCCCCTATGCAGGATGTTCTTATCTGCCACGAGAGAAGACATGCCTGTGAGGGTCCATTTCAGGGTAGTGAATGTGGGAAATACTTGCTACGCAGGATGTTCGTATCTGCCATGAGAGAGCATGTGCATGCGAGGGTTTATTTCAGGGTAGTGAATGTGGGAAATACTTGCTACACAGTGGGCTTCATTACGAGTTTGGAGGTATCCATGCCGTTCTTACCGGTGTGGCTACCCCCAAACCGGTTACCGGGTCCCAAAAATAGGGGATTACCGGGCCATGCCGACTTTTGCGATCCCGCTAATTCCCATTCTCGTGACCCGGACCCGGTACATCCCCATTGCCATTTGATCCCCCATAGGGCTCAATGGGAATTGGGAGAATGCTAACAACGGACACGTTAATGACGGGTCCGTTGTTAGCATCCTGGTTTGCTCGCAGGTGGCGGTATGCACGTCTGGTCTGGACCAGACGTGCATTCCACCACCCGCGAGGAAATCCGTAATGTGTGGGCCCGGAATGAACGGTGCCCGTACCTTACCGGCACCGTTCATTCCACGCCCGTCAGCCTCCTAATGAGGCCCAAGATGTTCTTACCTGCCATGAGAGAGGACATGCATGTGAGGGTCCGTTTCAGGGTAGTGAATGTGGGAAATACTTGCTACGCAGGATGTTCTTATCTGCATTGAGAGAGAACATGCATGCGAGGGTCCGTTTCAGGGTAGTGAATGTGGGAAATACTTGCTACGCAGGATGTTCTTATCTGCATTGAGAGAGGACATGCATGCGAGGGTCCGTTTCAGGGTAGTGAATGTGGGAAATACTTGCTAAGCAGGATGTTCTTATCTGCATTGAGAGAGGACATGCATGCGAGGGTCCGTTTCAGGGTAGTGAATGTGGGAAATACTTGCTACGCAGGATGTTCTTATCTGCATTGAGAGAGGACATGCATGTGAGGGTCCATTTCAGGGTAGTGAATGTGGGAACTACTTCACTACGCAGCATGTCCTTATCTGCCATGACAGAAGACATGCATGCGAGGGTCCATTTCAGGGTAGTGAATGTGGGAACTACTTCACTACGCAGCATGTCCTTATCTGCCATGACAGAAGACATGCATGCGAGGGTCCATTTCAGGGTAGTGAATGTGGGAACTACTTCACTACGCAGCATGTCCTTATCTGCCATGACAGAAGACATGCCTGCTAGGGTGCATTTCAGGGTAGTGAATGTGGGAACTACTTCACTACGCAGCATGTCCTTATCTGCCATGACAGAAGACATGCATGCGAGGGTCCATTTCAGGGTAGTGAATGTGGGAACTACTTCACTACGCAGCATGTCCTTATCTGCCATGACAGAAGACATGCATGCGAGGGTCCATTTCAGGGTAGTGAATGTGGGAACTACTTCACTACGCAGCATGTCCTTATCTGCCATGACAGAAGACATGCATGCGAGGGTCCATTTCAGGGTAGTGAATGTGGGAACTACTTCACTACGCAGCATGTCCTTATCTGCCATGACAGAAGACATGCATGCGAGGGTCCATTTCAGGGTAGTGAATGTGGGAACTACTTCACTACGCAGCATGTCCTTATCTGCCATGACAGAAGACATGCATGCGAGGGTCCATTTCAGGGTAGTGAATGTGGGAACTACTTCACTACGCAGCATGTCCTTATCTGCCATGACAGAAGACATGCATGCGAGGGTCCATTTCAGGGTAGTGAATGTGGGAACTACTTCACTACGCAGCATGTCCTTATCTGCCATGACAGAAGACATGCATGCGAGGGTCCATTTCAGGGTAGTGAATGTGGGAACTACTTCACTACGCAGCATGTCCTTATCTGCCATGACAGAAGACATGCATGCGAGGGTCCATTTCAGGGTAGGGAATGTGGGAAATACTACACTACGCAGAATGTCCTTATCTTCCATGAGGGATGACATGCCTGTGAGGGTCCATTTCAGGGTAGGGAATGTGGGAAATACTTGCTACGCAGGATGTTCTTATCTGCCATGAGAGAGGACATGCCTGTGGAGAAATCTCTGTTGCAATTGAAGCCTCAGAGTGGAGGGAACACGTCAATGATGCTGAGGTTAGCATGTCTATTGATTAAAACTGTGGAGTTCTTGTCACCAAAGCGGTTCACAGTTTTCTTTGGCACACAAATAGTGGCTGATTCTGATTGGTTGAATCATTTGTTTCAAACGCATCCCTTCTGGAATATTCTGAAGGGAGACTGCACCCTCTGTGTTATGATAACCATTCAATGGATCACTTTGGCTTAGAACCTGAGGCAACTATGGACCCTAAATTGATATACGGGGGTACTGTTCTGCAAATTCATTACTAAGAGGCTGCTTAGCACTAAATAATAATTCAATACTCGGTGCTACAGAACATATACACATGGGAAACCGCATCAATGAATGTGGCAATCTTTTAGTATTCTCTTGGAACTATCGGGTGCCTTTGACACCATTGCCCACTAGATTCTACTTAGTCTAAGGGATGCCTTCACCTACTGCATTTTACAATAATTCCAGGCTAATGGACCATAAGCGTCTATGACACCTAATTTGATATCAAAGTCTCGGTTTAAAAGATGTGGCAAAAATGTGGCATTACCAGGGTTCTGCCTGTTATGACCTAGGGCCTCATCACCAGTCTGGCGGTAACCCTTAAATGCGGCACTAGCGCTATTACCACCACATTTAAGGGTCTGCCAGATCATGGCTTTGGCGGATTTCCCCCCAGCTCTGAGCTGGGGGAAAATCCGCGGCAAAATTGCCGAATGGGCTCAATGGGGAATGAGAAATAATCCTTCCGCCAAACCCGTGATCTGGCGCTAATAGTGCCGGCGTTACCGCCCAACTCGTGATGAGGCCCCTAGTCTTAACATTATGGGCCTCATTACACGGTAGGCGGTGAGCCATGGCGCTATTAGCGCCATGGCTCATGCCGGTAACATACCGGCACCGCCTTGGCGGAAAGGGGATTTACCGCCCCATTCCAAGGTTGGAGGGGCGGTAAATCCCCTTTCCGCCATTGCCCTTCCCCATTCCCATTTCTGCCCCATAGGGCTCTATGGAAATGGGGAAGGCACTAATTACGGCACCGCAATTTTGCGGTGCCGTAATTAGCTCCGAGGTCCCTTAGCGGGTTGGATTTTAACGCCTGCAAGAAGCAGGCGTTAAATCCTCCAACCCGCAAAGGGACCTCGTAGTACGGCGGTAAGGGTTAACTGTCACCGTTGCCATTAACGGTGACCGTTAACCCTTACCGCCGTCCGTGTAATGAGGCCCTATATGTTTTACTCCATGACCAGACAAATCTACTCCTTCAACTTCAGATTCTACTGTCACAACACTATTATCCTCTGAGGCTTAGTTTGGAGATCAGCAAAAGCTTCACTAAATGTTCAGAGCTGTCTGTCAACCATGAGCAGGTGAATATGATCTCACTGGCTAAAGCTCAACCCTGGCAACACTGGGATATTAGTTGTTTGGGTTGCACTTGGAATTCTTCCCTGAACTCCTTCTGTGTTAGGTGCTCTAGCCAGCTACCTGGGTGTCAATATTGACTGTGACGCTCACTTGTGCTAAAAAAACAGTGCATGGCAGTTTATTTCAAGTACTAAGGGCCTCATCACGAGTCTGGCGGTAACCCTTAAATGCGGCGGTAGTGCTATTACCGCTGCATTTAAGAGTCAGCCAGATCATGGCCTTGGTGGATTTCCCCCCAGCTCTAAGCTGGGGGGAAATCCGCGGCAAATTTCTGATATTCAGTGCTATTACCGCCAGTGGGAAATCAGCTGGTGGTAATAGCGTGAAATTTCCTCATTGGGTCCAATGTGGAATGAGGAATTCCTGAATGGGCCCAATGGGGAATGGGAACCAACCGTTCCGCCAAACCCGTGACACGGCGCTAATAGCACCGGAGGGTTTGGCGGTAGCGCTAATAGCCCTGGCGCTCATAGCGCCGGGGCTACCGCACAACTCGCGATAAGGCCCTAATTCTCTTGTTTCAGAAGGTAGGCAGGTAGAATAGCCTTTTTGATTCTCACTCCATATATCTGGAATGCCCCTGGTCTAAGATTGTACGCGACCACAGATCATGTGACCCTCAGATGCTTGCTGAAGGCACGCCTATTTTTGAGAGCCGTGGCTTCATTTTTGCTCTGTTCTCTTATGTTTTAATGCTAGCTTGCTGTCCAAACCCATAAACGTCTGGGTGAACAAGTGACAGAGAAAATTATTTTTTTGCAAATAAAAGTAGGCAGCTGCTTATACCTGCTTTCCAGACAAGTGGTGTACTGGCCACATTTCTTACTCAAGAATGTGCAAATACTCCTAACTATAAACGTGGAAACAATGGGCACACAGGTGCCAGCCGTCCTGCTTTCACCCTCTCGACTCCATGGAAATGTTCAGCCCAGTGATACCAGCCATGCAGTACCTCTGGAAGGTGTTTTACAGGTATTACTGCCTGACCTGTAGAGAACCTGTAAAGTAAAAATTCATATTTAACTTTACATTAATTGCAATGTGCAAAGAAGAGTGAACTACAAAAAGGACTGTTTTAGTTGCAGTACGTTTCTATTTAAGTTAAAAAAAATAGGAATGAATTACATGTTCACACGCTCACAAAGTAGTTTTAATGTCCACTTCAAAACATATGGGGTCCTCTTTAATACAATTGGAGAAAGATGTTTTCTCACGTGACTAATTGGACTAAGCTTGGCACAATACACGTGGAAAGGCAATGTTCATCAAGGGGGAACCTGGAACTGGAATCTCCAACATTACTCCGGAAGTCAGAATGTGCAAGACATGCATCCCCCGCCTGGATGCCCTTCTAGCGGAACACTGCCTGGAATCTGCAACATTATTCCGGAAGTCAGAATGTGCAAGACATGCATGCCCCGCCTGGAATGCCCTTGTAGAGGAAAACTGCCTGGAATCTCCAACATTACTCCGGAAGTCAGAATGTGCAAGACATGCATGCCCTATCTGGATGCCCTTCTAGCGGAACACTGCCTGGAATCTCCAACATTACTCCGGAAGTCAGAATGTGCAAGACATGCATGCCCTATCTGGATGCCCTTCTAGCGGAAAACTGCCTGGAATCTCCAACATTACTCCAGAAGTCAGAATTTGCAGGGCATGCATGCCCCACCTGGATGCCCTTCTAGCGGAACACTGCAGTGTTTCTCCTTTTGCAGCGAATTGCAGGGTCCCCACTAATGTCCAATACTATTGCCTGTCTTTATTGTAGCACTTACGATTAGTATATTGTACCTTCATGTGCCGACCCTAGGCCAGGATAACTATTTCATAAGGTAGGATGTATGTCCACTTTCAAAGGACTGTTTTTTTATGAAATTGGTTTGGTGTGAAGGGCGTAGAGAAGATGTCAAGTGTTGCATTAAATGATATGGAAATCATTTTAAAAAGTGACCTTTGTGTATAGAGTAGTAAGGGCAAATGAATTAGAAATCTTCACTGAGCTGTGAGGCAATATAGCATGTGTAAATTTGAAAATGAAATGGCACATTTCACCCTTAAATGAAAGAGTTTTAGACATAAAGGGCTTCATTACAATTCTGGCAGCAACCCGCCGGTGCTACCGACGGGTTCCCGCCGGAATAAAACTGCTTCCTGCGCCTGATATCTCAGTGCCACTGTGACATTACAAGTCGTGGCGGGCTGGGGTGTCGGGCGCCGGAAAATGTTAGTCCCCATTCCTGAATGGGGACTGGGAAGCACTGGCACAGTTGTAGTCTGCCGGTCCAGAAAGGGTGCCGGTACATTGCTAACGGCACCCTTATTTCCATACGGGCAGACATGTAATAAGGCCCAACAATATCGTAGCCATTTTCTTGAACTACCAAGAAGGAATAGTGAACAAAAATGTTTACCAAATGAAATTTATCCTGAATAAACTGATAAGTCTCAACTAAACTCTACTGACCTAAGTTCATAAACTGAATGAGAAGCTGATTATGAGAATGTTGAGCTGTAGATAAATTGTCATTAAGTATTACAATTAAAAATAAATGGCTAGTACTTCCATTTGTATGTTAAATCATTTTCTTTTTTCTGGCTTCACTTTTGCGTAAACACGGTTGCTGGATCAGAGGAGATTAATTTGTTTTAATTAGTGGGGAGACCCTCTCCATTTCAGTTTCATTTAATTTAATATTGTATATATGGTTTATAAAAACGTTATTGGATATTTGTAAGGCCTATACAACAAATGGAGTTTCAAACAGACGCACATTATTTTCTGTTTCCAGTTCTTGGCATCTACTTCACATAAAATCACATAGGAACAATACAAAACTGTATATACATTAAAATAGCAACACTAAAATCTCATCACATTAGAATCCTTAAGCAGCCTCAATCTCCCCAACAGCTTCAATATTCACAAATACAACTTACCCAAAAGTCCAGTTCTCCCCTTTCCTCATAAATTCCTTTAATAAAGGGCACTAGGGCAATAATCAATTTTTGGTTATTGTCCATTAACAACCATTTCCAAAATACATTTGACATCACAAATGCATTCACCCTCACCAGGACATAGGGCCTCATTACGAGTTTGGAGGTAGCCATGCCGCTTTAAGCGGCATGGCTACCCCAAACCGGGTACCGGGTCTGGGTCCCGGAAATAGGGAATTACCGGGCCATTCCGACCTTAGAGGGTTTGGTAATCCCCATTCCCATTTGAGCCCGTATAGGGCTCAATGGAAATGGGGAGGATGCTAATGGTCCCGTTGTAGCATCCTGGTCTGCTAGCAGGACCCGCAATGGATGTCTGGGATGGCCAGGCGTCCAGAGCGGGACCCGCTGCAGACCACGTAATGTGGCGGCCCGGAATGAACGGTGCCGGTCCCTTACCGGCATCGTTCATTCCGCGGCCGCCTATGTTGTAATGAGGCCCATAGTCTAAAACAAAACACAAGCAAAATGTATAAACCAAATGTTTTGCATAGTCACACTCTGTTATTACATGTTTCCAAGATGCCTTGGATATTACAGAAGCGACACCATTCTCTTAAACCTTTTCTCGGCCCCCAAAATTACATTGTGTGCAATTGATTGACTCTGAATCTCATAAATATAAACCGATACTTGTGATTCGAAAACGTTTTAAATATTCCAGTACTGTATTTCCTTACTGTACCTAATGTATTCAAGGAAGTATGTTTCATTTTCTTGCACTGTTTAACCAGGTCAGACTAACATACATTTTGCTTAACTCTGGGATTTTCATTCAGTTCTAAAACTATTTAGTACCCCAGAGGCTTCTCTTTGGAGAATATCTTCCAGGGAGACATAAAGGGACCCCTTTAGTGGGTCTAGTATTTTATTCTGCAGCGTCACTTGCCTAGTACATACGAGTGATAATGACTGCAGCCCCAATTCCAAGAGAATGACCCCCATTAGGGTACACTTGTTGAGGGTCAGAAAACCCTTCCAAACGAGACCTTCCAAAATATTGAGAACCTTATCATTTAATGTATCTACGCATAGAGGGTAAGGAGGGTACCCCTTTTTGGTTGCCTATAAAACTGTACCAATGGAATCAGGGTGAATTTGAAAACCCTAGAATTGATTTTTTTCACTTCAGCCAATAATGGGATAAACGTTGTATGAAGACCTTTTCCAACCTCACTTCTATTGAAGGTGTTGACTTTAGGGAGCCCGAAGTATGCCATATGGTGTCGAGTCACAAGTGTATTATTGTCAATATGCCAATTATACCCCACACTTCTCCCCTTTTTAAGAGACAAGATGGCTGTTTTGGCCCTATTTATAGTCCAATTGTTATTCCCCAAATAAGTACGGGTCACATTTGAGGTGCTGCAGACCAATATCTGTAGTATCCAAAAGGATTGTTATCTGTGAAAACAGGGAAACTGAAAAGTTTGTCCCTGATTTTAAGGGGAATATTCTTAATTTCCTCCACCCCTTCATTTTTTACATTTTTTTATTAAATGATTTCGTTTATTACAAACTTTTTCATTTTTAGAAAATGTCATAAAACAAGAAAAAATAAAATACACAGTTATCGATCCGATCACTCTGTCAATCCAAAACCAAAATCAACATGCAATGATAGAGGGAAGCTACAAGAGAGCCGACAAATCACTGGAAATCCTATAAAGTAGATACTTCAATCCTGAATTGCAATACTGCGAATATCACTGATTTTTCTTCTCCCAGTAAAAGTGAGTTCAATCTTTCCTGTGCAGTTAGCGGAGAGCTAGTCGGTGGTAAGCACTCACTGTATTTACGTCTTATGTCTGCCACGGCTTCACATACCATCACAATATGATGTAAGGATTCCAACTGATGCTTGTCTTTGCAAAAGCAACAGGTGTTGGATAGGTCGCCCAGTTGTTTCATTTGGCCATGAACTTCACGAGTTGGAAGGAGGTTGAGCCCAAAATGCAGGAAGAGATCGCACAATTTTGGGGACGGGAATAGCTGGAGGTATGCAGGATGTTGATTTATCTTTCGAGCCTCGATTGGACAGTTAATGGACAGGTTATAATGTGATTTAAAGTCCTGGGTCTCTATTCAATCTTTGTTCTGTATGTTCTTTTTGATGGCAAGTGTATTATGCTTCAGTGTTTCCATCGAGGCGTCCAAGGACTCTATCCAATCTGAGCAGTTGGTCTTCCATTTATTCAGAATCAACAGTGTTACAAGTGGACGATTTTGCTCCCAAGATGTCAATGGAGGGGACATTATCATCAACAATCATTTTACGATCTAAATCCAATGAGTATGTAGAGTGTAGACCTAATTCGTACCGTATTCTTTGCACTGGGAACGAGATAGGCAAGCCAAGCACTTTCCTCCAAAAAAGGCCTTTGAGCTTGTCCCAAATATGGCATGATAAGTTTAGAATGGCTTCTGCTCCATAGCATAGGATGGGTACAACTTTTTGTCGGTAAAAAGTTTGGAGAGGGAGCATAGAGTATTTACCATATTTTTTGTGCAGAATCAGGACTTGACATGCTACAGATTCCGTTTTTGCTCACAGGATTTTCTCCCAATCTTGTTAACAAATACTCAAATTGAGGCATATTCCTAAATATTTGTATGCATAGACCTGGGTAAGTCAGATCGAGTGAAGAAACACTGACATAGTTTTCCTTCTAGGGCCTTGCATAGATGAAAATATCATGGCTTGAGACTTATCTGTATTTATCATCACCTGTTGGTTTCCACATAAGAAGCCAGATGATTGAGTCTTCTTTGGAGGCCCATATGTGTTTTGTCCAACAGGACCAGATCGTCCGTGTATAACAGCCATGGCACTTCTGTGCCATTCATTATAGGGGAAAATGCTTGGATCCCTTCTTGCAAAGTTTTAATGACTGATATATAAAGTTTAAATAGCGTTGCCGCGAGATGGTCAACCCTCTCCCTGTATCAGTTTTTCTCGTAACAGTTGCCTTCGCAGATACTCACACTCGGATTGATGTATCCA